>NC_074696.1:39383899-39716399 GCF_029448725.1 Salvelinus fontinalis | reverse complement strand
ATTTAAAGCTTTTTCATCAAACTGTCCCCCCTTTCTTTTTATGTCACATGGTCCAAGCACCATCCTCAGACAATTGCTTACATTTTTGGTCTAATTCTCATTTCTGGAAAAAAATGCTTCAAATCAAGGTTAAGTGGTTAACCAAAACACATGGCCCTAGCTATACATCATGGTTGCATAACATCTTCTAAATGTTCCTACAAATCCCACAACCCCCCACGGTGCAGTCACAAGCCACTCCCATTTGTCAGTATTATGTATTTTTTTTAACAGTTAACATTTAATCGTAGGTAACATTTTTTGATTTATCTCATACTCTTGTAGCTCGCTACAGTGCGTTCGGAAAGTATTCAGATCCCTCCACGTTTTTTTACGTTACAGCCTTATTTTAAATTTGATAAAATACTTTTTCCCCCCTCATCAATCTACACACAACACCCCAAAATAACAAAGCAAAAACATTATTTTTTTTGTGCAAATTTATAAAAAAATAAATAAAAGATACCATATTTACATAAGTATACAGATCCTTTGCTATCAGACTTGAAATTGAGACCAGGTGCATCCTGTTTCCACTGATCATCCTTGATGGTTCTACAACTTGATTGGTGTCCACCTGTGGTAAATTCCTTTGATTGGACATGATGTGGAAAGGCACACACCTGTCTATATAAGGTCCCACAGTTGACAGTGCATGTCAGAGCAAAAACCAAGCCATGAGGTCGAAGGAATTATCCGTAGAGCTCCGAGACGTGATTGTGTCAAGGCACAGATCTGGGGAAGGGTACCAAAACATTTCTGCAATATTGAAGGTCCCCAAGAACACAGCGTTCTCCATCATTCTTAAATGGAAAATGTTTTAAACCACCAAGATTCTTCCTAGAGCTGGCCGCCCGGCCAAACTGAGCAATCGGGGGAGAAGGGCTTTGGTCAAGGAGGTGACCAAGAACCCGATGGTCACTCTGACAGAGTTCTAGAGTTCCTCTGCTGAGATGGGAGAAACTTCCAGAAGGGCAACCATCTCTGCAGCACTCCACCAATCAGACCTTTATTGTAGAGTGGCCAGGCGGAAGCCACTCCGCCGTAAAAGGCACATGACAGCCCGCTTGTAGTTTGTCAAAAGGCATCTAAAGGACTCTGACCATGAGAAACAAGATTCTCTGGGCTGATGAAACCAAGATTGATCTCTTTGGCCTGAATACCAAGCGTCACGTCTGGAGGAAACCAGGCACCGCTCATCACCTGGCCAATACCATCTCTACGGTGAAGCATGGTGGTGGCAGCATCATGCTGTGGGGATGTTCTTCAGCGGCAGGGACTGGGAGACTAGTTAGGATCGAGGGAAAGATTGTGATGGAGAATGTTATGTTTGTGCTTTTCTAGTAACACATTTCTGTGTCCATGCAAGTGACTGACTGATTGAATGTGCCTGGGAGGAATCCTCACCATCAGTATCTGCAATTTGCTAGTACACCCAGAACCTTGTTTTGAGAATGAAAGGGATATCTCAGTTTCAAGGTCTCAGCTTGGAGAGGAGAGGCCTTGTGAGGTATTGGTCGGTCACATGCATGAACCAGTATTGGTCGGTCACATGCATGAACCAGTATTGGTCGGTCACATGCATGAACCAAACGTTAATGATGAATGAATTATGAATGATGAATAAGCTAAATCATGCAAATGTAACTTGTCTGTGTAAGCAGTATGAGATTTAACGGGACTGCCCCGACAGAGCTCACTTCAGACCAGTACTTTATGCATCTAGGTTTGACTGTGACCTCTCCAGCTTGCTGTTAATAAAACAATGATTCATTTAATATTGATGTTCAGTGTCCCTGTGTAGAATTTCCACGACAAGATGAACGGAGCAAAGTACAGAGAGATCCTAGATGAAAACCTGCTCCAGAGTGCTCAGGACCTCAGACTGGGGTGAAAGTTCACCTTTCAACAGGACAATGACCCTAAGCACATGCAGGAGTGGCTACAGGACAAGTCTCTGAATGTCCTTGAGTGACCCAGCAAGAGCCCCGGACTTGAGCCCGATCGAACATCTCTGGAGAGACCTGAAAATAGCTGTGCAGCAACGCTCCCCATCCAACCTGACAGAGCTTGAGAGAATCTGCAGAGAAGAATGGGAGAAACTCCCCAAATACAGGTGTGCCAAGCATGGAGCGTCATACCCGAGAAGACTCGAGGCTGTAATCGCTGCCAAAGGGGCTTCAACAAAGTACTAAGTAAAGGGTCTGAATACTTATGTAAATGTGATATTTCAGTTTTTAATTTTTAATACATTTGCCCCAAAAATCTTAAAACCAGTTTTTCCTTTGTCATTATGGGGTATTGTGTGTAGATTGATCAGGGGGGGGGGGCGATTTAATCAATTTTAGAATAAGGCTGTAACGTAACAAAGTTTTGAAAAAGTGAAGGGGTCTGAATACTTTCCGAATGCACCGTACACAATAGGTGTTTTATTGGTTCAGTGTGGTTCATAAATGGTATCTTGTAATAGGGAGGTATCTGGTATGAAAGGACTACCAGTATATTTTCTCTTTTCTTCCCCATGTATTCTCTTTCTGTCTCCCCCTCTCTCTGGAGCTGTTTTGCCTCAACACCATGTATAGACCCGTATCATGTTCTGAAAAGAAACTCCTACAGACTCACACACATATATAGAAACAGTCTCAACAGCCCTGTACACACAGGCACCAAACTGGACCTTTTCACTACAGCGAATCAGTCGTTGTCGTCCCCCCCCCCCCTCTCTCTCTGTTTACTCTACCATTACAAAATATGTTTACTGTAAATATGTATTTGAAAATGCAATCTATTTTTATAATTTGTTTGAAGAACAATGTGTTGAAAATATCTGCTCACTGTGTAGGGGTTTTATCGTTTGAATTTAGGGCCATTGCCAATCGACTTGGGTGTTTGGAATTTTAAAACAAAACATCTTTTGTTTGTTTGTTTTTTGATGATTTTTACCTGTTTAGAAAAACAGATGGCTGTTGCAATATTGAAATGTGTTATTAAAAAATCTCCAATAAGAGCAAACATTGTCTGTGTGTTTGGCGTGCTTCAGGCTCTGAGCTTGATCATCTGTTCATCCTTACCCATGTGCAATTCTGCTTCATTCCCCTTGTGAAAAGATGCAGCCAATCAGCTTACGGAAAACTCAACTCTTTCAGTTCACCTTTTGTTCTGTTCCTCTCAGCAAACATTCTGTTTCACAACCTCTGTCAATAACTCCGGATTGAATCAAGGCCTTCATTGAGAAAGAGCCCTGGAATTGTGCTCAGTTGTGAATCCCGGCCTCAATCTTGTTCTAAAGGAAGCTCCACCAAAGATGGTGGATAAATGAAGATGTCTTACTCAGGCCGTATACGATTGATAAAATTGGTCTCAGTTCCAGTCTACTGCGACACCAATCAAGCCCCCGAGGACTGGAATTGCCCATCCCTGGCTCAAGGGGTGGTTCTCCCATAGGCAGCAATGCGATAGCAGCTGGGTCTGGTCTGCTTTGTTCATTGACTGTATATGAACCAGAAAAAATTAGGGAGTAGAATGTCTCACTTCTTCCTTCTCTGGCTCCACTTCAAGGGCAGAACTAATGTGATTGGTTGGATGGAAGCTATGGACACAGCTTGAGGTGACACATCAGTCGGTGGAGTTTACAGGTGAGTTAAATAAGAAAAGGCCTTAGGGGTGGTTGCCAAGAACTCAACCAGAGAGGAAGAGGTGAGGCAAGAGGGATAACTTGGCCCAAACTCTGTCTTCTTCTTGTACAGCAGTCAATGAGTGTCGAATTTGGTTAACAAAAAATGTAATGGCTTATTTGTTACATGTGACTGATTTGATTGAATAGAAGTTTCGTAATTATTAGGTTGTTACGAGTGTACTGATATATAGGACACTTGACATCAAATCAAATTTTAAAAAGACCTTGCAGTGAAATGCTTACTTACCAACAACGCTTCAAGAATTTCTTTTTTCAGTTCTCTACAGTTCTCTAAAACTAACAGGCCTTGTGATTTCGTTCGGAAAACACTGCCATTCCAAATGCAACACTCCTTGACCGATTACCTACACCGATTACCTACACCGATTACCTACACCGATTACCTACACCGATTACCTACACCCATTACCTACACCCATTACCTACACCGATTACCTACACCGATTACCTACACCGATTACCTACACCGATTACCTACACCGATTACCTACACCGATTACCTACACCCAGTGCTGACCTGTGAACGCACTTCTAGCTAATGTCTTCACTTAGAAATCAGAGCTTGAGCACTATAAATAGGTTTCAGGTTGCCTTTCTTGGTTTGGACAACAATGGAGGCCAATTTTGGAGAGGGAGTTGGAGGAAAAGGAGGGAGAGTAAGAGGAGGAGGGGGAAGACAAGCCTATCTGTTTGTCTTCTGTATTTGTTTGTCTGTTACTATTCATCCCGAAATCTGGATAAAAGTACAATGTTTTGAGAAAGAAATACATGTAATTTTCCCCCCCATTTCTGTTTATAGTGTAAAAATATACTGAATATGCATACATGCTGTATATATTTGTGTACATACGTGTATGTGTGAGTGCTATGACAAACTGCTGTGGACTCCACGGCACACTGAACATGCAAAAGACACAAGATAAACTCAGCACAAAAAGAAACGTCCTCACTGTCAACTGCGTTTATTTTCAGCAAACTTAACGTGTGTAAATATTTGTATGAACATAAGATTCAACAACTGAGACATAAACTGAACAAGTTCCACCGACGTGACAACAGAAATGGAATAATGTGTCCCTGATCAAAAGGGGGGTCAAAATCAAAAGTAACAGTCAGTATTTGGTGTGGCCACCAGCTGCATTAACTACTGCAGTGCATCAGGATGAGCCTGCAGGAAGGGTACCACATGAGGGAGGAGGATGTCTTCCCTGTAACGCACAGCGTTGAGATTGACTGCAATGACAACAAGCTCAGTCTGAGGATGCTATGACACACCGCCCCAGACCATGACGGACCTTCCACCTCCAAATCGATCCCGCTCCGGAGTACAAGCCTCGGTGTAACGCTCATTCCTTCGACGATGAACGCGAATCCGACCATCACCCCTGGTGAGACAAACCCATGACTTGTCAGTGACGCTGGCCCCCACTGTTCAGGAGAATTGTAGCCAATGTGAGTAAGACTTTCAAGCGTTTTAACTCTCGCAAGATCCCTAGCTGCGTCCTCAGAGCATGCACAGACCAGCTGGCTGGAGCGTTTACGGACATATTCAATCTCTCCCTATCCAAGTCTCTCCCAGTCTGTTGTCCCCACATGCTTCAAGATGTCCACCATTGTTCCTGTACCCAAATGACTATCACCCAGTAGCACTCACTTCTGACATCATGAAGTGCTTGGAGAGGCTAGTCAAGGACCATATACACCTTACCATACACCCTAGACCTCCTACAATTTGTGTACTGCCCCAACAGATCCATGAACAACGCAATCGCCATTTCACAACACACTACCCTATCCCACCTGGACAAGAGTAATACCTATGTGAGAATGCTGTACATCGACTATAGGGCTAAGCTTTCAGCACCCTAGTGCCCCCCAAGCTCATCACTAAGCTCTGGGCCCTGGGTCTGAACTCATCCCTGTGCAACTGGGTCCTGAACTTCATGACAGGCTGACCCCAGGTGGTGAGGGTAGGCAACAACACCTCCGCCACGGTGACCTTCAACACGGGAACCCCCTAGGGGTGTGTGCTTAGCCCCATCCTGTACTCCCTGTTCACCAATGACTGCGTGGCAACGCACGGCTCCAACTCAATAATCAAGTTTGTTGACGACAGGCCAGAGATAGGCCTTATCACCAACAACAACGAGACAGCGTACACAGAGGAGGTTAGAGCCCTGGCCGAGTGGTTCCAGGACAATAACCTTTCCCTCAACATCAACAAAACCAAGAGCTGATCGTGGACTACAGGAGACCGATCAGAGAGCACACCCCATCCACATAGACAGGGCCATAGTGGGGATGGTAAAAAGCTTCAAGTTTCTCTGCACGCACATCACTGAGGACCTGAAATGGTCCCATCACATCGACACCGTGGTGTAGAAGACACAACAGTGCCTCTTAAACCTCAGGTGGCTGAAGAAATTCCGGCATGGCCCCTAAGAACCTCACACACCTCCACAGATGCACTATTGAGAACATTCTGTTGGGCTACATCACCGCCTGGTACGGCAACTGCACCGTCCTCAACCACATAGCTCTTCAGGGGGTGGTGCGGTCAGCTTAACTCACCACCGGGGGCATTCTGCCTGCCCTCAAGGACATTTGCAGCACTATGTGTGGAAGGAAAGCCAGGAAGATCATTACGGAGCTCAGCCACCCAGGCCATGGACTGTTCACTCTACTACTGTCTGGCAGACGATACAGGTGCATCAGAGCCGTGACCTGGAGGCTTGGAAACCGCTTCTATCACCAGGCCATCAGACTGTTGAACAGCCATCACTAGCCATCTTCCTGCCCGGTACTCTGTCCTGCACATTAGAGACTTTTTGGCACGCATACGCCCACACACTCACTCACACAAAATACACAGACATGCTCACACACCTCATACACATGCAGAGTCCTGCACACATATACACTCACACACACATATTTGCCCATACTCACAAACATACACACACAGCCAACGCTGCTGTCCCATGTAAACTCAGCAAAAAAAGAAACGTCCCTGTTTCGAGACCCTGTCTTTCAAAGAGAATTCGTAAAAATCCAAATAACTTCACAGATCTTCATTGTAAAGGGTTTAAACACTGTTTCCCATGCTTGTTCAATGAACCATAAACAATTAATGAACATGCACCTGTGGAACGGTCATTAAGACACTAACAGCCTACAGTAGGCAATTAAGGTCACAGTTATGAAAACTTAGGACACTAAGAGGCCTTTCTACTAACTCTGAAAAACACCAAAAGAAAGATGCCCAGTGTCCTTGTTCATCTGTGTGAACATGTCTTAGGCATGCTGCAAGGAGGCATGAGGACTGCAGATGTGGCCAGGGAAATAAATTGCAATGTCCGTATTGTGAGACGCCTAAGACAGCACTACAGGGAGACAGGACGGACAGCTGATCATCCTCACAGTGGCAGACCACGTGTAACAACACCTGCACAGGATCGATACATCCAAACATCACACCTGCGGGACAGGTACAGGATGGCAACAACAACTGCCCGAGTTACACCAGGAACGCACAATCCCTCCATCAGTGCTCAGACTGTCTGCAATAGGCTGAGAGAGGCTGGACTGAGGGCTTGTAGGCCTGTTGTAAGGCAGGTCCTCACCAGACATCACCGGCAACAACGCCGGATGTGGGCATAAACCCACCGTCGCTGGACCAGACAGGACCAGACAGGACCAGAAATGGGATCTCAATCCTATTGAGCACATCTGGGACCTGTTGGATCGGAGGGTGAGGGCTAGGGCCATTCCCCCCAGAAATGTCCGGGAACTTGCAAGTGCCGTGGTGGAAGTGTGGGGTAACATCTCACAGCAAGAACGGGCATATCTGGTGCAGTCCATGAGGAGGAGATGCATTGCAGTACTTAATGCAGCTGGTGGCCACACCAGATACTGACTGTTACTTTTTATTTTTGACCCCCCCTTTGTTCAGGGACACATTATTCCATTTCTGTTAGTCACATGTCTGTGGAACTTGTTCAGTTTATGTCTCAGTTGTTGAATCTTATGTTCATGCAAATATTTACACGTTAAGTTTGCTGAAAATAAATGCAGTTGACAGTGAGAGGACGTTTCTTTTTTTGCTGAGTTTATATAGAGACATTAAAGACACTTCATTTTTCTTGTATACAGTTTTTGACGCTGTGTATTTATATAGTGTATTATATAGTGCATTCTCAACCTCAATCCCTAAGCACTGACTTGCCAGGAAAAGTCAACGAGTAAGGAGAGGGAAGCAAGGAAGAGCCTTGGAAGGAAATAAAAAAAGAGGGAAAGAGAAAGAGCCACAGAGAGAATGAGAGAAAGAAAGCGAGTGAAAAAAAAGAGAGGGCGAGAGAGGAAGTGCCGTAAAGTCTAGAGTGACTCCCAGCTGTGCGTCGGTAAGGGACGCGTCTCTCTCCTTCTCTCTCACTCAGTAGATTAAAGAGTCCACATAAAGGAGAGAGAGGAGTCCACTTGCAGTTCAATGGTTGAAAGAAAGTGCGCCGGAGCTCGATTCGGCTTTGAGAAATGAATCCCTGTATTGTGGCTGGGCATAAACAAACAAGGGACAGTGTGGGGATCTGAGAGTGTGTGTGTGCACAGTGAGCGAAGGGCCACCCTGGCAATTCTAGGTGAAAATGTGTGCACACACTCGCTCACTGGGGAGGATAGAGACATTGAGGCTTTAAAGAAAGTGTAAGAGAGAGAATGCTAAAGTATGGTTATTGGTTGGATAGGTGTGAAAAATGAAGGAAATGAGGCAGAGAAAAGACTGAACTATCCTCCTGTATCTCCAGGGAGAAAAGACTGAACTATACTCCTGTACCTCCAGGGAGAAAAGACTGAACTATCCTCCTGTACCTCCAGGGAGAAAAGACTGAACTATCCTCCTGTATCTCCAGGGAGAAAAGACTGAACTATCCTCCTGTACCTCCAGGGAGAAAAGACTGAACTATCCTCCTGTATCTCCAGGGAGAAAAGACTGAACTATCCTCCTGTACCTCCAGGGAGAAAAGACTGAACTATCCTCCTGTACCTCCAGGAAGAAAAGACTGAACTACCCTCCTGTACCTCCAGGGAGAAAAGACTGAACTATCCTCCTGTATCTCCAGGGAGAAGAGACAACTATCCTCCTGTACCTCCAGGGAGAAAAGACTGATCTATCCTCCTGTACCTCCAGGGAGAAAAGACTGAACTATCCTCCTGTATCTCCAGGGAGAAAAGACTGAACTATCCTCCTGTACCTCCAGGGAGAAAAGACTGAACTATCCTCCTGTATCTCCAGGGAGAAAAGACTGAACTATCCTCCTGTACCTCCAGGGAGAAAGGAAGAGAACGTTCTCGTCCAATCCTCTCTCTCTCTCTCTCTCACACACACACATCCCTCCCCAGTGTAACCCTCCTGCCTCTTTATCCAATTAGAGGGCACAAGTTCAGTCCTACTAAATCACAACTTTCCAGTGAGCTCAGATTAAACTCTGTGTGACCGCCATGTGGCTTGGGAGCTCCCTCTCTCTCTCCCTGTATTACAGTTATCACTCACTCACTCACTCACTCACTCACTCACTCACTCACTCACTCACTCACTCACTGTCTGTCTGTCTGTCTGTCTGTCTGTCTGTCTGTCTGTCTGTCTGTCTGTCTGTCTGTCTGTCATTTGGTCTGTCGGTCTGTCATTTGGTCTGTCGGTCTGTCTGTCATTTGGTCTGTCGGTCTGTCTGTCATTTGGTCTGTCTGTCTGTCTGTCTGTCTGTCTGTCTGTCTGTCTGTCTCTCATTTGGTCTGTCTGTCTGTCTGTCATTTGGTCTGTCTGTCTGTCAGTCATTTGGTCTGTCTGTCATTTGGTCTGTCTGTCTGTCAGTCATTTGGTCTGTCTGTCGGTCAGTCAGTCAGTCATTTGGTCAGTCAGTCAGTCATTTGGTCAGTCAGTCAGTGTCTTTTCATCTGTGGATCTTCTTGGATCTATGCTTGTGTAGTCATTTATTTATTTTTCTCCCGACACTCATCTCAGTCAATATCTCCATGTCTTTGGCGCCATGCTTCATCTCTCCCTTCCTCATTCCATCCCTCTCTCCCAGAGCCAACAATCCTTTCATTCTCTCTACTCTATTTTTTTCTTCCTCGTCATTGGGTGATCTTTCCTCTCATCCTGACAGATATGGGATTTAAAGAAGGGCAATCCTACGGTGTTTTTGTGCTCAATCTCACTCAGTGAAACAGCAGTGGAGAATTACATTAAACTGACATGTGTCATTTGACCCTTTGGTCAGAGAGGGTGTTTGTTTGATTGACAGGAGGGAGTTGTGGCTGGGCTTGAAACACCATAGATGATAGAACACTAAGATGCTGTTTAGAAATGTGTCACATAGCAGTCTGACACTGCCTCTTGGTGGTGGAATTGTGTATTACTCACATTGCAAACATATTTTCTGCATGCCCTGTACAGTACCTTTGGAAAGACCCCTTGACTTTTTCCACATTTTGTTACGTTCCTTCCTTATTCTAAAATGGATTGAATAAAATAAACCATCATGTACACATAATGACAAAGCAAAAACAGTTATTTTGACATTTTGTCCGGAATTGTCCGTAGAGCTCCAAGACAGGATTGTGTCAAGGCACAGATCTGGGGAAGGGTACCAAAAAATGTCTGCAGCATTGAAGGTCCCCAAGACCACAGTGGCCTTCATCATTCCTAAATGGATGAAGTTTGGAACCAGCAAGACTCTTCCTAGAGATGGCCTGAGCAATCGGGGAAGAAGGGCCTTGGTCAACCATCTCTGCAGCACTCCACCAATCAGGCCTTTATATTAGAGTGGCCAGATGGAAGCCACTCCTCAGTAAAAGGCACATGACAGCCCACTTGGAGTTTTCCAAAAGGCACCTAAAGACTGACCATGAGAAACAAGATTCTCTGGTCTGATGAAACCAAGATTCAACTCTTTGGCCTGAATGCCAAGCGTCACGCCTGGAGAAAACCTGTTACTATTCCTACGGTGAAGCATGGCAGTGGCAGCATCATGCTGTGGGGATGTTTTTCAGCGGCAGGGACTGGGAGACTAGTCAGGATCGACGGCAAAGATGAACAATGATTAATTTAATATTGACTTTCAGTGTCCCTGTGTAGAATTTTCATGACAAGATTAATGGAGCAAAGTACAGAGGGATCCTTGATGAAAACCTGCTCCAGAACGCTCAGGACCTCAGACTGGGGCGAAGGTTCACCTTCCAACAGGACAACAACCCTAAGCACACAGCCAAGACAACACAGGAGTGGCTTTGGGAGAAGTCTCGGAATGTCCTTGACTGGCCCAGTCAGAGCCCGGATTTGAACCCGATCGAACATCTCTGGAGAGACCTGAAAATAGCTGTGCAGCAACGCTCCCCATCCAACCTGACAGAGCTTGAGAGGATCTGCATAGAAGAATGAGAGAAACTCCCCAAATACTGGTGTGCCGAGCTTGTAGCGTCATACCCAAGAAGACTCGAGGCTGTAATAGCTGCCAAAGGTTCTTCAACAAAGTACTGTTTTTCATTTTTATACATTTGTAAAGAATTCTAAAAGCCTGTTTTTGCTTTGTCATTATGGGGTATTGTGTGTAGATTGATTTAATCAATTTTAGAATAAGGCTGTAACGTAACAAACTGTGGAAAAAGTCAAAGGGCAATGTACTGAAGTACTTACTAAAGTAAAACTAAGCAATAAGGCCCGAGGGGGTGTGGTATATGGCCAACATACCAGGCTGTTATTTTTATTATTTTTTAAATTTTTTATCCCCTTTTCTCCCCAATTTTCGTGGTATCCAATCGCTAGTAATTACTATCTTGTCTCATCGCTACAACTCCCGTACGGGCTCGGGAGAGACGAAGGTCGAAAGCCATGCGTCCTCCGAAGCACAACCCAACCAAGCCGCACTGCTTCTTAACACAGCGTGCCTCTAACCCGGAAGCCAGCCGCACCAATGCGTCGGAGGAAACACCGTGCACCTGGCCCCCTTGGTTAGCGCGCACTGCGCCCGCCCCGCCACAGGAGTCGCTGGAGCGCGATGAGACAAGGATATCCCTACCGGCCAAACCCTCCCTAATCCGGACGACGCTAGGCCAATTGTGCGTCACCCCACGGACCCCCCGGTCACGGCCGGCTGCGACAGAGCCTGGGCGCGAACCCAAAGACTCTGGTGGCGCAGCTAGCACTGCCCTAGACCACTGCGCCACCCGGGAGGCCCTATGGGCTGTTCTTAAGCGTGACGCCACAGAGTCCCTGGATACAGCCCTTAGCTGTGGTATATTGGAAATACCAAACATGTGCTTTATTGCTACTGTAAACTGGTTACCAACTTAATTAGAGCAGTAAAAGTACGTTTTGCCATACCCATGGTATACGGTCTGATATACCACAGCTTTCAGCCAATCAGCATTCAGGGCTCTAACCACCCAGTTTATATTAACATACAAGCAATCCAAACACTAACAAAGGGGTGTTGCAATATGTTTAATTGTAGTTCCAAATGCCAGTTACAGGGAATGTGGTTTGAGTAGTTAATTTAGACGTTTATCCTGAACCATCTTGCAACTGAGCCCAAAACATACCTACGACGCAATTTAGTTTGCTATGGAGTGTGACGTTTCGTCAGTTACTGCTTTGACATTGACTAGTCTCTATTTTCCCCCCCAGAGGATATATTTTGGGATTGTCACTCATCTACAGTTCAAATCCCATTGCCTTATATTGCCGAGATTATACACCACACCTGTCTGAAATGGGTATCAGTGACACAAATTGAATTCCAGGGGAGTCTTTATGAATAATGCTCCCTCCAGAACTGAAAATGAGCAGGCTGTCTCACGGAATCAATGCAGGCAAACAGTCATGTCTAGTTGTCTCTGACTACAGCATATTATGGCAGCAAGAGAACATGAAAAAGACATGTATTTCTGTACTTTATTACTAGTACGACCACAGAGCTTCTTGTAAGCCTAGATCTGAACGCCTACAGAGCCACAACCCCCTGCCCCAAACCTCGGTCCCAACTTCCAATCACACAAATGAAGACGTTCTCCAGAAAGAGATGACATTTAAGGAAAATAACTGAACAAAAAAAGCATATTTACTTTCAAACAGAATTGTCCAAATTCCACAAAATTATCTAAAATACATGGACCTTAGTCACATCACACATTGAACTGGCACAACCACCACTATAGTGCAGACAAAGCTGTATTGTTGAGACAGGCCAATAGATAGAACATTGACAATAACAGGCTCCCAAATGAGTTTCAAACATGTTATGCTAGACTATGAGGAAAAGAGTGTAGTTAGGGTTCATTCATTTTGGTCATATTTACAACCTTGACATTATATAAATCACTATCATGGAAGACTAGGACATTCCCTTCCTGCATGCTTTGAGCATCCCTGAAGAATAGTGTCTCAAATAAAGTCATGCCTGACATTGATTCTTAAATCTAAGATTTAAACGAAAATAATGCAAAGAAACACCATGATGCAGATTGACAGAAAAATAGAAATATAGACAGTAGTTTTAAAAAAACATTTAAAAATGTGTAGGTAGAATCATGTACAAAAAAAATGCTGGGACTTCACAACCTGGCCGTGGCCGGGAGTCCCATAGGGCAGCGCACAATTGTCCCAGCGTCGTCCAGGTTAGGGGAGGGGCTTTACTTGGCCGGGGCTTTACTTGGCTCATCGCGCTCTAGCGATTCCTTGTGCTGGACCGGGCACCTGCAGGCCCGTCTCGGTCGTTAGTTGAACAGTGTTTCCTCCGACACATTGGTGCAGCTGGCTTCCTGGTCAAGTGGACAGGTGTTAAGAAGCGCGGGTCATGTTTTGAAAGAAGAACGACTTGACCTTCGCCTCTCCCGAGACTGCTGGGGAGTTGCAGCGATGAGACAAGATCGAAATTGGGGAGAAAAATGCTAGGACTGAAGGTGCAGAGGTCACTCGGATGTTCCACACAGTGTTGTGAGACGGTTCTGTGGAGAGCAAAGTGAACATGAGTTTCATGTAACAGCTACTCTTTTCAGTTTTTACAACGAAAACCCATTTCAAACCAGCTAAATAGACATGGCTAATGTTAGGCAATCATACATACTTTATCACAGCACTTTATATCTATTTGCCCACTTTCTGATTCTCTATTTTGCATATTGTTTACTGAATGTTAACAGATCTTCAACAAATATCAAATATTAGGTTAAGGGAATCTGAGCATACACACAAAAAAAAACAGCAGCTCAGTGTGATATTCTCCTGCAGAATTCATGGTTCCTTCTATTAAGGCAAATTGTCCAGGTCCTGAGGCAGCAAAGCATCACCAAACCATCACACTACCACCACCATGCTTGACTGTTGGTACGAGGTTCTTACTGTGAAACGCAGTGTTTGGTTTGACAGACACAAATGGGACCCATCTCATCCAAAAAGTTGACTCAAGTTTGCCAAAACGCACCTGGATGATCAAGACTTTTGGAAGAATGTTGTGTGGACAGATGGGTCTCATTATGCCTGGCAAAAACCAAACACTGCATTCAAAACATATATGGGTTGCGTGGTGCGACTATAGGCTATTGATGATTAGAGAAAGTTGCAAAAGAAGCTTGCGCTCTGGTCCTTGCCTCAGACTGCACAGCTATTCTCTCAAGTGATCAGACTTCTCCATTTAATCTTGTCTTTAATATGTCAAATATGTTTAGAATGTCTCGTTAATCAAATGAGCAAGGGAAGAAAACACAGACGTCATCCGCGCTCGAATAGTAAATGGAGGCAGCGTGCTTTCCCGCCGGTCTGTTTTTCAGACTACTTTGGTTTTATTGGGAAGCTGCGCTTAATAGGAGCAGCTGAGAAATAACACTTTCACTCCACAACAACAACCACGATTTCGCTACGCAACAGGTGATATTCCGCCCAACCCTGTTCCTGCAGCTACACAGAGCTTCATTTGTGAAATCTGTTCGGGAACATCGATGGTAACATGTTTTCGCAACGGAACCCATTTCACTAAACAGTTGACACCCCATCTGCAGGCTTGATAAAGGAATGAAGGAGAGAAAGGAGGACGGTAGAAAAGCATGGAGGTGAGATATTCTTTAGTTATAAAGGTAAAGTGTCACCATATTATGAAAATATAAAAATAAATCCCTATCCCTATTATTTATTCAAAATCAAATTCACTAGAATTGTAGGCTAACTATAATCCGCCCTGCACAATCAATGAACCGACAGCATCGACTAGTGCTATACATTCTCTACCAGACTCATGGATAGACATTTTGGAGCGTAGCGTAAGGTAATCAGTCCATCCAGTATGTATACTAATACATTCCACACTCAAAAAGGCCATTCCTCAAATTTGTTTCATTTTGGATGCTAGACCAATTATGTTCCAAAGACATCTTAAAATCAGTGTTGTTTCATGTTTGTTTTTCTGCCATGTGTAATATGCAGTAGGCTATGTATTGTATAAAAGTACAATCGTCATTTTTATTCCGAGTTTTCAGGCCTGGGCTCATAAGCTCTGGTTGTTTTTGAATGAATCATCACCGTAGAAAGCATTGTCCATTTCCTTGTCGTTAGGCTTTGAAACATCCACAAACAACCATGTTTTACTGTTTCAACCTGCTGTTGA
This sequence comes from Salvelinus fontinalis, assembly GCF_029448725.1. Classification (NCBI taxonomy): domain Eukaryota; kingdom Metazoa; phylum Chordata; class Actinopteri; order Salmoniformes; family Salmonidae; genus Salvelinus; species Salvelinus fontinalis. The sequence goes on along the minus strand of NC_074696.1, from coordinate 39,701,015 downwards.
ACTTCTTTCTCCAAATTGATCATCACAGTGAGGTGAGATTTAAAATCATCATACTGTTTTGATAAGTCTGATGGGATTTTCGATTTCATTTGCATTGATGCCAGAGCAGTTAAGAGGGACTATACAGCCCTGAGTACCAGGCCATTAACAACACGATATTCGTTAGGGTACTTTACCAACACATGTCCTGAGTGCATAAGAGGATATTACCGTGACTCAGTCACATGCAATTTAACTGCTTTCATGTGTGGCGGTAATACGGTGACCGCGACAGCCCTAGTGAAGACCATACCTGTAGCAGACGAATGCTCCTTATGGCCGTCTCATCCAGCTGTCCCAGGTCCACACTGTCCATCTGACTGGCCAGCAGCTGAATGCTCTGGAACCAAAAACTCACTAGGTCAGCAGATTAACCTTGTCGACACACTGGAAATGTGTCCATTTCACTGCACCTATCCGGTGTGTGACAATAAAATAATAAAATCAGGTTGACACATTTTACACACACAGATACACAAGTAACATGAACACGCAAAAGGTCAGAGGGGTTATTGAGGGTATTTATCCAAGTCCGATGGTCACCGTTCAGAAAGGATCAGTCTAAAACCGGAAGGCTGATGGCAGCCTGCTTACCGCTCCGTTCCCCACAGGGACATTGATGACGATATCATTACCGACTTCTGAGATGGGGGAGCCGTTGGCCGAGATGCTGTACACCCTCTCCTTGTGGCGGGGTATCCTCGCCGCTGGGGTCTTGGGAAGCCTGGGGTATATGACAACAAGTGAAGCAGTGTCCACTAGCACAGTGGTACCCAATGTTGCTTTGGGGGCCTTCCTACTGGTCCTGAACACAAGTGGCAAAATAATATCAGAAAGTTATTTGCGTACATCCATAACAACCCACACCAACACATGCAAAAATATTAGCAGATTTTGGCTGAGGTAAGGCTCTTACTTTTTGATGGAGGTGTTCTGCTTCCCGCTTGACAGTGCTTCGGCCCTCTTTGACAGAGGTTTCCTAGTAGATTTGCCCTGAGAAATTGACCATGATGCAACACTGCAAGTTTGAGTTAAATATCGTGCAGTACTAATTACGATATGGGCTATTACTATAATTTGGAATAAAAATGTAAAAGCCTGGCCTCCCAGGTGGCGCTGTGGTCTAGGGTACTGCATCACAGTGCTAGCTGCGCCACCAGTCTCTGGGTTCGCGCCCAGGCTCTGTCGCAGCCGGCCGCGACCAGGAGGTCCGTGGGGCGACGCACAATTGGCATAGTGTCGTCCGGGTTAGGGAGGGTTTGGCCGGTAGGGATATCCTTGTCTCATCGCGCTCCAGCGACTCCTGTGGCGGGCCGGGCGCAGTGCGCGCTAACCAAGGGGGCCAGGTACACGGTCTTTCCTCCGACACATTGGTGCGGCTGGCTTCCGGGTTGGAGGCGCGCTGTGTTAAGAAGCAGTGCGGCATGGTTGGGTTGTGCTTCGGAGGACGCGTGGCTTTCGACCTTCGTCTCTCCCGAGCCCGTACGGGAGTTGTAGCGATGAGACAAGATAGTAATTACTAGCGATTGGATACCACGAAAATTGGGGAGAAAATGGGATAAAATGTTAATAATAAAAATAAAAAATAAAAATTAAATGTAAAAGCCTAAAGAAAGGAGGCTTTTGAGGACTACATTGAGTCTTCTGAAACTAAACACACAATAAGTCTCCCTAACCTTGCCAATGAATACAGCACTAACCTTCTTCCCTCTGGCCATAATAGTGTTCTCCTCATCCTCTGAACTTGTCCTGGCTTCACCTCTTTTCGACGTTGCTGCAGAGGGGAGCAGAGTAAGTTTAACATCCAGTGGGATCCCTTTCTGTTGCACTTTACCCCCTTTTTCTCCCCAAGGCAAAGGTCGAGTCACGCGTCCTCCCAAACATGACCCACCTAACCGCGCTTCATAACACCTGCCCACTTAACCCGAAAGCCAGCCGCAGCAATGTGTCGGAAGAAACACTATTTAACTGACGACCTAACCTGGGCGACGCTGGGCCAATTGTGCGCCGCCCTATGGGACTCCCAATCACGGCCGGTTGTGATACAGCCCGGGATCGAACCAGGGTCTGTTGTGACGCCTCTAGCACTGAGATGCAGTGCCTTTGACCGCTGCGCCACTCGGGAGGCCATCCAGTGGGATTCTAAGGAGTCACAGACACATAACTGGTATGCAGTATAGCAAAGAGAGAGACTTACCTTTTTTAGCAGTCTTGGGGGGAATAGTATGGACTTCAGCCATGATGCTCTCGACTTGTGCAGCCTCCTCTACTTTCTGGAAGTAGACAAATAGAGTGAACAGAGACTGTGTGTGGGTGGCACTTGATGTTGTGTCAAGACCATGGCCAGACTTAACTGACACAGTTTATGAAATATTCCATTTTAATTTATACTGAACAAAAATATAAAACATGTAAAGTTTTCCCCATGTTTCATGAACTGAAATAAAATACATTTTCCATACGCACAATCAATCAAGTTTATTTTATATAGCCCTTCGTACATCAGCTAATATCTCGAAGTGCTGTACAGAAACCCAGCCTAAAACCCCAAACAGCAAGCAATGCAGGTGTAGAAGCACAAAAGGCTTCTCGAATTTTGTAATTTTGTACACGAATGTTTAAAATCTGTTAGTGAGCATTTCTACTTGCCAAGATAATGCATCCACCTGATAGGTATGGCATTTTAAGAAGCTGATTAACCAGCAGGATCATTACACAGGTGCACCTTGTGCTGGGGACAATAAAAAGCCACTAAAACGTGCAGTTGTGTACAGATGTCTTAAGTTGAGGAAGCGTGCAATTGGCATGCTGACTGCAGGAATGTCCACCAGAGCTGTTGACAGATAATTTAATGTTAATTTCTCTACCATAAGCCGCCTCCAATATGGTTTTAAATAATTTAGCAATACGTCCAACCGACCTCCACATCCGGCTTCTTCACCTGCGGATTAAACTGTGGGTTTACACAACCAAAGATTTTTTGCAAAACTGTCAGAAACAGTCTCAGGGAAGCTCATCTGTGTGCTCGTCATCCTCACCAGGGTCTTGACCTGACTGCAGTTCGGCAACATAAACAACTTCAGTGTGCAAATGCTCACCTTCGATGGCCACTGGCACGCTGGAGAAGTGTGCTCTTTACAGATTAATCCCGTTTTCAACTGTACCGGGAAAATGGCTTATGTCAATGTTGTGAACAAAGTGCCTCATGGCATCGGTGGGGTTATGGTATGGGCAGGCGTAAGCTACAGACAACAAACACAATTGCATTTTATCAATGGCAATTTGATTGCAGATATGACGAGATCCTGGGGCCCATTGTCGTCCCAATTCTTCCATGGCCTGCATACTCAGACATGTCACGCATTGAGCATGTTTGGGATGCTCTGGATCAACGTGTATGACAGCGTGTTCCAGTTCCCGACAATATTCATTAACTTCGCACAGCCATTGAAGAGGTGTAAGACAACATTCCACAGTCAACAGCTTGAATAACTATACGCAAAGGAGACGTCTTGCTGCATAAGGTAAATGGTGGTCACACTAGATACTGACTGGTTTTCTGATCCACACCCTTGTTAGCAGTCAATCAGGAGATTAAGAGTTGACTCCTGTGGTGGTTTGGGCTCAGCCCTCTTTTCCCTGGATCAACACACAGTTGATGAGTTTCATTCATCCAGGTGACGGCACCAAGTGTTAGCAGTTGGTGTTACTCTTCAATATCACAGACCCCAATGCATATCAGGGGGAGAAAAATAGGTTTATTCAAAAAGGACAAATTATAGATGTTATGCTGAGAAGTAGATGTTCATTCTCCCCTGTCCTCAGTGATTCTCTCCACAGAACAAAGGGACAGGATGTAGTTTTATAACCCAACCCTAGCCTGTGGTTGACCAATTAGAATTCCTTGCAATAAAACTGGGCCAATGACCAAATAACAAGTATCCTGTTTCAGGCTCAATGCCTAGACAAATTCCTCCCATGTCTCGGCTAACGTAACGTTAAATCAATGAGCCTCCACACAGTCAGTCAGTGTGGGAACGTGATCATTGCACCCAAGATTGAGCTACAACTGGCTAGGCAGTTGGTAGCCTAAATCCTGCCTGATGTTACTGCTGTTCCTAAAACCATTGACATACGTTAACCTACTGTAACCACACAGAGAGAGAGTGTGTGTGTGTTAAGGTTGGGCGATTGCGATCCTCGATAGTCGATCACTATTGGGGGGGGGGGGGGGGGGGGGGTCTTTCTCATGGCTACCCATGTATTTCTATGGAAATATAACATTTATTTGGAAATTAATAACTATATTAGGTATTTTTAAAAGCATTCATGATTTGTGTAAATGTAATATACTAACTATTACTCTTGTTAAAAATATGAAATTGTAATACATTTGGTGAAACTTAAAGTTTAGGACTTGAGACTTGATTCTTGACGGTCTTGACTTGAGACTTGACTCGGACTTGTCTGTCTTTACTTGGGACTTGAGTGCTAAGACCTGAGACTTACTTGTAAAACAATGACTTGGTCCCACCTCTGGTAATAACAGTATCAATGGAAATAGTGTTTTTTCTGTAATAGGGAATTAGTGATTAACGGGTCAGAACAAAGTTGGAAATTGTTGTGCCCCCGTCTGTAATTTTCTTCCCGCATGTTTTGCAAGTTGCAATCAATTTTTTTGTTGATACACCGTCGTCTTTATATCCGAAAATAATAATATTGGGTATTATCTTTCCAAGGGATCCATCTGAATGCACCCGCCGACGTTCCTCTGCACAGCCACGCACAACTTTTTCTCAGCTTGCACAATTTGATTGGCTGCTGTCCGATTCAAACTGTAATCCGTTAAATGAAGAGTTGATGCGCTGCACACTTTTTATAATAGCATTCTTTTTTACATTTAGGCTTGGGGAGGGTATGAAGTCAGATCGAGTCATAAGGCTCAAGTCCAAGTTAAGTCAAGAGTCATTGGTGTCAAAGTCGAGTTGCAGGTCATCATATTTGTGACTCGAATCCAAGTTATGTGACTCGAGTCCACACCTCTGGTTAGTATTCTGCGTTGTGTATTATTTTCTAAATATTCTTACACCCACCTTTTTTTTTTAAAGGTATCTGTGACCAACAGATGCATATTTGTATTCCCAGTCAAGTGAACTCCATTGATTAAGGCCTAATGAATTTATTTCAATTGACTGATGTCCTTATATGAACTGTAACTCAGTAAAATATTCGATTGTTAAGTTTATATTTTTGTTCAGTGTAGAAAACTCACCGTGGCATCATCCACTGGTGACTTTGGTTTCTCTGACCCTGAGGGAATAAAGGAGACGTGTACTATTGTCAGATAAAAACAACATACGCTACATGACCAAAAGTATGTGGACACATACTCGAACATCTCATTCCAAAATCATGGGCATTAATATGGAGTTCGTCTCCCCTTTTCTGGGAAGGCTTTCCACTAGATGTTGGAACATTGCTGCGGGAACTTGCTTCCATTCAACCACGAGAATTAGTGAGGTCAGGCGATTAGGCCCAACATTTTATCCCAAAAGTGTTTGATGTGTTTGAGGTCAGGGCTCTGTGCAGGCCAGTCAAGATCTTCCACACCGGTCTCAACAAACCATTTCTGTATGCACCTCGCTTTGTATACAGGGGCATTGTCATGCTGAAACAGAAAAGCGCCTTCCCCAAACTGTTGCCACAAAGTTGGAAGGACAGAATCATTCTAGAATGTCATTGTATGCTGTAGCGTTAAGATTTCCTTTCACTGGAACGAAGGGACCTAGCCCAAACCATTAAAAACAGCCCCAGACCAATATTCCTCCACCAAACTTTATAGTTGGCACTATGCATTCAGGCAGGTAGCATTTTTACCTACTGTATTTATTTATTAATTTATTTTGCTCCTTTGCACCCCATTATTTCTGTCTCTACTTTGCACTTTCTTCCAATGCAAACCAACCATTCCAGTGTTTTTTTTAGTTTTTATTTTACTTGCTGTGTTGTACTCACTTCGCCTCCATGGCCTTTTTATATTTTTATTTATTTATACATATATCTGTTTGCCTTCACCTCCCTTATCTCACCTCACTTGCTCACATTGTATATAGACTTGTTTTTTTTTCACTGTATTATTGACTATATGTTTGTTTTTACTCCATGTGTAACTATGTGTTGTTGTATGTGTCGAACTGCTTTGCTTTATCTTGGCCAGGTCGCAATTGTAAATGAGAACGTGTTCTCAATTTGCCTACCTGGTTAAATAAAGGTTAAATAAATAAAAATAAATAAATAAATTCTCCTGGCATCCGCCAAACCCAGATTCGTCCATCGGACTGCCAGATTCTGAAGCGTGATTCGTCACTCCAGAGAACGCGTTTCCACTACTCCAGTGTTAAATGGCGGCGAGCTTTACACCACTCCAGCCAACGCTTGGCATTGTGCATGGTGATCTTAGGCTTATGTGCGGCTGCTCGGCCATGGAAACCCATTCCATGAAGCTCCCGACGAACAGTTTTTGTGCGGACGTTGCGTCCAGAGGCAGTTTGGAACTCGGTAGTGAGTTTTGCAACTGAGGACAGACAATTTTTACGCGCTTCAGCGAGCCTGTTCTGTGAGGTTGTGTGGCCGACCACTGCGCTGCTGAGTTGTTGTTGCTCCTAGATGTTAACTTCACAATAACAAAACTTACAGTTGACCTGGGCAGCTTTACCAGGGTAGAATTTTGACAAACTGACTTGTTGGAAAGGTTGCATCCTATGACGCTGCCACATTGAAAGTCACTGAGCTCTTCGGTAAGGCCATTCTTCTGCCAATGTTTGTCAATGGAGATTGCATGGCTATGTGCTCGATTTCACTTCATTTTAAGAATGTGAAAAGTCAGAATAATAGTAGAGAGAATTATTTCTTTCAGGTATTATTTCTTTCATCACATTCCAAGTGGGTCAGACGTTCACATACACTCAATATTTGCTAGTATTGCCTTTAAACTGTTGAAAATGGGTCAAACGTTTTGGGTAGCCTACCACAAGCTTCCCACACTAAGTTGGGTGAATTTGGCCCACTCCTCCTGACAGAGCTGGTGTAACTGAGTCAGGTTTGTAAGCCTCCTTCCTTGCACACGCTTTTTCAGTTCCGCCCACAACTTTTCTATAGGATTAACTTCACTAGGGTAGGGGGCAGCATTCGGAATCTTGGATGAAAAGCGTGCCCAAATTAAACTGCCTGTTTCTCAGGCCCAGAACCTAGGATATGCATATAATTGGTAGATTTAGAGAGAAAACCCTCTGAAGTTTCTAAAACTGTTCAAATCATGTCTGTGAGTATAACAGAACTTATTTGGCAGGCAAAACCCAAGGACAAACCATCCAGGAATTATATTTGAGATCACTGTGTTTTCAATTGGTTTTCTATGGAGGACTAGATTTATGAGGCACCAGGTTGCAGTTCCTATGGCTTCCACTAGATGTCAGTCTTTAGAAATTGGTTGATGTTTTTCCTTTGAGAAATTAAGAAGTAGCCCTTTCCTTTCTGAGTGTCAAGCCAAGTGTACTTTTTTTGTGTGGTCTGCTCGCGCAACTGTATATATATATATATATATATATATATATATATATATATATATATTTGAAGTCGGAAGTTTACATACATTGAGGTTGGAGTCATTAAAACTTATTTTTCAAATACTCCACAAATGTATTGTTAACAAACTATAGTTTTAGCAAGACGGTTAGGATATATACTTTGTGCATGACAAGTAATTCTTCCAACAATTGTTTACAGACAGATTATTTCACTTATAATTCACTATATCACAATTCCAGTGGGTCAGCAGTTTACATACACTAAGTTGACTGTGCCTTTAAACAGCTTGGAAAATTCCAGAAAATTATGACATGGCTCTAGAAGCTTCTGATAGGCTAATTGACATAATTTAAGTCAATTGGAGGTTTACCTGTGGATGTATTTCAAGGCCTACCTTCAAACTCAGTGCCTCTTTGCTTGACATCATGGGAAAATCAACAGAAATCAGCTAAGACCTCAGAAAAAAAATTGTAGACCTCCACAAGTCTGGTTCATCCTTGGGAGCAATTTCCAAATGCCTGAAGGTACTACGTTTATCTGTATAAACAATAGTACGCAAGTATAAACACCATGGGACCACACAGCCGTCACACCGCTCAGGAAGGAGACGCGCTCTGTCTCCTAGAGATGAACGTACTTCGGTGTGAAAAGTAAAAATCAATCCCAGAACAGCAACGGACCTTGTGAAGTTGGAGGCAACAGGTAAAAAATTATCTATATCCACAGTAAAACGAGTCCTATATCGACATAACCTGAAAGGCCGCTCAGCAAGGAAGAAGCCACTGCTCCAAAACCGCCATAAAAAAGCCAGACTACGGTTTTCAACTGCACATGGAACAAAGATTGTACTTTTTGGAGAAATGTCCTCTGGTCTGATGAAACAAAATGTTTACTGTTTGGCCATAATAACCATTGTTATGTTTGGAGGAAAAAGGTGGAGGCTTGCAAGCCGAAGAACACCATCCCAACCATTAAGCACGGGGGTGGCGGCAGCATCATGTTGTGGGGGTGCTTTGCTGCAGGAGGGACTGGTGCACTTCACAAAATAAATGGCATCATGAGGCATGAAAATTATGTGGATATATTGAAGTAACATCTCAAGACATCAGTCAGGAAGTTAAAGCTAGGTCGCAAATGGGTCTTCCAAGTGGACAATGACCCCAAGCATACTTCCAAAGTTGTGGAAAAATGGCTTAAGGACAACAAAGTCAATATATTGGAGTGGCCATCACAAAGCCCTGACCTCAATCCAATAAAAAAATATGTGGGCAGAACTTAAAACGCATGTGCGAGCAAGGAGGCCTACAAACCTGACTCAATTACACCAGCTCTGTCAGGAGGAATGGGACAAAATTCACCCAACGTACTGTGGGAAGCTTGTGGAAGGCTACCCGAAACGTTTGACCCAAGTTAAACAATTTAAAGTCAATGCTACCAAATACTAATTGAGTGTATGTAAACTTCTGACCCATTGGGAATGTGATGAAAGAAATCAAATATTAAATGATTAATTCTCTCTATTACTCAGACATTTCACATTCTCAAAATAAAGTGGTGATCCTAACTGACCTAAAACAGGGACTTTTTACTTGGATTAAATGTCAGGAATTGTGAAAAACTGAGTTTAAATGTATTTGGCTAAGGTGTATGTAAACTTCCGACTTCACTGTGTATTTGAGTGCGTGTGTGTGTGTGACACACAAAAAAGTATCTAACCAACCTTTCCCATGTGGTTGTCATCAGGTGCATGAGTCTTCACCTAACTTACCACAATGATCAAGCCAGTTCATCTGTCTCACTGCTTTTGGCAGCTTGATCACAGCCATGTTGAAGAAGTTGTCTGCATCTTTCAGGAGGCTGTTCGTCCTCTCCTTCAGCCTTTCAACTACAGTTTTCACTGAAAATAGAACTTTAGTATAACTTCTCCAGCCTCACGTTAACATTCACATAATGGCTAACAGCCAATTTGCATATACATGCTCTGTGTCATTGGTCCATACCCTCACTGTCAAAATCTTCGAGAAAAGCCTCCAATTTGTCCAACTTGGGGTTTTTACATTGTTTGGTCGTCCTCTTTGGTCGTCCCATTGTGACTCTGTACATTGGTACCAACACTAAATTGGTGCTTGGGCTAGTCAAGCAGCTAAAATGTTTCTAGTGGTAACTAATGTTAGCTAGCCCTTTTCACGAAATGTTGTTAGTTACGTTAACTATTCAGGCATCATGAACTAGCTAACGTTACATTATTTAGCCAGATAGAAACTGCTCCGTTTCAAAAGTCTGTTTCACTTCAGATTTGAAATACATAAAATGCAATGGTATTCTAAACATTGAGGTTAGCTATTTGACATTATATTTCATTTCATTATGAATTACCCGGTGACGTTTTTTTCTTTATTTCCAAATTAGAAACGTAATCCCCCTGCTCCCTCTCTTTCCAGCTGGCGAAATTAAAAAATGTACACGCAGACGCAGAACGTGCCGGAGACCAGCCAATAAGAATACTCTTTTACTTGACGTCATTTTGGAACCATTTTTAGCCTATCATTTCGAAGAACCTCCATGTTTAGATCACTTGACCGGAAATGTAATAAAATAACGTGAGGAGGTAAAATGTTGACTGGAAAACTTAAGTGACAGTCATTTTTTAACGGAATCGTCCGTTTTTAGATTAAGTTAAATGTTTTATTTATTTCGCTTTGTATCATCTTTATTCCAGCAAATCATTTCGTTGTCTTTTTTAACCAGCCACATGGCTTTCGCTGTTCTGAGTTGTAAGGTGTGTTAACTTAATAGCTAGCCAAATGTCGAAGCCTGTGTTATTTTCGGTTTACCAAACATTAAAAAAATGTTTTCAAATCTTGGAGAACAATCAGAAAGTATGGAATTCAGTTTTGGCTGAATGCAAGCCTTTAATGGTTTCACTTGGAAACCTCGAAGAGCAGTTGAGGGCGTTTCAAAAGGTCCAAATCGCCAATACCCCTCTTCACACCTTTCCTGATCTGCGCCAGCGTCTTCACTTCAAGCTCATACAGGCAGTGGACATAGTTTTGGGAAAACTCACTGACAAAATGTAAGATAAATGGTAGCTCACTCCATAAACTCTTGAAAATAGTGCAGAGAAAGCTTGAACACATTTTTGAAACCACAAATGACCCTCTTATTTCTTACAGGTGTTCACTTCAGTCTGTACGAGATGCTATCAGTAATCAGGTGTCTGGTGCGTTCCAGTTGTATGAGCAGAATATAGACAGCCTTGACCTAGCTACATGCACCCAGAGATCTGCAGTCGCTCCATCCATCGCTGACATGTTGGAGTGGCTTCAGGATGCAGAGCGTTACTATCGTCAACAGTATCCTTTCCGTGTCACTGTATTACTGTACCAGTACTAGGGGTGTGCAATACATTTTTGATGCTGAAACGCATCAATTTAGTGTGTGGCATTATGCTTTTTGAAATCTACCATTTGGAAAAGGTTGTCCTATTGTTGATTTGTGTGAGAAAGATAGTTTTCCTCATCTACATGTACAGGTTTCTGAGAAGAAAGAACTTGCTGCTGACACTGAGGGCAGATGACCTCTCCCTTCTGGAAACTGCTCCCAAGAGATGGGAGTCCCTGGAAACACCCAGTGGAGAGGAGAGCATATCAGGTAAACCTAAAAATGGTAAAACTATTTTCTATATATACAGTGCTTTCAGGAGGTTTTCACACATCTTGACTTTTTATACATTTTGTTGTAATACTATGTGGGATAAAAATGTATGCAATTGTAATTTTTTGTCAACGGTCTACACAAAATACTCTGTCAAAGACAAAGAAATAATCAAATAAAATAAAAATACTTTATGGAAAATAAAACATTAATATATCTTCATTAGATAAGTATTCAACCCCCTGTGTCAATACATTTTAGAATCACCTTTGGCAGCGATTACAGATGTGAGTCTTTCTGGGTAAGTCTCTAAGAGCTTTGCACACCTGGATTGTACAATTTTTGCACATTATTCTTTAGAAAATTCTTCAAGCTCTGTCATGTTGACCATTGCTAGACAGTTATTTTCAAGTCTTGCCATAGATTTTGAGGCCAATTTAAGTCAAAACTGTAACTAGGCCACTCAGGAACATTCAATGTCATCTTGGTAAGTAACTCCAGTGTATATTTGGCCTTGTGTTTTAGGTTATTGTCCTGCTGAAAGGGTAATTTGTCTCCTAGTGTCTGTTGGAAAACGGACTGAACCATTTTTTAATCTAGGATTTTGCCTGTGCTTAGCTTTTTCTTTTTATCCCCCCCCAAAAACTTCCTAGTCCTTGCCGATGACAAGCATATCATAACATGATGCAGCCACCACCATGCTTGAAAATATGGAGAGTGGTGCTCACTGATGTGTTGTATTGGATTTGCCCCAAACATAACGCTTTCTATTCAGGACAAACATATAATTTCTTTGCCACAGTTTTTGCAGTATTACTTTAGTGCCTTATTGCAAACAGGATGCATGTTTTGTATTCTGTATAGGCTTCCTTTTCATTCTGTCAATTAGGTTAGTATTGTGGAGTAACTACAATGTTGTTGATCCATCCTCAGTTATCCCCTATCACAGTCATTAAACTTTGTAACTGTTTTAAAGTCACCATTGGCCTCATGGTGAAATCCCTGAGTGGTTTCCTTCCTCTTTGGCAACTGAGTTAGGAAGGACGTCTGTATCTTTGTAGTGACTGGGTGGATCGATACACCATCCAAAGTGTAGTTAATAACTGCACCATGCTCAAAGGGATATTTAATTTCTGTTTTTTTTAACCAATCTACCAATAGGTGCCCTTCTTTGCGAGGCATTGGAAAATCTCCCTGGACTTTGTGGTTGAATCTGTGCTTGAAATTCCCTGCACGTCTGAGGGACCTTACATATTGCGCACAGAGTCCATGCAAATTATTGTTAAGCACATTTTTACTTCTGAAGTTAAGGCTTGCGATCACAAAAGGGTTGAATACTTATTGGCTCAAGACATTTTCAGCTTTTAATTTTTCATTAATTTGTAAACATTTCTAAAAACAATTCCTCTTTGACATTATTGGGTGTTGAGTGAGACAAAATCTCAATTTAATCCGTTTTAAATTCAGGCTGTAACACAATGAAATGTGGGAAAAGTCTAGGGGTGTGAATACTTTCTGAAGGCAGTGTAATTACCCTCACCGAATGTAATCAACTCATGTAGTTATTCTGCCTACTCTTTCAGATACACTGTTTAAAGTGTCCTTTTTCATCGAGTCACAGTGAAAGAGAACTACAAGATGTCTGCAAGACGACTAGCCGGTGGATGTGATTGTCTACTGTCAGATGGTCTACAATAACAAGACTCCGTAATGGGTTGAAGAGTAAAAGAACAAACTGGGTTCAGGTTGTTCTTGACTTGGATGCGTCAGCCCTGATTGGTGCAGAGCACCTGGATGTGAACAAAGGAGAGGACTGAACAAGGCAAGGACAGAGCGTCAGAATAGTAACAGAGCTCTGTTACTATTCGAGCTCAGGTCTTTGCTGTTGTATCACTGTTGACTTCTGAGCCAAAAAAAATTGTGGACAAACATTTGAAATGTCATGGAGTATAATATGAGAAATAATAAATCGACAACTTTTGTTACACCTCTCTTGCTCCAACTATCTGTTTTATTCAGGATCCCATTTCCTCAGATCAAACGGTTGGCCCTTGCTAACCTGAAAGATCAAATGAATTTGACAGGCACTCCAATAGCCTATAGGAGGGTTAGATTGAGCCATCATTATATTACCCAAGGTCAGAGCAACAGGAACACATTGGGAGTTGTGCACAGCTGAACATTTAGCACAGAGGAGGCCCCCAATACTCTGGGCAAACAATGAAAAAAGATCAGCTCGTCATGAACTAAACATATGAAACACCATTGGGAAAATCTGTTTATTCTTTTACAATTTTGACTTATTCAAACTCAATAAAATAGTTATGAGACAAAATCTGTGAAGTAATTTAACAGACATCTGAGAAGAATTGTGAAAGAAATCACTCCAATCTTCACAACACAAGGCACACAAAACGAATATCTTAAAAGATGTTTATGGTGATTGATGTCGTGTCTTCCAGGCATTCGCTGAAGTATTGTGAGCTGTCCGTGCACTAATACTATGTATCACGGTGTAATAAATGTGTATTGTAGTCAATAAATACATTGGAATACAAATGAGGCGAATAATGATAGGCATAATGGAAAGTCTCAAACAATATGTAGAGATGAATATGTACAAATACATTTGAAAAATATTAGTTCCAATAAATAAAAATGCATCAGGTTCACAGTAAAAGAGTGAAAGATTACTGCAGAGTAGAGCTTCAAATCCAATGCTTCCCATCTTCAAAACCTCCCAAATCACAACTCCTCACCCCCACTCACAGTCCAAAAAAAGTTTCCTTCGCCTGCCTTCTACTTCCTCTTCTCAACTTTGCTCCTTCCCATACTCCAATTCATACAATTATAGTCACACATTTTCTCTGACTACACATATTCTTTCAGGGGCACACTGTTACAGGTAATAGGTTTCGGAGGATCAGGTGCGAGGGGGGAGGGGCGCAAGTTAGGAAAGCTCCGGCCCATGTATCCCTGGTGGTACTCCCCTCCTCCCCTCTCGATATGGGGGCAGGTGCTGCTCAGCACAGCCCCGCTGATTATCAGAATAACTGCAGATGCCCAACCCAGGTAGATCGCTTGGCCCAGCTCTCGCTTGTACATGGCAGGCACGTTGGGGTTGTAGAAGTCCTGGACCACCGTGTTGGCGGTCCAGGAGACGGGCACCAGCACGCACAGGCCCGTCAGGATGAATAGCACGCCGCCGGAGAGGGCGATGCCCGCCTTGGCGTGGCGGTCGTCCCCAGCGCACGTGGTGCACTTCATGCCGCAGCAGGACACAGTACAGGACAGCCAGCCCAGGAAGATGGCCACACACATGAGGGCACGAGCTGCCTGGAGGTCCGGGGGCAGAGCCAGCATGGAGTCGTAGGTCTTGCACTGCATGTGGCCCGTGGTCTGGTAGATGCAGCTCATCCAGATGCCCTCCCACTTGATCTCGGAGGTGAGGATGTTGCTGCCGATGAAGGCGGACACCTTCCACTGAGGCAAGGCCGTCACAGCGATGGCCATGACCCAACCTGTCACCGCGCAGGTGAAGCTGATCAGCTGCATGCCTGTGTTGACCATGGTGGCTGCTCTCGATGTCTTCTTACCACTGAATGTGACCTGTAAAACACTTGTCTATGTCCTCTTTCTCACTTCAAGGCCCGCTCTTTTGCTCCACCTGCCCTCTCTGTCTGGGCCTTTCACAATCCTGGATTTGAGTCACTCACTGTCCTGTCTTAATCTACCTTCCCTTCTCAAGCTTCTTATGTCTCTGTGTTTCTTTTCAACATCTAGTCAGATGTCTTCAACTCTGCGTTTTTCAACTCCCCCCCTCCCCCCGGTGATAGTCTTCTCTTCCTCCACCACCATCCGTCACTCCTAGCTCTCTTACTTTCCCCCTCTTACAAACTGATGAATTATTGAAGAGTCAATAGCTGTGCAGCCACGAGTGGCAGCTCACCTATTTTTGATTGATCGAGCTTCAGAAACGGCACCGTCAGGCCCAGTGGGTTTGTGGGTAGGGTATAATTGATGTCATCCACTTCTGTCAGCAGCTCTGGCCCTCTAACTTCACACGAACCCAAGCGCTGAGCTGATCTAGGTGTAGCCTTACCTAGATACGTCAGGCTGATCAAATCTGATACTCGATTCAGGGACGTCACGTAATGCTATCGCTTGGAGTAAAAAAACAACTGATACTACAGTCCTCTATGAGCAAAAAGGTCCACAGAAGATAAACAAAACATGAACAGATGTCTTGATGAAACACAAATAGGCCTTTGTACATTTATGTCCTTTGTCCAAGTGCATCCTAAATTAGCCTCCAAATGAACCAAAGCTTGATGCCAAAGTTGTTTCACCGCTAAAGCTTAAAATGTGTTATGTCTTAAAGAACACAGCCTTGGAGAGTGAAGAGGCATCTGGCGCCTGTTGAAGTGTCTTCGTCACAATGCTCACAAAGGGCTCAGAGCCTGCCGAGCCACTTCAGACTCGACGTAGGTTCAGCTTGCTGCCCTTCCCCCCGCGCATGCAAACCCAAATGGGTCGGTCCAATCTGGGTGTTAGGGTATAGATAGCGGGCAAGACCACTTAGTCAAACCCCCAGGTAAATGGAATAGTAGGTCCGTCCCTCCCATCTTCAGAACAACCTCAGTGATACCGTCAACCTGTGAGAGCAACACCGTGCCTGGAAAGAGAAGGGGAACTAGACAGCACAGGGGGAGGGAGAGGGGGAGAGTGGTGCCTGTCGGTGGATCAATTAACACAGAGATAATCAAGGGGGCCTCTACAATGGGGCTTAAATGCCTGCTTTGCGCTACATGGCTGAATGAGCGCTCACAACTCTGTTTTTTGTCTGGGGGGGCTGCAGTGAAAGGGAGAAATGGCAACAACAAAAGAAGGCGGATAGGTGGAGTGACTGTTTGCGGGCAGAATGAATCAGACTACAAAGCGCAACACCCACGTGAAAAATACAGGTCAGCTGTAAGGATTCACTCTCCATCCAAGGGATGGAGAAAAGTGGTGTTACCTAAACAAGTCTTCTTAAATTTACTCACATAAAATAAGTGCCGTGAGTGTAATTTTTACATTGAGATAGTTTGTTTCTTCTCATTTCAAGAGAGATTGAATCAATGTCTATGGTCACAAAGCACTGGTCTTACATATCAAGGGCTGATATCCCATCTTGTGGATTACACCAATGGATTTACATTGTTTACTGCTGACCAGTGCAGACATCAGTTAACTGTGTGACTGACGGAGAACAAATTCTTTATTTTGTTTATCCGCCGTTTGTTTCTGATCTCCTGCTCACCACATCTCATTGAACCTCGGTGTGCTGATTAATTAAATAGTATGGTAACAAGATCTGCGGTTCGAGTTTCCTTCCTCGTGTGAGTGTGACCTCTCCTTGGCAACGGTGGTCATGACAACAGCACGGGACACAGGAAATGGAATAGAAGGAGTAGTGATACAAGAGAGGGGGAAAGGGGCAGGGATGATGGGGATGCACAGGCTAACGACAGCTGTCCATTGTGAATGAGACATATTGGCCCATGGTACTGCATATGATGAATACCACATCGTAAGAGAAGGCTGTAGCGGAAATCCACTGGAATCATTAGCACACACTAAAGAATACATGAAAGTCTAAATAAAATGTTCGAAACCCAAATATAAAAAAATATTAAAAAAAAAAAATCGGCAGGTTTTCATTGATTTGTCTAGTTGGTGCTCCACGTACACAGAACATGTTTGACGGAACAGGCAGTGCACACCCTAACACACGCAATAGCAGTAATTGTTCAAGATGGACATCCCTGATTTAGTGTAATCATCTCCAAGATAGTTGTATCAGCTGACTACATTGTCCAAGTCAACAAATGCTGCCTTCAAATTTAAAATTGATCTTTGGTACATGATAGTGGCATTGTCATAAAATTAGTGTCTTATCTTTTGTTAACCTAAACTGAGTAAGGAGGGTTTTCAGGAGTCCCATCTCCTCAGACTGCTATTGCTCAGCCAGTAAACTGGTAAGTGACCTGTTCTGCTCATTGAGAGAATGCCGCCATCTACTGACAGATTAATGTAGTACATCTAGTTGTGATTGTGGACTAGTTCTATTATACTGTACATGAAATTCTCTAGAGTGGCAGCCCTGTAATCACGCAACTCATTTATTATACATTGTAAATGGAGCAGAAGACCAGCATTTGCCCTTTGTGTCATGTGTGGTGTTGGGGTAAAAAGCAATAAAGGAATGAAGAGAGGAAACACCAGTGTATGATATAGGCATAAAATACCAATTTATTACTTTGCACAATAACACAAATATTCCCTGCAGGCTAAAAAATCAAATAAAAAAAATAAAAAAGTTTTCAACATGTCACATAGCAATACAGCGAGTGATTAGGCGCCTTTGTGGGAGGGGCCTGGGGAAGCCCCACCCCCTCCCCAGCAGGTCAGACAAGGTACCTTTCTATTGCAATTGGACAGTCACACAGCTCAGACCACTAGCAGAAAAAACAGCAGAGCTACACATCAGAATAAAGAAGAAAATTAAATTACACAATGCCAAATAACAAACCTGTAGTCATTATATCAAAGAGGAATTAAAAAATAAACTCATGCTCTCTTTCAAACGGGGCACAGAAAGAATGGTTCTTTAAAAAGGTTAAAAAGGAGGTATTCCTGTGGCCGTGGACACCTTGGGCCGAGGCCCCCCACAGAGAGGAAGTGCGCTTGTGTGGGTGGCCAGCAGGGTGGCGCCACGAGACAGGACAGCCCCAAGAGGCGTGGCAGGGGCACAAACCAGGAAGTGGAGGCCTAAATGGACGCTACACTGAGGCCTGTGCGGGGGCGAGAGTTCAAGTCTTTACTGGGCCCACTTTTGAAGAAAGTACCTCGTTTGTCTTCGGGCCACAACACAAAGGCTCGAACGCTCAGCCTCTAGCGGCCTGTGCCTCCGTTTTTTACTGACATTTGTGTAGGAATCTTTAAAATACGTCTTGAGAGTGGACAATATTGCTAGCCTATAACAGTCTCACTAAATTCATAAACATTTACCATATTTTCCTCCTGTCTCTTAATAAATATAATTCTAAAGAGATTTTTTTGAGACAATACTCTGGCATGCAGGCGAGCAAAGTCTAAATGTTACCTTTTTTTAAATTTTTATTCTCAGAGCCTAAAGAGTAGTCCACTGAATGCACATTCCCACTGATTGATACAGGCAAAAAACAAGTTACAGAAACACAAACAGCGATAGAGAGCAGACCAACAGCCACGTCGACAAGAAGAATTATAGCTTTTTCCTCATTCGAAAACTGGATTTCGGGTTAATATTGCTTTGCAATGATAATATGTTCAAAACTGGGGAGTAATCAACGCCTTTGGATCCCCTGCTAGGAGACCACACGCACATCCTGGACAATGCTCCAGTCTGGTCACACCCACAGGAACACACTCTGCAGACGACCACACCAGGCTGAATCAACGCAGCACCCTTGCCACGTGGGGAAACTAGTGCACGTCTCCACAACAGCTTAGCCCCGCCCCTCAAACTTATTGCATGCAACGCCTGGACCGCCACCATGCTCCCCTCCCATAGGCAAGCGCCCACGCCCTCGACAGGTAGGCGCTCAAAACTCATTCATAGCAAACCTGCTGCTTTACGGATGGTTTATTACAAAAGGGTTTTTCGCTGAGCCGACCCCCCCGACGAGGCGTGCACGCCGCCGTCGACCCCCTCCCCATCATCACTGCGAGTTATGCACAACCATAACCACGACTGTGGTTAAATTGTATCTTTAACCGCGGTCGTGACTGGTCAGGTGTCATTAGATCCAAGGGCAGTGCTTATGCTTCATGTTCATATCTGGTGTTCAAAACATTATTTCATTAAAAAATACCAGAAGTTTAGACTTGGATAGATATACTTGTTCAAATACACACAAACTATCATAGAAACACATTATGAAGTTCTAAAAATGTAACTCATTGCCTATTGCATACCTCTTCTTACCACTGTCTGTCCCAGTTTCTTCCTAATGCCAGCCCTGATTGTCACCTTTCATCCATTCGAACCGAAACCCCCTGCTGCCAACAATACTCACCAGATGAGCACTGACAGTAGCCTCCTGTTTTACCAGTCAGGAGTAACAGTGATAGATCAACACAGATATTCCCTACTGGAGAACACAGCCAAACCATTCACTACTACCATAAACTACTACATAACTGAGGAGCAGAAGGGCGCATAAACTGATACACCTTGGGCCTCCCCACGCCAGAGGCCCCACCTTGGGCCTCCCCACGCCGGAGGCCAGAATGCTACAAAGTGTCCAACTCTAAACCCAGCCACTGATCTCCTAACTACACATCTGGTTGCTGCCGGTCTGATAATTATCATAATCGTAGATAAGAACATTAACAACAACAATAAGAACAACATCAAATATACCAACTATGTCTGAACAATAGTTAAGATTAGCCACAAAAACAGTTTTATATTAAACTCTTACAAATTCTGCTTTTTGATTTGTATGTATAAATGCATAAAAGGTAAGAGAGAGTGCCCTCTGTTGCTTACCTAGCGTCCCCGGTCAGTGCAATGAATATGCCGGTTGCAAAGGAAACCCCAAAAGTTAAGTGAATGTGTTTCCTGCTCTGAAAAATTCAGACGACTAGCGCCTTGCTAAAAAACATGCTCCACTCCAACAATGTCATAACCGTTGTGACAAACAAGTTTAAGGGATGGATCCCCTTCCTCACACGGGGCACCAACTAAGGCGGCTTAGCCCAATGCCGTAAACCCTCACGAAGCTCTCAACCATTCAATAGGTCCCAATGCCCAGTCAGCCACACCGGCTAAACCACGGTTGCTACTGCTACACATACACCCACCGGCCTCTGTGAAGCCTGTATAGTTCAATCTGTTCTATAGATGTAAATATTTATATATATGTAATGTGTGAATATAAAAACATCAAATCTGAGGCATTTACAGCAGTTATCTCCTTGATTTTCCCTTTACAATTCAGTGGCCTGCCATGAAACACACACACACGCAAAGACACACACACACACGTATATACACAAACACACTTATTCTTCGCTAAATGGGAGAAGAAAGAGTAATGGGTATGGATACCCAGGTGACCTCGCTTGTAAAAAGACTGAAGAAAAGGAGAAAGGAAAAACATGATCATAAAAGGAAAAAAATATATTCTCAAAAAAAGGTCCACCCCACCCATATTTCCATGCAAACCCCCCCCCCCCCCCCCCCCCCATGACCCCCACCAACCCAAGACCTTATGACAGATTTTCACCCAAAGGGCTTTGAGGTAAAAAGTAGAGTCCTGCTTAGCTAGAAGAGCTGCCACTGACGATTGGCGTCAGTCCGCTCCATTGCTCAGTGTTACAAAAAAAAGACATTCAAAACGGGAAAAAAATTAAATGGCTCAACTTGTGTATGCGTGTATTTGCTTTCTCTGTACATTGGAAACCCCACGGTCTCTCAGTGCCGGATTGCTGGTAGAAGGCGGCTCGATCGGGAACGCCGGATGTCATTTTTCCCCGAAAAGGAAAATACTCCATTGGCACACTTCACTGGCTTCGAACCGCTTTGGTGCAGATCAAGACGCAAGAGAGAGAAAGATAGAGAGACTGGCAAAAAAAGAGAGAGACAGAGGAGAGAGAGAGAGAAGGGACAGAACTGCACCCATTGCTGGCGTGGCTCAGGCGAAGTACATGGTGTGCTGTGTATCATAGTGGATCTGGACTGCCTTGGCCAGGGCCAGGGGGTCCCGACCGTTACTCTGGCCCGACACGTGGCTGCCCTCCGCACTGCAGGACAGGACGAGAGAAAGGGGTTAGACACATGATAAAGTAACAGAAGCAAAAGCCCAACTGTTTGGTTCCACCATTACAACTATGGTCATATTGAACAAAATCTACCAGAATGTATTTGCATCAACATGCCAAACAAAAATGGTATATTCAGTAAAGCTAGATGCGTTATATGTTGCAGATATAAATCTAACATATAGGGCAGCTAATACAGCCCATTAGTGTCTGTTCAGGTTAAAATAACATTTCATATACAGTCCCCTCTGTAATTACTGGGACAGTGAAGCATGTTTTTTCCCCGTTTGGCTCTGTACTTCAGCACTTCTGATTTGAAATGATACAATGACTGAGGTTAAAGTGCAGACTATTTTCATCCATATCGGGTGAACCGTTTAGATATTACACCACTTTGTTGTACGTAGTCCCCCCATTTTAGGGGACCAAAAGTACTGGGACAAACTCAACAAATTTGTCAGATGGACTTGCTGTTTGTTTTGGACGCGTTTCAGATTATTTTGTGCCCAATATAAATGAATGGTAAATAATGTAGTGTCATTTTGGAGTCACTTTTATTGTAAATAAGAATACAATATGTTTCTAAACACTTCTACATTAATGTGGATTCTACCATGATTACGGATAATCCTGAATTAATCTGAATAATGATGAGTGAGAAAGTTAGACACACAAATATCATACCCCCAATACATGCTAACTTCACACCTTTACAATAACGGGAGGTTAGCATTTTTGGGGGTATGATATTTGTGTGTCTAACTGTCTCACTCATCATTATTCACGATTTATTCAGGATTATCCGTAATCATGGTAGAATCCACATTAATGTAGAAGTGTTTAGAAATGTATTATATATTGGTATTTACAATAAAAGTGACTCCAAATTGATTACCGTAATTTCCGGACTATAAGCCGCTACTTTTTTCCCACGCTATGAACCTTGCGCTTTATACAATGACGCGACTAATTTATGGATTTTTCCCGCTTTCACAAATTCATGCCGCCAAAAAACTGAGCACCGTCACATAATGTGACGTAAATCGAGCGCGCTCAAACTTTCCATCATTCTGATTACGGTAGTCATTTTGTCACCCTCATCATGGCAAAGACACGGAGAA
The DNA here is from genome assembly GCF_029448725.1 of Salvelinus fontinalis. Taxonomy (NCBI): domain Eukaryota; kingdom Metazoa; phylum Chordata; class Actinopteri; order Salmoniformes; family Salmonidae; genus Salvelinus; species Salvelinus fontinalis. Next base: position 39,678,762 of record NC_074696.1, on the reverse strand, counting down.
ATGCATATGATGCAGCTTTCAATTTGAAGGCGATCGATCTGGCTGTTGGAAAAGGAAATAGTGCTGCTGCACGGGAGCCTTAATGAGTCGATGATAAGACGTTGGAAACAGCAGCGTGAGAAACTGACTTAGTGCAAAAAGACAACAAAAGTTTTCAGAGGAAAGAAAAGCAGATGGCCCGAACTAGAAAATGAGGCTTGGATGAGTTTGCCTCCGGATGAAAGTGAGGAGAGCGCAATGAAAACGATCCAACATCGGATGAAGCAATTCTGAGGCTATTCAACTCCGACACCAAAGGAGATGACTTCAGTGGTTTCAGTGCACAGGAGGAAGATAGTGACCAAGGACTTTTTTGGTAGGCTATTGTTTACTGCTATTTAAAAAAAAAAAAATGTTACAAGCCTGTTTCGTTAAAGCCTATTTATTTTTGTTACAAGCCGTGTTTCGTTAAAGCCTATTTATTTTTGTTACAAGCCGTGTTTCGTTTAAAGGCTGTGTAAAGTTCATTTGTTTCAATGTACCGGTAGGCACCTGCGGCTTATAGACACGTGCGGCTTATTTATGTACAAAAAATAATAATAATAATAAATTCAGTGGGTGCGGCTTATATTCAGGTGCGCTTAATAGTCCAGCAATTACGGTAATACATTATTTACCATTCATTTATATTTGGGCGACAAAATAATCTGAAACGCGTCCAAAACAAACAGCAAGTCCATCTGACAAATTTGTTGAGTTTGTCCCAGTACTTTTGGTCCCCTAAAATGGGGGGGACTACGTACAACAAAGTGGTGTAATATCTAAACGGTTCACCCGATATGGATGAATATAACCTCAAATTAAAGCAGACAGACTGCGCTTTAACCTCAGTCATTGTATAATTTCAAATCAGAATTGCTGAAGTACCGAGCCAAAAGAAAACTGTCCCAATAACTACAGAGGGCACTGTATATCTGTGATACCCCTCAGTATTCACAACTTGTGCCTTGCCACTTTCATCAGTACCTGTCGTGATCTTTGTCCACCAGGTGGTAGCGGGCGCGGAAGGCCACCAGCCGGGCGTAGTAGGCTGGCGCGGGGATGGAGACTGAGCGGGTGCAGCGGACGTAGGTGTGGCACAGCTGGTAGGTGAGCAGCTGGAGCTCGTCGGCCGTGAAGCAGTTGTCGTCCCACAGGACGTGGTAGTGGGAGGGCCGGCTGGTCCCCTGGATCCCAGCATGGCTGCACAGGTAGAAGTCAAACTCGGAGGGGTGGGTGATTGTGCTGTCCACCGTGGTTCCGGCTGGGACGTTGCCACTCTTTCCAACCTGTAGGGGGAGATAGTTGCGATTAAAGACACTGCATATGCTGGGGTGCTAGCTGAAAAGGGGCTAACTCGCTCTACAACCCGTCTGTAACTTCGGCTGAGTCTAAATCATGAATCTAGTGAAATGTCAGCTCAGCTATTACTTCAAAGATAGGAGTTTTGAGAGATGCATTTAAAAAGTATTGAAACACTGCCAAAGCCCTGGTACAGATGACGTTTCATCCACAAATGGTTTACAGATGGGTAATCTGATCCTAGACCTGCGGTTAATTGCACCCTCTACATCAGGGGTGTCAAACTCAATTCCTGGAGGGCTGGGTGTCCTCGCTCCTCCCATGTACTTGATCGATCATTTGAAAAGGTAATTGCTTAGGAAGTTCCCTCAAAAACTACAGACAGCCCTCCAGGAATTGAGTTTGACACCCCTACTCTACATGGGTCTCCACTCACCCTCTCGGTCTTGTCTGAGCAGAAGAGGCGGGTGTGGTGGCGTTTCTGAACCACGATGTAGGTGATGCCCGGTCGGTAGTCCTCCTCCAAGCTGATACAGGCCTTCCTGATGGCTATCAGCTCCGGCCACGCCACCTACACACACAGCCACCCACACAGACATAGAAACAGTGAGATTCACATTGCATGGAAAAATGAACTGATATGATTCTCTGGTTGAGGCAAAGTTGGCTGCGTTTACACAGGTAGCCTAATTATGATCTTTCGCCAAATTATCGACCAAAGATCTGATCCGATTGGTCAAAAAAACAATAATTGAGCAAAAGATCAGAATCGGGCTGCCTGTGTAAACGCAGTGAGATGTTATATCCAGGGCACTGTGGCACAAATCACCAGGGACCAAGCTTGTTCTCTTCTTTCCTTTTTTTCTATACATGATATCTCAAGTTGTAGAGACAGGGTTAAATGGAGAGGGAGATCCGAGTCAGTATTGAACCGTCAATGCCCAATCTCCAACACTGATAGGAGACCATGGTTTTGCTGGGGTGCGAGGGACCGCGCCTTTTAACCTTTTAAAGGGATAAGCAGCCACCGACGCAAAATGAGAAATCATAATGCAATGTAATTCAATGGTCAATTCAGAACAGTCAAAACTGAAAACCCACGAACCGAAACGACACGCATCAAACCCTCCCAGTCACCCCCTCCTCACCTGTTTCATTTGGCCCTCGGACACGCCGCCGCGGTAGTAGATGATGCGTGTGGGCTTGAACCGCGTGGACTTGTAGAACTGGATGAGTAGCTCGCGCACCATGTTGGTCAGGTCCTGGATGACCTCCTGGCTGTACAGCTGCTCCTGGGACAGGTCCTGGCGCGACGTCTGCACGCGCACCGTGGCACAGTAGCGGCTGGGGTGGCCGTCCATGCTGCCCACCACCGCCGCGATGGAGGGCTTCTTGCCGTCGCCGGCTGGAGGGTGAGTGACGTCCGCCCCCAGGAAGATGACGGGTTGCTGGAACACAGAGGGTCTGGAGGTAGGGAGACGTTTACATTATTTACATTTTTTAAAGATATGACAATAAAACAAACATACAGGTGTGTGTGTGTATGCATGAGTGTTGCTTTGCTCTTAGAGCAGAGGTATAGGTCTTCGGCACAATAGATTTGAGAATTGATTGGCATGTTATGGACATAACAGAATGTGGATAGGCAATTGTATGTTGTGTGGGTGTATAGCGCTTTCATTGATGATTAAGCAGTGGGCTGTTTTATTCACAGTTGTACTGCATCAATGTGGCCTTTAGGCAATTTCTTCAAAGCCATGAAGGCTTGGAAGACCATCGTGAGAACAACATCACCTGCAGCGAGACACAATCTTGAGTATACTACATTGAACAAACACAAACTCAACATGTAAAGTGTTGGTTTCGTGTGCTGAAATAAAAAAATAAAAAAAGAATCAGACATTTTCCATACACAAAAAAAGCTTATTTCTCTAAAATTTTGTGCACAGATTTGTTTATATCCCTTTTCGTGAGCATTTCTCCTTTGCCAAGATAATCCATCCACCTGACAGGTGTGGGATATGAAGAAGCTGATTAAACAGCAGGTTCCCCTTGTGCTGGGGACAATAAAAGATGTCTCAAGTTGAGGAAGCGTGCAACTGGCATGCTGACTGCAGGAATGTCCACTAGAGCTGTTGCCAGAGAATTTAATGTTAATTTATCAGCCATAAGCTGCAACCAACATCATTTTAGAGAATTTAGCAGTATGTCCAACCAGTCTCACAACCGCAGACCACTTGTAACCACACCAGGACCTCCATATCCAGCTTCTTCACCTGCAGGATCGTCTGGGGGGGGGGGGGGGGGGGGGGGGGGGGGTGCTGAGGCATATTTGTCTGTAATAAAGCCCTTTTGTGGAGAAAAACTCATTCTGATTGGCTCCCCATGGCTGCACCCCTGCCCAGTCATGTGAAATTACATAGATTAGGGCCTAATGAATTTATTTCAATTGACTGATTTCCTTATACGAATTGTAACTCTTTAAAATTGCATGTTGTGTTTATATTTTGTCAGTATATACGAGTGAGGTTCAACCTGAGCTTTAATGAGTATGTGTGTATGTGGTTGCCACCTCTGATGGGGCACAAGGACGTTGTTGATGCCACCCAGTTTGGCGTTGATCTTGAGGCAGAGGTTGGAGAGGGTTTGGGGGGACGTCTTCACCACGTTCTTCACCTGGACACACTGAGTGGCCATGCCCAGGAGAGTGTCTCCTACCCGCTTCACCTCCGCTGTGGCACCAGGACCATAGGGACACAGAAAAGTAATTTAGCTCTAATATTCTCAAATGCAAGTTAAAAAGAATAGCTAGCAGATTGGTTCTTATAACATTTTAAGCATGAGGAGTAAACTAGTGTTCCTCAAGTCACTAGTGGAAATCGAGGGGTTTGCTCCCCTACCACCATTTTCAAGCCTTCCAATTATATTTGATCAAATATCTTATACAAATCCATAAGAGGAAATGCATTAAAAAAAAGACACTAGGAAGAGACGGACAACCTAGTTAAAGTTAGTTTGCCCTTCTTTCAACATAATAGATTTCCCCAACTAAAGTAGTATGAAAATGATTCTTACCGTAGACAGGGGTTTTGCCGGGCAGGATGACCACGATGAGCTGCAGTCCCACATAGGACAGCTTGAGGTGTTTGAACATGGGTTCCACGCTGTCTGCTCCCTGGGCGTATTTACAGAAACACGGCTGGCCCTGGATGGGCATCCCCGCGTCCTTCGAGATCTTCCTCAGCTGGTCTGTGAAGCTCCTAGAAAACCATGAACAAACCTTTAAGGAATCTAGTCTAGAGCCAGAATACTGCATTCAAACTGTTGAACAATAAGTTGAAGTTTTGTGGTCAAAAGCCTAACTTAAGATATATTTGCGTAACTAGTATGCGTACATCAATGGGAGATGTACATAATATTTTTAATAAGCCCACATATCTTAAGTTTGGATTTTGCCCTAAATGAGTAATGATCACCACACAGACTAAGCAGGGATATGGAGATTTGTGGGAATAGGAAAAGAGAAAGGGCGATGGTGTGTCTACCATGTTGACGGGCAGATCACTCACTTGAGCAGGTCCTCTCTGCACTGTTTCTGTGGGGCGAAGCAGGCCACGGCCCACACCTTGATCTCTATCCCGGCGTAGAACTGCTTCCCCCGCATGTCCCACACGCCCTGGTTGGGCGTGGCCACGGTCTTATTCTGCGGAGAGAGTCCCTACGCTCTTAGTGAACCCCCCGGTTTAACCAGCCGACACAGCAGATACAACTCCCCAGCTCCCTGCCTGCACCACACACATGGTGCGGATAGAAGAAGTTGCACCTTCCCACTGATACAGGGTCAGATCTTTTTACATACAACTAATGGGGGTGATTAGGATGGGGGGGGGGGGGGGGGGTAGGAGGATCTGACCCTAGATCTGTGGTTCGAGGCAACTTCTAACATAAGCTCCTATTACACACAGTCCATCCCATTGCAAGTAGCCTGCAGGCAAAACCTCCACGTACTAGACTGCACCGGAAGCTTATTCAACAGGGCAGAATGTTCATGTATGGAATAGACACTGTGCAATATAAGACGTGCCCAGAATTGTCTATTCTACAGATGAGCAAATACTTTACCCTGTGATAAGACTGCAGGCTACCACCCTTCCAGTTATATCAACAACAAACTTTGCTGATACACACCTAGGTGCCATGAGTAGGAATTGATTGAATAACACAAGCTAATATATCTATCTCTCGCTCTCAGGGTCCGTATCCACAAAGCGGATACTCAGAGTAGGAGTGTCACTGCTGCTCTAGGATAAGTTATGCTTTTAAGTGCATAATGAATATATGGACAGATCCTAGATCAGCACTCCTCCCCCGAGACACTCTGTGGATACGGACCCAGATGTTATCAGATCATTCTAGCTATGAATAGAAGTTCCTCCAGTGTTCAGGGCCCTTAGCATCTCTTAAAAACAGTTTTAAGAACCTAATATAATTTTTTTCTTTAACACTTTATTGGTCACTACATAGTTTGTCTTCACTATTATTCTACAATGTAGAAAATAGTACAAATAAAGAAATCCTTGAATGAGTAGGCACAGTTGAAGTCGGAAGTTTAAGTCATAAAAACTAGTTTTCAACCACCCCACAAATTTCTTGTTAACAAACTATAGTTTTGGCATGTCGGTTAGGACATCTACTTCGTGCAGGACAAGTAATTTTTCCAACAATTGTTTACAGACAGATTATTTCACTGTATCACAATTTCAGTGGGTTAGAAGTTTACATACACTAAGTTGACTGTGCCTTTAAACAGCTTGGAAAATTCCAGAAAATGATGTCATGGCTCTAGAAGCTTCTGATAGGCTAATTGACATCATTTGAGTCAATTGAAAGTGTACCTGTGGATGCATTTCAAGGCCAACCATCAAACTCAGTGCCTCTTTGCTTGACATCATGGGAAAATCAAAAGAAATCAGCCAAGACCTCAGAAAAAAATTGTGGACCTCCACAAGTCTGTTGCATCCTTGGGAGCAATTTCCAAATGCCTGAAGGTACCACGTTCATCTGTACAAGCAATAGTACGCAAGTATAAACACCATAGGACCACGCAGTCGTCAAACAACTCAGGAAGGAGATGCGTTTTGTCTCCTAGAGATGAACGTAATTTGGTGCAAAAAGTGCAAATCAATCCCAGAACAACAGCAAAGGACCGTGTGACGATGCTGGAGGAAACAGGTACAAAAGTATCTATATCCACAGTAAAACGAGTCTTATATCGACATAACGTGAAAGGCCTCTCAGCAAGGAAAAAGCTCAAAAACCGCCATAAAAAAGCCAGACTACGGTTTTCAAATGCACATGGGGACAAAAATCGTGGAGAAATGTCCTCTGGTCTGATGAAACAAAAATAGAACTGTTTGGCCATAATAACCATCGTTATCTTTGGAGGAAAAAGGGGGAGGCTTGCAAGCCGAAAAATACCATCCCAACCGCGAAGCACGGGGGTGGCAGCATCATGTTATGGGGGTGCTTTGCTGCAGAAGGGACTGGTGCACTTCACAAAATAGATGGCATCATGAGGCATGAAAATTATGTGGATATATTGAAGTAACATCTCAAGACATCAGTCAGGAAGTTAAAGCTTGGTCGCAAATGGGTCTTCCAAGTGGACAATGACCCCAAGCATACTTCCAAAGTTGTGGCAAAATGGCTTAAGGACCACAAAGGCAAGGTATTGGAATGGCCATCACAAAACACTGACCCAAATCATATAGAAAATTTGTGGGCAGAACTGAAAAAGCGTGTGCAAGCAAGGAGGCCTACAAACCTGACTCAGTTATACCAGCTCTGTCATGAAGAATGGGCCAAAATTCACCCAACTTATTGTGGGAAGCTTGTGGAAGGCTACCCGAAACATTTGACCCAGGCTAAACAATTTAAAGGCAATGCTACCAAATGCTAATTGAGTGCATGTAAACTTCTGACCCACTGGGAATGTGATGAAAGATATAAAAGCTGAATTAAACTCATTCTCTACTATTATTCTGACATTTCACATTCTTAAAATAAAGTGGTAATCCTAACTGACCTAAAACAGGGAATTTTTACTAGGATTAAATGTCAGGAATTGTGAAAAACTGAGTTTAAATGTATTTGGCTAAGGTATATGTAAACTTCCGACTTCAACTGTATGTCCAAACTTATGACTGGTACCACACACACACAATAATAAATGCCTTTGAGGAATGTGGGAAGGAATTTGTTGCGGCAACTTTACAGAAGTTGGTGGCAAATTTGAGACAAACTAAATAGTGTGCCACAAAATGTTGCCAGAAGTTTATGGTAAATCCACAGCAAACCTCTGACAATAATAATATTTATTGCCACTATTGGCAAACAGCTCGCAAGAGTTTTTCTTTCTGGCAAACAATTCTCTCAAGATTCTATTTGAATCGGTGGCAAACCTGTGGCAACAATATGTATTGCTGCTAGTTGCAAACAGTTCACCAGAAGCCGTTTCTGGGGAACACATGAGTTCCAAGACCAGTAACCGTTGATGACCAATCAGGGCGATTAGGAAAATCTGCTGGGAAATGGAAACCAAGCTACCTAACAAAGTGGTCTGGAATGAGTCCAACTTCATTAAACTTCCTAATAAACGTGAAATGTGCTAGCTAATTGATGCCTAGTTAGCAGTGTCATGTTTTATGGGATAGAATGAAAGAGATGAGGCAGGTTAAATAAGGATTTTTAAGCCTCAAGACAATTGAGACATGGATTGTGTATGTGTGCCATTTGGAGGGTGAATGAGCAAGACAAAATATTGAAGTGCTTTTGAACGGGGTATGGTAGTAGGTGGTCCACCACCCAAAAGACATCCAGCCAACTTGGAGTCCATGCCCCAATGAATATTAGGAATGTTCTTAATGTTTTGTAGACTCAATGTATGTGTGCACCAGGTCAAGGCTTCTTCAAGGCAATAATTCATTTTGGAAAAATAATATGAACTGCTTTTGTTGCTCATCTTCCACCCAAGTCTTATACACACCTGAGTCAGGGAGAAGAGAGACAACTAGTAGACAACTGTCTCTTAAATGATGAAGTCCCCAGTCTAGATTGCATATCATAATTCATTTATTAGTTTTAAATCAGTTGTATTGAGGCTTGGCTGGAGAAAATTCTTATATACTGTGGATCTCGAGGAACAGTTGGCCACACATTTAATGGTAGATTTAGTAGGCCTAAGTCACAGTTTATGCTAGTTACAATGTTCCTTTTTATTGCATTTATACAAGGCAGAAACATTGTTGAGAAGCATTGCAACATCAAGCCAATTGTCACAGCTGACCCCGTTTTTCCGAAGCCAAACCCGACCATTAGCCTCAGTCTATCTTAAGATGCCAAAATAGAAAATGTTTTCACTAATCGTTTTTTTAGTATCCTAATTTTGTGTTTGATTGTTTCAGTTCATGCATTCAACAAGCTTTGGATGAAGGACTTCCACAGAGCAGCAATCTCCAAAGTTCACTCAAAAAGGCAATAGTTCTGAACTGGTTTTGATTTAGTTCTCTAAATGTATTTAAATTGTGTTAATTATCATTTAAACTTGCATTGGTTGCAAGATATTGCTCAGTTATCACTTGGCTCATGTAAATTCTGTAGTTGCCCCTTTAAAAATCCTAAAGTCAACATTCCCAGTGTTCACATTTCTCTCATGTAAATGTAGCTACATAAAAAGATGACACCATTTGCTCTTTTCTTCATTAGCATGATGATTTATTTTTATCTCCTAAGACATTGTCTAGTATATTTAGTATGTTTAGTTCTCTGTGAGAAGCAAGTTCATTTAAAGTTAGACCTATATGTGATTTGGTTTATGTAGATAACAGTTTAATCTTAACACACAGTAAACAAAAACCTGATCTAATTTGCATACCAAGTTTCCCGCAAAATGTTGAATGTTCGCCACAAGTTTCCTTGAATTGTTTGCCAGAAATTCACAAGTTGCAACTGTTTGCATGTGAAAATACGAGCTTGGTGCATATTTGCGGCAAATTGGCCAAAGGTTTAACAACCGTTTGCCAGAAGACAGTTTTTTTCAGTAAGGGTTATTGAATTTAATTAAAATGTGCTGTGTGGCATGAAGTCTCATCCTCCTCCCCTTGAGTAGCCCACTCACCCTTTTCATTCACACACAGGTACACACACACACATATGGCCCACCCCTCCCATGAAACATTGACCCAGCCCAGTGCCCCAGTACTCACCCTGCCACAGTCCCGCCCAGTGTCGGTACTCACCCGGCCCCCATACTGCAGCATGGGCGCTGGGAGGACTCGGCCCGTCACCTCGGTCATGTCGTTGTGCACCACAATGCCAAACTCCTTCAGGTAGGGGTCGGGACCGCCCACCATGCTGTTGCTTTTGACCTGGGGTGACGTGAGAAAAGATGGTGTGAAAAGAGGAAAGGGGTTAGGCAGGCAGAGAAGACATTGCTTTCCTGCTAGTTTCTAAAGTATTTTTGTTGTTGTGAATCTATCATTTAGATTCCTACCGCAATCGACCGTCACCGTTACCAATACCAGATCATCAATTAATTCATAAAGCCCTTTTAGCACAAAGTTACTTGACAGTAACCCGGCCCAGATTATATTTGGGGGGGGTGGACATGGATTACTCAGTAAGGAAGCCATATGAGGCAAGAGATATGTGCGTTGGGGTTTCAAGACTGCAGACCGTTTCTGGACAACCACACTTCTTTAGAAAACAGTAACACTGATATTGCAACCACTCAAAAGACCCAACAGTGCATTTTCCTTGCAAAAAATAAATAAATGGCTGCCTCAGACTACGGCACAAAGTTTCTAAACCCAGAGGCACAACGTCATGAGACTTCAGGAAACGCTTGCGAAACAGACCAGACCAAGCCAAGGTTTGGTGTTTGAGAAGTCAAAGAGAAAACTGAAAATTAACAACTAAGGAATCATTTCTCGAAATGTAAAAGGCACAACCTAGATTTGAGCCAAAACCTCAAGTAGTTGAACATGTTATTACTCCAACCTCATGAAAGTGGCAAACTGACACGTTTTAATTTTCGTCAAAAATCTACTTTATATTGAAGGAGTGCCTTTGATTTGACGGCCTGCACAGGCGCAGTTCGGCACGAGATAACCGTCACCCCTATGACGTGTTTCTGGGCATGGGCTTAACTAGCCAACATCGCCATGACGTCAACTACAAGTGTGATTGGGGATATGTATTAGAGATGCGGTTCCATACTGTACTGTCGGACTACGGAGCTCCACTTCTTGTGTTGCAGTTCACACTCCCACCACCGAGGGGGGCAAGTAATCACTCACCAGTCGGCTGATCTCTTCCTGCCTGTCGGGTGCGGAACGTGCTGTAGCTTTGATCATGGTGGAGGTCTGGTTGTCTGTCAGCTTCTTGATGCAGCGCTGCCCGGCCACAATGTTGCAAACCTGTATACGGACAGAGAATAGTTAGCTACTGACTATCACAGTTGTCAAGTAAATGGAGAAACATGAAAAGGATCATTTCTATTGGACACGTCCAGGTACTCGTTAACGTTTCAGTCCCTTTTCTTCCACTTGGTGCCTAAGTAAGGTGGAAACTAAAGTCTGACCATGCCCAGGTCCAAAACCCCCTTTTTCCCTCCTACCCATCAGGTCAACAATGCATAGCTGCAATGAGTGTTGCCTTCATGCAATTTCGTCAAAGCCACGAAGGCTTGGAAGACCACAGTGAGAGAAGCATCACTTGCAGCAATATCTTGAGTGCATTCTATACATACGGTGGGGTTTCATTTGTGGTGTGTGTGTGTCTGCGTGTTTTACAGCCACCCTCTCACCTCCAGGGGCAGGTAGGTGTGCTTCTGTTCCTGCCCCACTTGTAGGCAGGGCAGGTGGGGGTATTTAAGCTGTAGGCTGTACTTCTGCTTGAAGTACTGGGCCACTGTACACTCCATGGCCTGGCCATTCTCCAGCTGTAAGGGGAACCTGAGCAACGGGCAGACAAGGACATAATACATATTCATCCACCGTATTAATAAAACAAAAGTGCAAAAGGAAAGAGCACTGCATCTCGTCTTCGGTTTTGCGTCAACATGATCTCGTATCAAGAGATAGATACGGTTTGTATGTTTGGATAGGTTGATTAAAAATACATAAGATAAACGTTGTGTAGGGCGGCCAGGGCCGCAGGGACATGTGGAAGACGCTAACTGGAATGTGTAGCGACTAGCGCAGCACTTACGTTTGGTGGCTGGCGGGGCGGCGAGTGACATTGCACACGCGATACTTCCTCTTCATCTGACCACAGTGGGTGACCTCGACTTTCAGACCTGAGAGCGAAAAACATACGCATAGAAACACCCAGAAGAGCACATCACACATAGGGCCAGAGACAGAAGAAGAGGAGGGAGATATAACGAATGGAGTTTGAAACGGACATTTCGGGGCATCATTGAAAATCTTTGTAATTCAAAACATTTTAGCAGATCATTTTAGACAGTTTCATCTTTGTCTGTTAGACAAGACTGTGGTTTGCTCTTATATGAGGTGACGGTTTGCCTTCTCACATAGCCTAACTCTTACTTGAGATGGCTGTGCATAAGTGAAAACCCATTCACAGCAATGCATGATTTACACCAGGAATGAGCAACTGGTGCCAAAAATACACCAAAAAAAATGTAAGCATTTCCACATAGGGCTGCACGACGTGGGCAAACAATCATGGCCTTATTTTTAACCAATTGTTGCAACTGCGAATTGACTTGCGATTTCGAGCAAAACACTTGGGTGAACTGTTCAAATCATAGAAATATAATGATTCTACTAATTCTACTTAGTTAGAATATAATAGTGGGAACTTTGAACAGTGTTTTTTGACATGACATTGAATTAAAATACCAGGGAGGAGTTATTGTGACAAGGTAAGAACCAAAGTGTTGATAAGTGATTCCTAGGGGATCCTATAATCTTCGGCTACATTAAATGTTCTCTCTTCGCTACTTCATGAAGCGAACATAAATTCTTTGCGTATTCCTCTAACATTCTGTTGCACAAACATGTTGATTCAGGTCTACACCGTCACTGGTATTATCAGGCTGTATATCTAAGTACATTTCCTCTGACTCAGCCAGCTAGCTAACTAGCGATTAGCAGCTAACCCCTTTTAGGCCCAACTTGCTAAGACAAACTAGCAGTTTGCAGATGTAAGAAAAACTAATAATGTAATTATAGAACGCTAGTGGATTTATATTAGGAAGCAAAGTGAAAACAGCATTGCTGTCATCAACATCGTTGCACGTGCTTCATTGACCATGCTGACTGAACGCAAGTGTCTCATGGTCAAGGAACAACAAATGCGCTCCTTGAGTGGCGGGGCTAGGTCTGTGTGGAAAGTGGCATGGCGGGAAAGAGCAGAGAAAGATGACTCAGGTAGCTAAGTAAACTATAGAAATGGACGTTACACACTGCATGTCACATTTAACAAACCAAACATTCAAATACCGGTATATCGTAAAATGTGGTATAGCAGAATTGCAGGAAATGAACTTTAAAACATGTTTCTGTTTTCTCTTCACTGTCACGAAGGGGGCCGCTAGAATGTTTTGCTCGCAGGGTGTGTGCTGTGAGTGTGGGGTGGATACGCAGCCCCTCAAGATGTGTTCTGTTATTGTGTGGCACCCACCCCCATCAAAGTTGCCCATCCCTGATTTACACAAAAGTTACACTAAGTTCAAGTCAAGCACGCATATCTCACGTTAGGATTCAGATTATGGGTGTACAGCACAAATGGGTGTCAATTCCATTTCAATTCATTTACATTGAAATTCAAGTCAAGAGATACGAGTTAAAGGGTCATTTATTGTAAGTAAAGACTTTTCACAATTCTCAAACTGGTTTCTCAATTCACTTCATGCATTGGAATGGACTTGACACGAGACCCTGAGGTACACTACAGTGTAGTACAGTTCAGTTGTCTGGGTGGGTGGATGCCGTCTAATAAGGCTCCGAAATGTCACCCTATTTCCTATGTAGTGTTCTACTTTTGACCAGGGCTCAAAAGTAGTGCATTATATAGTAAAGAGAATGGTTGGTTGTTTAGCAACAAAACCGTCACGTGCGCAACTATGGGGCAAAACAGAAGGGGTTGGCTTAGATTGTTGACAACATGTCAACTATATTTTGTCTCCAATATTAATTGAAAACATAAATACATTTGCACAATGAGCACTGTTGTCTCTCAAATACAATCGTTACAGTTGTTGGTTACGTGGCTAGCGAATTTTTTGCCATATTAGCATAGACTTGGTATCAATCAAGACATGGTATCAAGAACAAAATAAAAGTAGCGGAAACGAGGCACCTACAATTTCCCCTCATTGCAGCTTCTTGTCATTGTTGCTAGCCATCTGGCCATCCAGAATCACAACACAGACTTCTGCCCCATTGAAGCGTGCGCATTGGTTTCGTGACAGTGTCAGCTAACACGTTTATAGGGTGCCATTTCAGATGCAGCCTTGGTGTGTAGAAACATGGTAAAAACATTGGTCTGACCTGCAGGTCCCCACCCACCTCGGATCTCCTTGGTGAACTTGACGCGTTGGGAGTCGGTGAGTGGCTTGGTCTGCTCGTTGATGTTCTGGATGTCCAGCACCTCGCACATGAACTCGATCACGGGCTGGGCACGGTAGAAAGCGGTGGCGGAGACTGGGGGGGGCGACAAAGCGAAACAGATGTAAGGTTCACGACCAAAGCAAACATCAATCCACGTTATATTACCCCAACAAATACACAAGCACACACATAGCCTGGGATTTGTAGATTATTGAGTCATTGTATTGACTACAGTCAGAAGATAATTAAGGCTAACCTAAAGACACACAAAGGGCTCTTACCATCGATGTTGAGCATCATGTTCCACATGGCAGGACGGACCGACTGATGGAAGCCGAACCACACCTCCCTCCCTCCGCCCAGCGGGTGGTAGTAGCCCTCCGGAGGGGAGAAGAAGGAGCGCCCCACTGGAGTGTACCTGGAAGCATACACATGGAGAGTCAGTTAGAGAACTGGTTCAGTTAGAGGGATCACAATGGAGCAAAAAATGACAGACTAGATTATTCTGGAAGAGATCACTCTTCACCCCTCAGAAGGACAACACAAATTCCCTCTGGGAAAAATACCGTTATACTATTCTACACCTCTAAAAGTGTCTCCTTGATATTCTTATGAAATTAGGTCATAGGCACAGAGTTATTTATTTGGAACTGTGTGTGGAAACTGGACACAGAGTACTCGTTATTCACTGTTTATAGTGATATAGCTATAACAATGCAATGAACCCATGAACAACTGGTATTTTGCCACAGGAAGAGAGATGTGTCATGGGGCCAAGTTATAGAAGCCATGTGCCTCATATGCCTAACCCTAAACTTAAACCAACAAGCAAATGTGTCCATAAATGTCGAAATTGGCTACTATGTGAACATCGCAGGTTAGCCATATAGTGGGAACATGTACCTCATGGAAGGCAGGTGGCGGGTGATGACGTCCAGGGCCTGAACAGAGTCCTCGGGGACCTCGTTGTGGCCTGACAGGGCCTCCAGGAGCATCTGCAGGCTCACCACCGACACCCACTGCAGCGACACCTTGAAGGTCTGGTCCTTCCCCTCCCCCGGTAGAGTCACCTCCAGATCCACCTAGAGGAGAGAGAAAGAGGACAGGGTGTTAGGGAATGGTTGCAAGGCAAGGAAAGCCACAAAAAGATATTTGTGATGTGCTCTGAGCTATACCGTTAGGTACAAAATTATTGGCACCCTTGATAAAGAGGAGCAAAAAAGACAGCATTTGTATTTATTTGTCAGTGTTTTTTTTATTGACTTTAAAAATATATATATTTTATACTAATACAATTGCTTAAATGAACAGATTTTATTTAAGTACTTTTTTCCCCTCAAAAGGATAGGGGTCAAAACTATTGGCACCCCTGTTTTCAATACCTCACCTTTTTCATTTGTATTTTTCTTTAACCTTTACTTTATCAGGGTGTCATACTGACACCACGGTCTCTTACAGATGAGCCCTGAATTACACACGCTAGAGAAAATACACACAGCAAAATATAAATAGCAGAAAGAAAAAAAACACGCTCATAAAAATAAAATGTAAATAAATGCATTCATCAATAATATGGTCCTCAGCTTTCTGAATAATCACAGAGGCACAAGAACATCACATTTCAGAACATTTTGAAGATTGTTCAAAAAAAAAAAAAAAAAAAAGTGCAAGAAAACTCAGAAGCCAAAGGAATTTCCAGAGTTAGCCATCCCTGAGACTGAGTACGGTAACTCGTACGTCTAAAGTTTAGTAATGACGTTAGGTACAGTGGGACTTTTTGTAAAAAGGGCTTTATATATTAAAACATAACGTACGTGACATAAAAAGAGAGCCAACCAACTTTCTGGTAGAGAATGCAGCGATGAGTACTGGAACTAGCACCCATAATAAAGCGCAGTGCGCTATAATAAACTGCATCTGACGCCTTTAATGACAGCTGTGTTTATATACTGTAGATGTCCAGGACCGATAGGAACGTCTACTGATTCATCGCCTTTCTACTATTTAGCGAGAGGCAGGACCTATTTTTATTCGCAGCTTCTTAACCAACCCATCAATATGCTTTTTAAAAAGACAGCTTTCATCTATCCAGATATTTGTAAGCGTGGACACAATCAATATGGACACTATCCCAAGTACATATCCTTAAATCAGACTTTTTTTTTGTTTTTTTGTAGGTGCTTTACCTGCATCAGTACTAATTTCAAGTCAATAAAGTTTCTGTAATACAATTAAGGCAGACTTTAGTTCAGGTAAAGCCTGGTCAACCCTGGGGGCAATAGCATACACAACAGTATTATCGGCATACACGCGATTTTTTTTAAATATTGTTAATGTAAACAGTAAAAGGTACAGGACCCAGAATCGCCCCTTGCGGGACACATTTCGTAATATCCAGGAAACCAGATCTAACACCGTCAGTAGATATACATTGAGTTCCATCGGTCAAGTAATTTTTAAACCAGTTACATGCAGCCAACTGAAGAAACCCTCTGAATTAGCAGTCACTGATCAATAGTATCGAAAGCCTTTGACAGGTCAATGAAGAGGGCAGCACAATATTGCCTTTTATCCATACAGTTAACCACATCATTTATAAACTTGCAAGGATAAGAGCACTGAGCCTTTTGCTAATAGATGTACATCACGTTTTGGGCAAATCGATCCAGTGGTTCTAGATGCGGCAGGAAAATCCCAAAAATCTTTCAAGAACTGACAGCGGTGCTGGGATGGAGATAAAACCCATTACATCGTCGCTAAAACTAGAGGTACAATTGTGGTCAAGATGATTGCTTACCCTGTCTCTCCCGATGGGTAGTGGGTGGGCCGTGTACATGTTCCTCTTCCCGTCGTAGCCCGGTTGTCGATCACCAAAGATCTGCATCTTGAAGTGGCGAACCATGGTGTCCACCACCTCCCTGTGAGACGGGGGAATCATGAGCTGGCCAGATAATGCATTCACACAGAATGTACTGCTTACAGTACTATATTGTGGTCTTCACTGTCCCTCCCAATACATTGTTCAAATAAACAACTTCCCACCCGGCCTGCCGCTAAAGACCCATTTTTATTTTCACAAGTACAACTCGCACTTGAGTTGACTTGCTAACAAGTACACACTTCCATTCCCTCAACTCTCCAAAAAGCCTCAACCAAACACACAAACCCTCAAATGATCAACTTAAGACCTTGATCTCTCTTCCTTCCAATGAAAATTAATTTCCACCTTCTAGCTCCACTCAAGAGAGAAATGTCTCTCCTTCCCCCTCTATGTCCAGTTGTATTTACCGGTTGACCCTCCGAGGCCGTTTCTCAGGCTTGATGTCGATATCGTAATGATAGACATCAATCTTGGGAATCTGCACCTGGAAGTGGTTCGCCAGCAGGCGGATGGGCTTCCCCACAGTGCCCATGCCAGGCCTCCGCGGGGGCTGGAAGAGGGAGGTGGGGGCCGACGGGCCTATAGGGGGGTCCAAACACAGAAACACACACATTTGTTAATTGATACATTCATTTCAGCTGGTTCGTATTCACTAGGTACCAAACGGGAGAAAACAGAAACAGTGAGGGGCTACGCGAACCTGAAATGCTCGTTTTTGTTTGTGGTGCAAAATCTTTTTCTACGATGTGCTCTAATGAATAAGAGCCTGTTAAAATGACACTTTAAGAGGAAAGGACAAGTAGTTAAGAGGCTTTTTGGTCTCAGATTAATTTGTTTTGGCAATGAGGCTAAGCAGCATGTTGACCACCGTGGGTGCAATTATTGGTTGGTAGCTAAGCTATTTCGACAGGACGCTCAGAATTTAATGCAAACTGACCAACAAAAATTGCTGCATGTGTTTGCAGTTTCTTTTTTGCCCTTATTGTTGGTCAATTTGCACAATACATTTCTGAAATCTGTTCAATCGCCTACTTGCCACGGTTTCCCGCGTGAACTCCCTCCAACAGGTCACGACTACCCACCCACAACCAAACCATGATTGATCCATCACTCTGGCCTCCAACCCAGATAGGTCAACAGGAGGAGGACAAAACAATGCCCCCCCCCCCCCCCCCCCACTACAGCCAGACCATAGACTGACACACAGGGCCCGCCCCAGACAAAGAGCAGCGTGTCTGAGACAGACAGCAGCAGGGCCAGATGGGGGTCCACAGAGACCGTCGGGATTACAGTTACACACTCAACAAACCCTGCCTCGGCACTCCTGTCTGATACAAGATGTGCTCATACATTTTGTGTATATCCCAATGTTAAATGTGTAGGCCTAATGTACCAAGCCCCAATACTGACTCACAGGCATGTGTCCTGAGCAATTCATCCAGCCAATGAAAATACAACAATTATTTGAGTGGATGTTTGGATGTGGGATGTACCACTGTATTGTATACTCGTGTCTTACATTTACTTTGCCTTTGTGTTAAAATAATAGATAAAATAGGGGGAACGACCATATTTAAACTAACTACTCGGTACATTTAAAAAATAAAAATATTAGGCATTCAAGATGCAGTGCATGTAGAGAGGGAAAGGGAAGAGTTGAGCTTCTCATGATTGAATGCTGGGTGTAAGAGGGAATGGGATGCTTACTGCTTTTGTCAACTGACAACAAGGGGGCTGCGGGGGTCCTGAACCTGATGCACCACCATGCTCCAGTTAGCAAGTGAAGCCCAAGGGGGAGCAATCAGGACCCTCTGTGCTTCCTAAAAAAAACACACTCCCTACATGCCCTCATCCCCCCTAAACACCCCCCTCCCTAATCCTCCATATCCCAGTAAATTACTGCCATGGGAGCAACAAAAGCCCCGGGGCGGCATGGTGCGCATGTGATAATACATGTGTGCTGTAGGTGAGGTTCAGAAAGAGGGATCCCAGCGGGTGTAACAGTCAGGTTGGGTCACCCTGACTCACCCACTTTCACCAAAAACAGCACCGGCTCTATATATAGCCCCCTCAGCTGCTGCGGTTGAGAGTGGTTGTCAGTGTGTGGAATGCTTGGACCCCTCCCCAAACCTACACCACGTACCTCTCTGCCACTGCCCCCTAATGAGGGTGTCTCAATAGTACCTCAACTTTGGGTTCAAGCCTGCAGCAGCAACCTGAAGGGCCTGGCTGATTGTAATAGATGTAGTGCATGCGAACAATCAAGCCCACTGTCCACGCAAATGAATGCATTGTACATGGCCACGATGTGAGCATGCGGCTTCACTGTGATGCTTAGGCGATTTAAGCCAATCTCAAAGCCAAGCCAATTGGTTACCGTGGCTGCACTGCACCAAAGGAGAATGCTATCAGATTAAGCAGACCACCACAATTACATTTGTGGGGAAATAATGATTTATTTGATAAAATGTGATTAAATGACTGAGCGTAAGACTTAAAAATGAGGAGCACTGGTTGTTGGTCTATTAACTGAATCATCATTCACGTTTTAAGGTGATTTATGTAGTAAATAAAAGGTGTAGTACGTAAAATTCCTTAGAGTCTAACAGTCTGGCCAATAGTACCTTGCGGTTGGGAGACCAAGGAAAAGGCACAAGGCTTAGGTTCATGGTCGTAACAGATACAAAACCTTCTTCAGTCATGGTTTATATTTACTGGCTAGGCAAAGCTGCTACGGGCCACCGGTCAACATATAGGTCTACTACCATAAAGCATTATTTATTTTTTACTCTAGTGCAAGTGAGAGATAGGGGGGGGGGGGGTAATTGACAGGAAATACAGCATGGGTGATATTGAGGGGAGGTCATTGTGTATTTACTTAGGCCTCTAGCTTGTGTAGCATGTGACGTGAGAATGGAGCTTAACCTGCGGACAGGATGCACTGTGCTGATGAGTCAGTGATGACATTGACTGTGAGGGACATGCAGTCACCTGTAAATCACCTGGACTACACAGTGGAAAATAGAGGGGCCAGGAGACTGCTGGGGGCACATCAGCCATTCACAACCGCAAGACACAGGCGATAGCTAGTGGCCAGCTAGGCCTGTGTGTCTTGTAGATTAAACTGCCAAGGCCCATACTATGGGTCAACTAAGGTTAGTCTACTGAAAAAACTCATCTGCTGTCCTTATTGCTGCTGCAGCAACCTTGTGAAATGCATATTTGATGTCCTACATTCCTTTGTTTATGGTCGTTTTTTATGGATCATTCGGCAGTAAAAACTAATTTCCGCCGGGAAGACAATTACATGTTCTACCTATACAAGCTTTCATGTACTGTATGTGATGCCGCTGCTCAGGGAGATATGGAGGTTATCTGGGTGGACTGTGTTGCAATGATTTCTTGAAAGACCATTAATTGGTCTTTTTGATGATTTGTCATAGACAACAGTAAGCAGAATGCCAGCTGTGAACAAAAAGCCATGGATTTGCATTAGAGGAAGAAGGGGAGGACCATCCTCTTAACAGAATTTCATAAAAAATTTAAATGCTAAACATTTTAAAAGTTTTCAGATAAAACTATACTAAATATATTCACGTCACCAAATCATTTATTAAAATACACTATTTTAAAAGAAGGTCTACAGTAGCCTCAACAGCCATCTGAGGTAGCACCGTGGTGTAGCCGGAGTACAACTAGCTTCCGTCCTCCTCTGGGCACACTGACTTCAATACAAAACCTAAGAGGCTCGTGGTTCTCACCCCCTTCCAAAAACTTACACAGGAATTATGACAACTTCCGAAGGACGTCCTACAACCTATCTTGCAGCATAAACTGACATGTCCACCCAATCAAAGGATCAGATAATTATTATAGTACTGAAAGCATAAGCTACAGCTAGCTAGCATAACATCACTTTCAGTTTCACTTAGCTAGCAAATGCAGCTGGTTATGAATATCCAATACAACACTGGAACTCTTCCAAGTCAAAGTAAGCTTTTGGTTTTACTAGTTTATTGCCACTGACTATACACGAATGTTTACTAACACGTCTACTAACGCGTTAGTTATATTAGCTATGTTGACTATTTCATTACTTTAGCTAACATGGTGACAATGATGTAGACTGTGTGTAGCAGTTATGATATGGTTTGGCTTGGAAAGTTTTTTTCGCCTGGTCACTTACAGCAGATGTGTTGTGCATTGAAGTCCATAAGCGAAGGGAAAAGGTGAGAGGAGAAGAGCACATAGATGCTAGAAGGAATACAATGTGGCTGCTATGAAAGCGAACTGTGTTTATTCATGATCAGGGGTATATTGATTTGACGGATTCTGTTGAAAAACGTTTCTTAAAATGGAAGCAAACGAAACGGGATAAACATTCATGAAATTGTCCAATAGAAACTCTCGTTTGTAACTGTTGGACTAATGTTCACCCATGTGAAAGGCAGTATTGAATGTGTCACTGTCCCTGCGCAACGTCAAATGTCTCTCTCGACCTGTGTGCACCTACATTGTAAACTTTCATTCATAGGCTAGGTTGTAGCAACCTCATGATGGGTAAAGGGAAAATTTGAGTATCATGTAGTAGCTTCAAGCTATCGCTGTAACATTGAACCGGGTGAATTGAATATGAATGACAGCCATCCAATATGGTGTAATAGAAATAAGGTCAAGCTCATTAAAAAAAATGTGTCCTCCCTCATCTTAAAACGGCACAGACCGCCACTGGGTTGCATATTAAACTAGTAGGCTCTATATAACAGGGAGGAAGATTACATAGCTAGAACTGAGGTTAAAACAACCATTGAAGCCTTCCACAATACCATAAAATGCAAATTAGCCCATTATATTTCCCTAGGGATAAATGCCCAAGCTTGTGTTTGTGCATGGACATAGCCAATGGTTCCATCAATTCCACCTAAAGTCAGTGGCCTGTATTCACAGTCGCCAAAAGCCAGACTTCCCCAAATATTTGACAAAAAAATATATATATATCATTTATCTTCTGTTTTCATAATTTTCCTTCAATTCGCAAGTGGCTGAATCTCACAGGAGAAATAATCAGAGCAAGGAATACAGCACCCCTTTGTCTCAGTCTGTGTAGCCCATGTATCTGATGCTGTCTGAACCAAAAGAGTATGACATGCTGTAACCTTTATTTAACTAGGCAAGCCAGTTAAGATTTTATTTTATATTTTTACAATGACAGCCCTCCAAGGAACAGTGAGTTCCTTGTTCAGGGGTAGAACGACAGATTTTTTACGTTGTCAGCTCGGGGATTCGATCCAGCAACCTTTCGGTTACTGGCCCAACGCTCTAACCACTAGGCTACCTGCCGCACCATGTTGCCGCCTTAGCATTTGATTGATTGATGCCAGCAAGCATCTGGCCTCCCTTTATTTAAAAACAAAATGTATAAAATAATTAGCCAATCAGCGTTGAGCTGAGCTCAAGTGTGGGTTGTGCAGCAAAACGCCTCTCAACGGAACAGGTTTGGATTTGGCTTCACACCAATCAAAAGCAAAACGTCATTGTCAGATCTGTTTCAGGTCTGCTTGGGTAGTTTTCCTGTAGTAGATAGCTTGCTAAATCAACCCTTTCCTAAGCCATGGATAAGATGGGAATTTGGACTTGTGGTTTTGACTTAATTCTCTGTATAGGCCAATGATTATGACAGTGAATGTTTTTTTTTTGTTTTTTTCTTTGCATTACAATCTTTTACCAGATCTTATGTTATATTCTCCTACATTAATTTGACATTTCCACAAACATCAAAGTGTTACCTTTCAAATGGTATCAAGAATATGCATATCCTTGCTTCAGGTCCTGAGCTACAGGGAGTTAGATTTGGGTATGTAATTTTAAGTGAAAAAAAAAAAAAGTTTGATCCTTTAACCAACTTAGTTGGTTCATTGTTGCCCATGTAATGAAGTTAGGCTAGCAAGCATCTTAGCTAGGTAGCCTTATGACAAAAACTAAATATGTACTGTATGGCAGAGCTATAGACCGTTTTGCCAACATGAAAGAGAGGAGGATGGCATTGGCATTCAACAAGACTACAAGTAGGCCAAGTTTTTAAAAAAAGAAGAAAGAAGTTAATTGGGCACACATGCACACAGAATCAGTACTATGCACAGCCACATAATATTTAGGAACATTGATTGGATTCAATTGTTTTCGGCATCTTTAAGTATGTTTTCAATGAGCATAAATAGCCTAGTTGATTTGATGATGTTTACATGTAAGTTAAAATGGTGCTGCAATAGCTGAGGCAGTGCTCTTGTTGTCTTTGTGCTAGCTTGCGGTAACTCTGTGATTGTAAAATCAGTAGTTGTTTAGTAAACTGTCAAAAACATTCATTTGCTTGACCATGCTGGTCTTCATGACCATGCTGTTAGTGACATGCAATATTTGCTTTGTGGACTTCACCAGACAGATGGTGCTCTTCGGTTTGTGATGAAACAAACATGTGTAGTTGAATGTATTCTGCCACTGACTGTATTTTTGTTATCACAGCCTCATTGTATATTACGGTGACGTATGAACGAATGGGTTATAGAGCAAAAACCCAATTATCACAACATAGGTTGTAATATTGGCTTGGCTTCCCCCGTGATTTTACCCACACACTGCTGCTGCCTAAAGTGACATATTACCTTAGCACGGCAATGGTTAAAAAACATGAAAATGAGAAGAATTGATAGGCATGTGGCAGTAACTGATGGCATGAGTGCTACATTGCTGGAGACAATTGTTTCTATATCAGGCGACAAAGAGGTGATAACTTGGTAATCCCATATAATAAAGACAGGAATTCTCACCAGCTGCATGAAAGTTAGTTGTATATCAGCTGTGAAACATTCATAGATCAATTGTCAATGCCGCATTTTAAGGCATCTAGTGTGTGTCATATCCTGAACTCAACTATGGTCATGGAGTATGGCGATGGCTTGCAAGTTCGATCGATAAATAGTAGTACGCGATCTACTCAAGGCAGGCTCCATTCCATGCATGCACGAGTGCACGTTGATTTCCTCCCAGGCACGGGCAGGCGACGGTGGCGCGCAAGCCGCCGAGTACTGGCAGAAATGCTAGAGAGCATATAAACACATATAAATGTATTATTGCCACCAAACAGTCGATAATATTGAAATATTTCAGCGTGAACAAAGACATGACAGTATTGTAATGTTAGCTACCGTCTCTCGTTGCGTTCAATATGTAGAAAGGAGGACAGTACGGCGAGACGCCAGAGTTCCCTTCTCCACTGTCGATTGTACAATTACTTATTACTAAGCTTCATATTTTAACGATTTCTAAAGCTATATTGGCCTGAGGGCATACATATTTCAACTGGAATCATTTTAAACGTACCATGATGCTTAATAAATAGCGTATTTGATGATGAAACGATGGGCTAGATAACAGACATCGTAAACACACGACACGGAAGGAAGGTCTTGGTTAACCCCCCCCACAAACACACAATGCCTTCCAACCATCGTCTGGAGCTGCGGTCTTCAGATATAAAAACAGCAGCCGAGAAACAAAAACAAATCACTCGATTTGTCTTATATAACATGTGTTTATCAGGCTGTAGAAGTCACGGACAGAACCTTATCTCCGTTGTATTAATATGCTACACACGTTGGGCCTGATATGCTTGTTTGTTTTTCTCTGTCACCGAGGCCTAACTACAACCACGGTTCCCAGTTGCGCAATGAATAGGCGCACACACTCCCGATATGGGCTTCTCATATCATCCTCTTACCGGGTCCGAGCGCTTCCATGGCCGAGGGCTCTCTCTCCATCTCTGTCCCGGCCTGGCGGCTCCGTACCGACACTGAAATTGGGGGCGGTATTGCGACGCTGAGGGGGGGCTAATTTAAGAAAGGGAATATAATGCGTAGATGTCCAGAAGTGTTGTGGATGCGTTGTCTTCTGAGTGATTTAACACATATCCTGTGGATTTGGAAATGAGCATGCGCGAGGAGGTGCTATAAATTAACTCTGCGCTTGCGCAAAGTGAATTACAGCAGTAGCAAAAGAGCACCACCCATGGGCACTTATGGTTAGTACACTACTCATACCTTTTAGTGTAAATGTGACTCATTCATACAATAGGCTACTACATCATAGTACAGTACTTACGTAGTAGCTGTATTTTAATTGTATGTCATTAGACTATAAATGATCATGTCATCCCCTATCTCCAGATAATCTTGCTACTTTTCCCTTTATATAATAACCATCATGTCGAAGTACACTTGGAGTCACGCGATAATATGGTGTGTGGTCCTCCCACTACGACTCCGGAAACCATACAGTTTATACAGGACCATGGGACTAAACACCTCCCTCTGCACCTCCCTGCTACAGATTAAATAAATTATGATGAATTTCGCAGGATGGTGAAAGTGAACGGTGGTGAGCTTGATGCTGCTTTCCAATGTATATATAGGGTCTTATTCTGGTGACATGATGATCAATGCTTGCCTGCCTTTTGAAAAATACAAATATTATCGCTTTTAACCATAAAAATCTCATCATGACCAGAATAGGGACATTTACTAATTAACAGAACAGTTTTTGTGACAAATGCAATGGAAACATACTGAATTTTAGATGTTTATTCGGTACATGAAAACTTAAGCGAAATCGTACATTTTGTGTGTACTACATCATCAGGTACTAACTTTTATCTGCAACAAGACAATTTGGTGGAAACACACCACTGGTGGGAAAATTCGCATATTTTCTTTATTCGGATTATAGAATATTCGCATAAACTGGTTTTCCTTGATTTTGTAGTGGAGTGGGTGGACATGTCTGGTCAGTTGTGGCACATAGATTTACCAATCAAAGGCTTTCCCTCTGTCATTGCCATACTCACCATCCAACGATTGGGTGATGGTGGACATCAATTTTGAGTATCATCCAATAGAAAAGCACAACGACAATGACTGACAGATGTAAGGATAGACTTTCGTTGGCAGCCCGCGAAAAATAAAAAAAGTATTAGTTCAGAACAAGCGGGAGGGAGTGAAAGTTAGCTAGCTAGCTGCGGATCAATTACACCATTTAATAACATTAGCCATACAACATTTTACACCGATATTCGTGCCTTATGGTTGGAACTAATTGAAAACGGTACGGAAGTTTTGGTTTCCCGATTTTAATGAAGCTTCACTGCGAATGCACATAAAAGGCGGATAAAGTCAAGATGAGTCTGGTGGTCCATAAACAACAGGTAAGAATTTATATTTTCTAATTGACAAGCAGCTAAGTTAACTACTTTCGCTAACTGCATACCAATACATTGCTTAATTAGCTAAACGTTTAGTTAGCTACGTTAATTTATTTGGGGGATTGAGTACGCTATAATCCATGACAGTTAGCTCGCTAACGTTAGCTCGCTACCTGGATTGTTGCTGATTGAGTTGGATTAGCTAGCTAACGTTACTGTAAACTAACTGGCGAACAACCATCGTCCGGCTTTGGCTAGTTATGTTTGTGTACGTTTTGAAAGATTTGTTTGTTAGACATTTTCACAGGGTAACACTGTCACTGATTGTGTGAGTAATGAACAGGCCGGTGTTAACTGTTGATTCTTCTAGACAGTTTCCTAGGTTAGGTGTAACATTAACCAACGGAATGTCCGGCTGGCAAACGTAACCGTTTGCTCTTTGTGGCAGCTGAGAGAGAAGGCGCCGCAAGCACAACAGCCATTTCGGCGACCCAACATTGAACAGACAGGCGTCACATATGCACGTTCATTTACCTAAATTTGCAATGTGTTTTTTTTATATTTCAATTGTCAAAGTTATAAATCAGTCAAACGTATGTCTTGTCAAGGGGCATGAAGAAGACAGACCATGGTTTTGAAGGAAAAAGACTGGCGGGGTTCCCTCTAACAACATCAACATGAGGTGAATTTGTCATTGTTTTCCCCCCTATCCAGGCAGTGGAGCTCCCTGTTGAGGTCTCAGTAGCTGAGAGTGATTCAGACAGTGGGATGGGCTCACCAGTGGAGGAGATGCAGATGGCTTCCGAGATGATTAGCAATACTGTCGACCTGCAAGGTACAGTGACGCAACAAAGAAGATTGATCAGTACCTAAACTGACCAGAGCCCCCTGTTAATGTAAATAGACAGCTCTGGGCCATTTGCTCTGTGATGAGAAATAATTAATTGTCTTTGACTTTAGACTATCAATACAATACAACAATTCAACCACCAATGCAAACTAACTTACTTTAATAGGAATTAGTTTGCATTGTGACGCAAACGGAATACCACCTATACCGCATTAGTCATTAAGATGGCTTGTAATATTTTTCCCAGATTCGGATGATGACATCACAGTAAACAGGCGGTCCCGTTGTCGTAAGGCCTTGAGAGACAGTGACTGCGAGGAGGAGGTGCATGAGATGGCAGAGGCTCTGGTCCTATCAGCATCCAGTGGAGATGAGATGGAGACTGCTGAGGAAGAGGTCAAAAAGGCTAAGTTAGAGAGCAAGACAATATCCCGGATAGCCTCTATCAACAGTGATGAGAGCGCGCCAGAGGATGAGGAAGAGCTCGTAAGAAAGGCTGTGAAACCGAAGAAGGAAAGGGAGAAGAGCCAGCGACAACAAGAAAAGAACAGCAAGGCTCTGGAGCAGGGGAAGAAGAGAGGGAGACCTGAGGAGGTAAGAGAGGTTGAGGGACAGAAGAATAAGTGACCATGTAAAATGAAGAGTTTTGAGACAAATTAAAGACTTGTTTTCACCATCATTCTCTGTTTTGTAGGAGACCCCTTTGCCCCGTACTCTGAATGACAGCGGTTGTCTCCTTGGTAACAATGACCTGTATGATGCTGGTCTGGATGATGATGATGAAGAGGAAGAGTCTCTGGATGCCATCAGAGCAGCAGTAAAGCAGAAAGCCAAGAAGCACAAAGTAAGAGCAACATTTAATTCATCTCAGTATCTGTAGGTGTGAGGTCACTAAAAAGCAAACATATGCCCAAAAGAAATTCCCTAGAATAGTGGTTTGAGCGTTCATTTGAGTTTATGACTAGTCTTACTTAGCTTTCTCTGTATATTAAGTCAGTGGTTTGTGTGCTATGCAGGTAGACAATGCACTGTATTCTGTGTGTCAGAACTATGCTCTGTAACTTTCCCTAAGGAGCCTTTATTTGACGATGAGGAGGGAGATGACAATGCTGGACCGAAACAGCGTCCCCAGGAAAGGAAGGCAGCTCGAGCCGGCAAAGAGGCCATGAAGCAGCTGCACAGCGAGACCCAGAGGCTTGTCCGTGGTCAGTTTGTATTCACGTTCATTTTACAATGGTGTGTCTGTCTGTATGTAGTGTATTGCCCGTGTTCCACAATACTTTGTCTCTACATGCCTTGCTACACACTTGTCCTTTGTGGATTCTATTGTCCGACCCAGTGTCTCTTGTAACGTGTTCTTAATTCCTTTGCAGAATCCACATGCGGGCTGCCCTATCACATGCCTGAGCCCAAGAGCATCGACCAGTTTTTCAAGAGGAGAGCCCGACCTGAAGGTTCTGCTATGGCACTACTCAAGTAAGTAGACATTTTTCTACCTGGATTTCTTTTTACTTCTAACAGTTTTTCGCTACAATTTCTGAACTATACTCATCTGGTTTTGTCCGACACAGTTAAAGTGGCAATTTGCGATTACATTAATTATAGATAGATACATACATACTAGAGGTCGACCGATAATGATTTTTCAACGCCGATACCGATTATTGGAGGACCAAAAAAAGCCAATACCGATTAATCGGACGGTTTTAAAAAATAATTAAATCACTATATATACTGCTCAAAAAAATAAAGGGAACACTTAAACAACACAATGTAACTCCAAGTCAATCACACTTCTGTGAAATCAAACTGTCCACTTAGGAAGCAACACTGATTGACAATAAATTTCACATGCTGTTGTGCAAATGGAATAGACAAAAGGTGGAAATTATAGGCAATTAGTAAGACACCCCCAAAAAGGGAATGGTTCTGCAGTTCTTATGCTCCTGGCTGATGTTTTGGTCACTTTTGAATGCTGGCGGTGCTTTCACTCTAGTGGTAGCATGAGATGGAGTCTACAACCCACACAAGTGGCTCAGGTAGTGCAGCTCATCCAGGATGGCACATCAATGCGAGCTGTGGCAAGAAGGTTTGCTGTGTCTGTCAGCGTAGTGTCCAGAGCATGGAGGCGCTACCAGGAGACAGGCCAGTACATCAGGAGACGTGGAGGAGGCCGTAGGAGGGCAACAACCCAGCAGCAGGACCGCTACCTCCGCCTTTGTGCAAGGAGGTGCACTGCCAGAGCCCTGCAAAATGACCTCCAGCAGGCCACAAATGTGTGTGTGTGTGTGTATATATATATATATATATATATATATATATATATATATATATATATATATATATATATATATATATATATATATATATATATATATATATATATAAAATTACAACAATACTGAATGAATATATATATATATATATATATATATATATATATATATATATATATATATAAAATTACAACAATACTGAATGAACACTTATTTTAACTTAATATAAAACATCAATCAAATCAATTTAGCCTCAAATAAATAATGAAACATGTTCAATTTGGTTTAAATAATGCAAAAACAAAGTGTTGGAGAAGAAAGTAAAAGTGCAATATATAACAGGTGGCATCCATAAGTCTAAATATTC
The DNA here is from genome assembly GCF_029448725.1 of Salvelinus fontinalis. Classification (NCBI taxonomy): domain Eukaryota; kingdom Metazoa; phylum Chordata; class Actinopteri; order Salmoniformes; family Salmonidae; genus Salvelinus; species Salvelinus fontinalis. Next base: position 39,649,180 of record NC_074696.1, on the reverse strand, counting down.
CTGTTACATTGCACAACCTTCAATGTTATGTCATATTTACGTAAAATTGTGGCAAATTAGTTCGCAACGAGCCAGGCGGCCCAAACTGTTGCATATACCCTGACTCTGCGTGCAATGAACGCAAGAGAAGTGACACAACTTCCCTAATTTAATATTGCCTGCTAACATGAGTTTCTTTTAACTAAATATGCAGGTTTAAAAATATATACTTCTGTGTATTGATTTTAATCAAGGCATTGATGTTTATGGTTAGGTACATTCGTGGAACCATTATGCTTTTTTCGCAAATGCGCTTTTGTTAAATCATCCCCCGTTTGGCGAAGTAGGCTATGATTCGATGATAAATTAATAGGCACCGCATCGATTTATATGCAACGCAGGACAAGCTAGATAAACTAGTAATATCATCAACCATGTGTAGTTAACTAGTGATGTTAAGATTGATTGTTTTTTATAAGATACGTTTAATGCTAGCTAGCACATTACCTTGGCTCCTTGCTGCACTCGCATAACAGGTAGTCAGCCTGCCACGCAGTCTCCTCGTGGAGTGCAATGTAATCGGCCCTGATCGGTGTCCAAAGAATGCCGATTACCGATTGTTATGAAACTTGAAATCCGCCCTAATTAATCGACCATTCCAATTAATCGGTCAACCTCTAATACATACAGACAGACAGTACCAGTCAAAGGTTTGGTTTGCCTAATTCCAGGGTTTTTCTTTATTTTTGCTGTTTTCTACGTTGTAGAATAATAGTGAAGAAATCAAAACTATGAAATAACATATGTAATCATTTAGTAATGCAAAATATATTTAGTTCTTCCAAGTAGCCATCCTTTGCCTTGATGACAGCTTTGCAAACTCTTGGCATACTCTCAACCCTCCTTTTCCTATAGTCCACAATCAGCTCCTTTGTCTTGCTCACATTGAGAGAGCGAGGTTGTTTTCCTGGCACCACACTGCCAGGTCTCTGACCTCCCTATCGGCTGTCTCATCTTTGTCGGTGATCAGGCCAACCACTGTTGTGTCGTCAGGAAACTTAATGATGGTGTTGGAGTCGTGCTTGGCCGCGCGGTTGTGGGTGAACAGGGAGTACAGGTGTGGATTAAGCACGCACCCCTTAGGTGCCCCCAGTGTTCAGGATCAACATAGCAGGTGTGTTGCCTACCCTTACCACCTGGGGGTGCCCTGTCAGGAAGTCCAGGATCCAGTTGCAGAGGGAGGTGTTTAGTCCCATGGTCCTTAGCTTAGTGATGAGCTTTGTGGGCACTGTTGTTGTTGAACGCTGAGCTGCTGTCAATGAACAGCATTCTCACATAGGTATTCCTTTTGTCCAGGTGGGAAATGGCAGTGTGGAGTGTGATTGAGATTGCATCAACACCATCATCTGTTGGGGCGGTATGCAAATTGGAGTGGTTATAGGGTTTCTGGGATGATGGTGTTGATGTGAGACACGACCAGCCTTTCAAAGCACTTCATAGCTACTGACGTGAGTGTTACTTGGTGGTAGTCATTTAGGCAGGTTGTCTTCGCTACCTTGGGCACAGGGACTGATGGTCTGCTTGAAATATGTTGGTATTACAGACTTAATCAGGGACATGTTGAAAATGTCAGTGAAGACACTTGCCAGTTGGTCTATGCATGCTTTGAGTACACGTCCTGGTAATCCGTCTGACCCTGCGACTTTGTGAATGTTTACCTGTTTAAAGGTCTTGCTCATATCGGCTACGGAGAGCGTGATCACACGGTCATCCAGAACAGCTGGTGCTCTCATGCATGATTCCGTGTTGCTTGCCTCAAAGCGCGCGTAACAGGCATTTAGGTCGTCTGGTAGGCTCGTGTCACTGGACAGCTTGCGGCTGGGTTTCCCTTTGTAGTCCGTAATAGTTTAAGCCCTGCCACATCCAGCGAGCGTCTCAGCCGGTGTAGTAGGATTCGATCTTAGTCCTGTATTGATGCTTTGCCTGTTTGATGGATCGTCAGAGGGCATAGCGGGATTTCTTATAAGCTTCCGGGTTAGAGTCCCGCTCCTTTAAAGCGGCAGCTCTAGCCTTTTTTTTTTTTTTTTTTTTTTACCTTTATTTAACTAGGCAAGTCAGTTAAGAACAAATTCTTATTTTCAATGACGGCCTAGGAACAGTGGGTTAACTGCCTGTTCAGGGGCAGAACGACAGATTTGTACCTTGTCAGCTCGGGGATTTGAACTTGCAACCTTTCGGTTACTAGTCCAACGCTCTAACCACCTGCCGTATGTACGTTCACTGTGGGGAGGTAATATACCCCTCAATGCAATTGGATGAATCCGGGAACATACTCCAGTCTGTGCTAGCAAAACAGTCCTGTAGAGTAGCGTCTGCGTCGTCTGACCACTTCTGTATTGAGGGAGTCACTGGTACTTCCTGCTTTAGTTTTTGCTTGTAAGCAGGAATCGGGAGGATAGAATTATGGTCAGTTTCTCAGGTTTTTGCCTGCCATATGAGTTATGTTATACTCACAGACATCATTCAAACATTTTTAGAAACTTCAGAGTGTTTTCTATCCAATACTAATAATAATATGCATACATTAGCAACTGGGACTGAGCAGGCAGTTTACTCTGGGCACCTTTTCATCCAAGCTACTCAATACTGCCCCTGCAGCCATAAGAAGTTAAGGATATTAACCTTTTTATTTTTTCCCCCCTTAAAGGTCTGCCAAGTATCAGGACTTGATAAAGGAGGCAACCCCAGCACCACCTCCCCCCGACCCACCCAAGGAGCCCCAACAGCCCCCAGACTCCCTGGACCCACACTCGACCCAGGCTCTTCCCCAGCTACCGGCCACCACCTCCACACAAAAGGCGAACCAGAGCAGGGCAGGTGAGACCTCTCCAACCCCGGATTCCGACGACGATGAATCCCCACTACCTGAACTGGCCGCCATTATGCAGGGGGCCAAAATTTTAGGTTTGGATAGTGCTGAAATGACACCACCAGAATTTATGGAGGCTGAACCACTAGAGCAGAACCATGCAGAGGCCTCCGACTCCCAAGCCCAGGAAATGGAGGCGAAAGCAGGGGATGTGGATGTAACTCAGCCCCTACCTGCTCCGGCCAGTGTGGAGCCCGTAGCACCACCTGTCCCCAAACCCAAGAAGGACAGGCTTGCCAGACTGAGGGAGTTGGGGGTAGAGCCCCCGCCGGTCTCCAAACTGTGTGCTGACGATGGGTCCTTCGATCTGGAGCACCCTCAGGTTAACCCAGGTGAGAACACAACAACAAAATATTCACCTCTAATGTCAACTCTAGCACAATATTTCCCATATGGTGTGTTGGGGTTTAAAGTCTTGTGTTTAGATGCATGCTGTTGTCAATTGTATGTGCTGGACAAAAGGATTTTGGTGGGACAACTCAAGCCACTGCTCTAGCACACTGTATTGTGGCAAAATGGGTGAGCTTGAATGAATTGAGGTGAGAAGTAACCCAGTCAAGTTGGTTATGTATCTGAAGTTAAACTGTTTGTTTCCCCCTTAGGCTTGGAGGCGCTGAAGGAGCGGTACCTACGTCACGTCCAGCCCGTGGCCCGGCCCAGAGGGGAACGCACTGTGCAGCTCAGCGTCATCCGTAAAGACAGCGGCGAGGAGCTGCACCAAGACTTTGTAACCACCACCATCAAGGAAGGGGAGGAGGAGACTGCACACACCACGCCTGGTATGGACATGGTACCGTTCATCACACCATCTCACACACACACAGTCTATCTAAACCTCCACACACACTCTAAATAGGTAACTGCACTGCATCCCATATGATTCATAGTAAGCCAGGTTCCTGAAATATTTCCAACCGTCTTCGCTTCTCTGTCCTCTAGCTACATGAGTCTTTCCTAACCAGTCCTGTGTTCCCTCTGTCCTCAGGTGAGAAGCTGACCAACCTGAAGACCCGTCTGCAGCAAGCCATGGCCGTAAAGAGACAGGAGGATAGAGAACGGAAGGCCGCCCTCTATCGCCTAGACAACGAGGACTGTGGCGAGGAAGAAGAGGAAGAGGAAATGACGGATTCCGAGGGGGAAGAGGTAAGAGTGGATCGTCTGCGTTGACATTCTACAGTCAGTGTGCTTTCCGTAGACTTTTCATTGTGGTGCTCGAAGATGGGAACTGAAACATTCAAGACCAAAACCTTTAAATGTTTCGCTTAACTAGGGTTAATGGACCAGGAGAGGGGAGCCGGGCATGTCCAATGAATTGCAAAGGAAACATGAAGTAGGTGTGGTTCAGAGTTTGTCAAAACCTGTTTTTGTCACTCCATAGGGTGTAGATGAGCTACTAGGGGGTGGCGAGGAAGAGGATCAGGATGAAGATGAGGGCAGTGTGGCCACGAGGAGTGTAAGGAGCCGCTCGCCGTCAAGGTTAAAGGGTCCCTCTCCCCCACCAGATCTGCTCAACACAGACGGAACCCTCATGCTGTTTGCCAACAGCTCCTGCTCGCGCACCGGGTATGTGTGTGTGTGTGCTGCTGATATTTGTGAGTCTGAGCCATGTACATGGGCTGACAGTACGCGGCCTTCAGATTGCAGGCCTGCATAAGACAAAGGCAAAGTAGCTAGCGACGTACTGCTCTGTTTCAGCGGTCATGGGGAGCCTTGCTGTGCAAGGTACCAGATATCGGAATCGTTCTCAAACGTGATTGGTGGATTCAAATAATGTAAATGTGTGTAAGCCCGTGTTAAATTTGTCAGCTAAAATGTGACACATTCGTCAAACGCCTATTTTTCTGTGGCAATTGACTAGATTTTATTTATTTTCACGAAAACGAGATGAAATTATCTCTGACAAATCTGTGTAGTAAATGGACTGGATAAGAGTCTTTAGAGTTTGAGAGCTTTTCAGTGATGAACACAATATTAGCTGCGCAGTTCTGTTCAGCAGTGGGAAGGACGTGCCACACCTGGCACAAACAGCCTACATCAGCTGGTTGGCTGCAAACGATGCGCATGGGCAGACAGGCTCCACCTCCGATTATACACATCGTGCAGGCGACTTTCTTCTAGTTATCTACCCTTTGCCTGGTTAAAAAACACAAGCTGCTTTACGAAATTATTAACAATTTGCAGCGTAGAGTTTAACAGTAAAACAACATTCTAGCTATGCTTTTCTCTCCAAGGAGTGTCTGGGTTGATACTGTCCTGGAATTTTTAAATGGTCTTTTCCAGGCCTGGGGGGGGGGAATAGAAAAAGATACAATCCAAAACGTTTTAGAAAAGTCATGGGAATGTAATTACATTTCTGTTAATGTAATTTATTAAGGCACAGTTTTTAAAATAATTTATCAGTCAAATAAAAATCAATGTATCATCCCTGATCGGACTGCCTCTTGAGCACACAGGTGTCTAACTCTATGGAGGGCTCAATGTCTGCGGGTTTTCGCTCCTCCCTTGTACTTGGTTGATGAAGTGGAACTCCCCTCACCTGGTAGTCTAGGACTCAATTGAAAGGAAAAACCTGGAGACACTTAGGCCGTCCGCGGAATGAGTTTGACACCCCTGCTTTAGGGGCTGTCTGTCTGTGCGCATCACCTGCATGTGTGCGAGACGAGTGTGTCGTTCAAGGAGAGCGAGAGGGTCTGAGGCCTAGCCTATAATACGATAGAGAACAGGCTAATAACTCGGTAGTAAGTTCAAAATATATATTGTACTCTCTAGTTAACTGTTTAGCTATTATTAGTATGTATTCATGCAAGCATTTGGTGGCACAGAAAGAAAAAGGGATAGCAAACAATTTATTGATTTAAATTCCTCTTGGCGCTACACTGACTGGGTAAAGAACTTTATTTTTAGTTAATGTGGACCCAGTGACTCTGACTTGAGCACTGGGACTCGAACTTCAGCCATAGAGACTTGTGACTCGATTCGGACTCAAGGTTTTGTTTCACTCGGCGAAACAATGTGTGGCTGTTAAACGTTAATAAAAATGGCAGTGAAGCGACCGAGTGCTGCTCTTTCCCTCTGCGCCTGATAATTATTACATGGCCAGATAATTATGATATATTCTTATGTTTGTCATATTTCTGCTGTTGGCAGAGAATAGGATGTTATGCAGGAAAATATTTTGGTAGGACAAGGCTATGTATGTTTACGCACATGGAATTCTGATTTATGTTTACTGTAGGTTAATGAAACAATACTAGACTAATAACTACACAATCATTATTACAAATGTGAATAAGACTTTATTGTAGTCAAAATGACTGACTAGACTACATGTAGAAAAAGAGTGAAAAAAATGAACACTGGTGTAAATGTATGTGCTCAATAAGTTAGTATCGGTGTTATCTGTCCCAAGTTGTTGACGTTTTAGTCTCTCACAGAGATAGTGTGAAGAGGACCGAGCCTGGTGGTCAAGACAGTTACACAAAGATGGGTGAGTAGAGACTGAACATCTTTCAAGTGAATTGTCACAACTATACTACTTCAGAAAATACTCTCATCCTTGATGGAATCTGGTGTCTTTTTTTCCAGTGTAGGTTCAACAATTTTTTTTTAACCGACATAGTTCAATTTAATTGAGATTCTATGTGTCCTTCCTGCTACAGAGGAGGAAGATTCTCTGTCCCTGGCCAAGGACAACAGTCATAACAGTAGTTTTGAGCTGCAGGGTTCCATGCTGCCGTCCTACCAACCTGTCAACCGCAGCACCACAGGAGGCAGGGGTCTGTCAGCCAGCACCTTCCGCTCCCCCTCACCCTGCTTCTTCCGACCCAGCTTCCTGGGATCTGCCTCCAAGGTAAGACTGACAGTTTAGAAGGGTTGATGACATGTATGACTAGGACCCAGTGTTTTCCGTACCACTGTATGACAGTATAAAAGTGTCAGGAGTGAGCCAGTCATAACCAAACAGACCCCAGTATGCGTGTCCCAGTAATGCATGCGTTACGTGACAATTCAAGCAGGGGTGACGGAGCGATTTTGACAGGGGTTGCGGGACCTCCTGTGCGAGTGCATTATATATATTTTTTTTTATGAGCATAATAGTATTGTCATTTCACTGTAGAATTGTATTAACCTTTTAATGTGGCATGAACACAACCAGGCGTGCTGATGAATCATGTTTTATGTGAATAAAACCATCCCGTATAGAGTTCATACGGTCATGAAAATCCTGGAGAAGTCATGGAATTTTGAAATGATGTTTTCCAGGTCTGGAAAAGTTTTGGAAAATGATCAAATCCAAAAAGTTTTGTAGATTTAATTTCTGTTAATGTAGATTATTTAGGCACAGTTTAAATATTTAGTCAATCAAATAAAAATCTACGGATCAGCATGACACTTAAGCGCGTCTGTTTGCGGCCGTCACCTGCATGTGTGCAAGACAATTGGGACGTTGCTCAAGGAGAGAGCGACAGTCGGACATTGCTACAGCAGCAGGTAGGCCTAGCCTATAAAATATGATGGACAGACTAATAACTAGGTAGCCAATTCAAGAACATCTTGTAACCCTCTAGTTAACTGCTTAGCTATTTTTCGCATGTATTAATGTTTGAGTCATGTCCCCATAAACTTTCCACCAACACTTGTGATTAAGGCCATACAAAGTTGATTAGCTTTTTTTCTAACAATTTGCTTTTTTCATAATTTAAACAATAATTTAACGAAACTAGCGATTCACTTCGCCGTTGTGACTCGAGTCGTGTAGTAATTTGTGAATCACAAACAGTTTATTTTAGGAAAACATATTTGATGTCAGCCTGCAAAGCAGACACTTCTGAGGTAACTAAGATAAATATGACTAAACTCAAAGGTACATTTCCTGGAGAGAAAAAAAATGTGTGGGCTTGCTTCAGCAGATTAAAAACATTTCTAGCTTACCAGAGCCATTTGATCTTTGATATATTGAATGAGCAAATTATTTCAAAAGGCATTAAACGTGTTTGGTTGGCATGTTATAGACCAACCTTGATGTACCATCCTCCAGGAGAGCTAATGTTTGTGCAGGCTTTTATTCCAGTCCCTCTCGCTAACAAACCACGTAAGAAATTGGCTGCTCAACTGGACCTTGATGAACTCTGTTTTGAGCAGGGCTTGATCAAAAGCCTGCACACCCAGTAAGCTCTCCAGACTAAGGGTTGACCACATCTGTTTTAAACTCTTGCCTAACAGGTATTCTACTTTGGGTGGGTTAAGTGCCTTGCACAACGACATGAGTTGGTACATGGGATCAGAAAGCAGCATCCCAGTGTCCATACCACATTACGTATACTTTTATGTACGTATACAAAGTAAGCGCCAATCGTTGTGGTCCTGCCGCCAACCATTGGTCATGAAAATTTGGTTAAAAGGCATGACAAAGTAATTAATTATACACCCTGTGTATAAAAAAATCACAACAGCTGTGAATGAAACAGGATGTTTCGGTACGTATAAATGCCAACAGATAATTTGTTTGAGATGTTGGGAATTTTTGTGTCTGTAAAATGCAAGAAATGCAGATAGAAACGCCTTTATGTGCAAATATTGATATAATAACCATCATATCGACGTAAACTTGGGAGTCACACGATATGGTGTGTGTGGTCCTCCCACTACAACTCAGGAAACCATGCAGTTTAAGCTACAGATTTAATGTTATGATGAACTTGGCAGAGTGGGGATGATGCACTATGAGTTTGACGCTGCTTTCCAATAAATATCGAGGGTCTTATTCTGGTGAAATGATCGATGCTTGACTGCTGTTTTGACAAATCAAAATCATTATCCATAATAGGCTAATCTCATGTAGACAAGCCTACCCGCACTGTATCTGGGAGAGGTTTGCGAGAGCACACGTGCCAAGACCAGAGTAAACACATCTAGCTATTTAACGCAACAGTTTTTTTGACAACTATCAGTAGAGTTGAAAATGCGCTGGAAACACTTTGAACTATAGATTTTTATTCGGTACATGAGAACTTAAAGCTGCAATATGTCACTTTTTGGGGGGGTGACCTGATCGAATTCACATAGAATTGAGTGACAGATCTGTAATTCTCATTGAAAGCAAGTCTAAGTGGTAGATCTGTCCTATGTTTCCCATTCTCAAGTTTAGTTTTTGTATCTTACTTTTGTACACCAGCTGAAAATACAATATTTTTGGTTATTAAGAAGATATTTCACAGCGGTTTAGATGGTAAAATGATTCTCTACACTATATTTGCTTGTTTTGTCACACAAACTGAAATTAGGCAAACTATTTAGAATTTTAGCAACCAGGAAATGGCAGAGCGATTTCTGCATATAGCACCTTCAAGCAAAAAATACATTTTGTATGCGCTACATGACGCACAGGTTTTTATCTGCAACAAGTCCCTTTGGTGGAAACACCGCTGGTGAGAAAATGAGCATATTTTCTTTATATTATACAAATTGTAGAATATTTGCATGAGAATCTAACGCCAATTGGAATCAAACCTAGCTACTGCCAAACAAACCACTTCAAAAAGTAGCCTACCTGCGCACGGTTGATCCACTCTACAATGATTCCAGAATCTAAAACGGTGCCCGCGCCACCATTTGATGAATGGAAAGCGACAGCTATTAAAACACCCAACTGTAATGTAGTGCTGGGCGGTATACCATATTTTACGATATACTGGTATTGACGCATGGACTGGTTTGGGTTTTTACTTTACCTTCTATAACGGTATTTGAATGTTTGGTTTGTTGAATGTGATATGCTGTGTGTAATGTCAATTTTTATAGTTTACTTTGCTACTTGAGTCATCTCTCTCTCCATGCTGCTTTCCACACAGACCTAGCCCTGCCCCGTCATTTAAGGAGCTCATTTGTTGGTCTTCGACCAAGAGACACTTGCGTTCAGTCTGCATGGTCAATGCAGCACATGTCACAACAATGTTGATGACAATGATGCTGTTTTCAGTTTGCTGCTTAATATAAATCCACTAGCGTTCTATAATTACATTATTAGTTCGTTTCTTACATCTGCAAATGGCTAGTTTGTCTTTTCTTAGTAAGTTGGGTGCAAAACGTGTTAGCCGCTAATGCTAATTGTTAGTTAGTTGGCTGAGTCAGAGCAAACATAAATAGCTATACAGCCTGATAATACCAGTGACGGTGTAGACCTAAATCAGCACGTTTGTGCAACTGTCTTTTTTAAATCATCGAGGAATACACAGCGCATGAATGTTAGCTACTAAGAGAACATTCAATGTAGCCAAAGATAATAGGATCCCTTTGGTTCCCACCCAGTGTTGATAAGTGATTCCAATCACAACAACCCTTCCCTGGCATTTTCCTTTGTTGTCATGTCAAACACTGTATTCAAAGTGGACGTGTAGGGACCGGAGCAGAAATGCAATATCCTAACTCTAAAACAGCATTATTATTTTTATTTTTATTTTTTTCTTCCCTGCAAAATGTCCAAATGACATTAGTCTCAAGGATGTGAAAACTATCCATCATGAATCGAAGATTTCAGTTTGTCTTGGATGCATATTTTATGTGGTTGAAATAGCCTATTGTCAGCGGACAGACTGCACGTTTGCACAGTCCCTAACGTGCATACGCATTCTCAAGATGCTGAAATAAATAAATCAGGTTTTTCCACTCCTATTCCCAGAGACAAAATTAACATATGGTCTATCATTTTACAGCAAGAAATGCAATTATTAGGCTACCTGTGAGTTATAGGCCACCAGTCATTGTCTGTATTTCAGTTACTACATTAAGCTAAAACTTCTGTGTCAAAACATACATTTTTGGTTCAGACTTCCGCAAGTCTCTGACTTCAAGTTGCACAGACATGCTTATCTCCAGTTAGAGTTGAACCCTTGATGAAGAGGAAGAAAGGATGACTCCTTTGCAGAGATTCATCCCCAGCGTCTCATCCCTCTCTCTCCATCCCACAGAGTTCAGGCAAACTCTCCGAGCCCTCCCTCTCGCTGCCCGTGGAGGACTCCCAGGACCTGTACACTCCCCACTCCCCCTGCGAGTCTTCTGGACCCCTGGGGGCCACGTCCCGGGGATGCTTCTCTGTGGAGGAGGACTCCCAGCTCCTGGATGCCGACGGCTTCCTCAATGTGGGGCCCCGCACCGGCCCCCCGCGCTCCCACAAGAGACAGCTCCTACTCGACAGCCTGGATGAGAACGCTATGGACGCTAACATGGGGGAGCTGTTAGGAATGTGCTCTGGGGGGTTCGGGACAGCCAGAGAGGGCAGCGTGGGGGGGCTTGGGGCCTCGCAGGAATTGTTAGGGCTGTGTTCGGGAGTGTTCCCTACCACACAGAAGGGGGGAGCGAAGGAGAGGAAGCGAGAGGGAGGGCTAGGGGCAACACAAGAGGATGAGCTGCTGGGGCTCTGTTCGGGAGTGTTCCCTACCACACAGGCAGAAAGGGAGAAGGAAGGAGCGGAAGGGAGGAAGAGGGAGGAGGAGAAGATGGAGTTGGAAATGGACCGAGACAATGACATGGATCAGCTGCTCGGCCTCTGCTCTGGGAAGTTTACTACTCAAGGTAAGCGTGTGTGTCTGGGTGATTGGGTACATAAGGGGGTAGTATACAGGTGTGATGTTTTGGTTCCGTTTCTTAATCTTTCTCTCCATATAGGTGTCTCCTCCTTGCGATCCAACTCGAGCGCCACCCCACACTCTTCAACCGCTGAAGACAGGTAAAAAGCGCAAGTCTAATATCTGATAAATAATTTCTTTCCCCTCTGCGTGTCAGTTTATTCAATTCAGTAACTGAGTACCATCTTACACTTCTACTAACCACTATGATATTCTCAGGCTGTAGATTCAAATATTGATCCCTGTAAAGGCTAAATGCAATTTGTGGTGTTTCAGTAGTAAGAAGCGGGTGGAGGAGGACGAAGAGGATTGCGAGTTTCGACTTCTGTCCGACGTGGAGAGCCAGAGTGAGCAAGTAAGACACTTGAAGGTGTGCATTCGCTTGCGTCAACGACATGTAGCCCGAACAGGTGAACTAACTCCTCCTTCCTTTCCTTCCAGGAGGACGATGAGGGGGATGGAGGAGAGGATGGAGAGAACGAGGTAGAAGAGGAGGAGAGGGAGGCTGTGTTTGCACCCCGTCAAGGAAAGAAGAAAATGTAAGTAGAGGCAGAACTCTTCCTGGATCATGAACTTACCAACACAGCTGTTGGGTTTCTTTGATGATAGAGCCTATTAAAGGATGTGAGCTCAGTCAAGAAAGGCAGCATTGCCCAGAGAAGGTATTAAAGCCCACGCTGCATACAACAGTCATTTAGCACTGTTTGCTTTTGCGATAAGGGTACGGCATTGATTCTCTTTAAACGGAGAAGGCAGTAAACGCCAAGCTGCATACACCATCTGTCATTTTGTCTCTACATTCACCTATACCTTAGTCAGTCGGGGTCGACGAACAGCATTGGGGTCACCCCATTTTTTAGAGTAGAGAACACTTAATTTATTTTTACAGAAATTAAGACTACAGATGGGGCAATATACAAACTGACAAATTACATTTTATTGGTTAAATGTATTGGTTTCTTTTCATTTTCGTAAGAAATTGAAATGTAATTGTGTTTTTGTTGATGTAAAAGTCGAAATTCACAGATTAAAAAAAATAAAAAATAAAAAAAAAGTTTACTATTCGATTCGGGGTGGGAGTTGCGAGAAATTCTGCCCACTGAAAAAGTTTCAGTACTCTACTGTCTTAGTCTGTCTATAGCTTTTAGGTCTTTGAGTAGGTGTCCAACCCTTATCAGGGATGCACACTCGTCACTATTAACCATTTTGAATTCACGTGAATCGTGTAGATCCCAAGGGAAAAGAGTTTTGGGTTGACAGGTATGTTTCTAATATGGAAATGATTGACTGATCCCAGAATGCATCCCTCGGCGTCCTACAATGAGAATATCAGAGTTCAGAGCGTGATGTCATATCAGAATGACTGCTCCATCCAATATCACGTGAGAACTGTTATCAGCCAGCCCGCATCCCCTAACCAGCCATTAGCTTTAGGCATACTTTTAGCCTACTGTCCGTCCACTCTCCATCAGTTTAAAATGTCGTTTCCAGGAGGATAGTTTAAGCCCACTTTGGATTCATGGTCGGTTGTGTGTGTGTCCCTCTCCAGGCGCATGGCAGAGTTTGTGGACTCTGAGGCTGAGCTCTCGGGTAGTGACGTGGGCAGTGAGGATGAGGATGACGGTGAGAATGAATATGAGGAAGAGGAGCTGCTGGACGAACTGCCTTCTGATGAAGAGCTGCAGGACCAGGTCAACAAGATCCACATGTAAGTGCTGACAGAACGTTCTAAATACCTCAACAAAACAATCAGTGACTTCTATAGTCACTACTATTACTGCTATTTGGTTAAGAAAAGCAATGCACAATGTGCGTTACCTTTTATAGGTAGTGTTTAGTAGTATAGGGGTTTTCTTTTCTTTTATTTTGGGGGGGGGGGGGATCCAATCATAGGATATCTGTGTGAAATGTTTACCCTAAAGCTTGCTTGAATCCGCTCGTCTACAGGAAACAGGTCCTTGACGACGACAAGCGGCGACTGCGGCTGTACCAGGAGCGTTACCTCGCCGACGGGGACCTGCACTCAGACGGCCCGGGCCGAGCTCGCCGCTTCCGCTGGAAGAACATCGGTGAGTGTGTGCCAATAGGTGTTCTTCTAAGACTGATTATAATACTTTTCTATTCCACAAGCTTTAATCAACGGTTGGGGTATAGCCCAGTGCAGACTTTGTCAACAAAGTCAGTTGGATGCGGTTCATCATTATTATTACAAGCGATAGGTTCAGTACTCTCAACTGCATTCTGTCAGAAATTAATCAAATGTATTTTTAAAGCCCTTTTTACATCAGTTGACGTCACAAAATGCTGTACAGAAACCCAGCCTAAAACCCCAAACGGCAATGCAGAGGAGAAAGTAGGCTGGATCTCTTTGAAGTCTTGTAGATCGATGCATTGCACTGCTATTTAAAAAAAAAAAAACATTTTATAAAGCCCTCCTGCATGAACTTCCTCAGTACCTTACTTCATTGTTAACGTATGAGATACCAGACCCGGTCTCAGGGAGGTCCATTCGATATCCACTGAGTTGGCTAGATCTGCTTTTAGTTTCTGTGTTGGAAGGATATTATCTAATTGCACTTCATAATTGGTGCCTCTAGGGCATTTCAGACTGCTGTTAGGGGATCTTTTTACTGAAAAATGCGTTTTTATGATTTGTCTATATAATAATGTATATTTTAATATGGATGTTTTTTGATATTGCACTAAACGGGGCTCATCTGGAAACGAGGACTTGGTAACAACATTGACTCTGTCAAAATAACGGTTAAGTACTTTTTTTTGAGATTGTGTGTGGTGCTTTTCTTCCGTAGACGATGGCTTTGACATGGATGGCATGGGGGGGGAGGAAGAGGAGGAGGAAGAAGAGCTGGACCAGGCAGAGTTGCAGAGGAGGGAAGAGAGGCTGGAAAGGGAGCAGTGGCTACGAGAACAGGTATGTATAGCATATGGGAGTGTATCGAACACTTGGTGTGTGTCATTCTATTCTGTCAGGGGAACCAAACGAGGAGGAACCTAGCTGAATTTGTCCAATAAACTCTCATATTCGTTGCAAAACTTTTTCATTTTGCTAAGGTTTGTACTGATGATTACACCCCTGGTCTGTCTTCTATGTAGTGTGCGTTTGTGTGGTGTATCATATGTGTCCAACTCCCCTCTTTCCTTCTAGTCCGACGCTAAGGCCAAGAAAGAGGAGGACGAGGAAGAGGGGGACCAAATTGGAGAGGAGGACAGCCAGTTCATGAAGCTCGCCAAGAAACTGACTGCCAAGAAACTACAGAAGAAAGGTGAGCTGATATGGAATGAGAGAATGATGGCAAATTTCTCCATTTTGAAGTACTCCTCTTTTTAACCCTTCTTCATCACAATCCCTCCATCTCTTGTTTTCCAGAGCTTCCTCTTGCACCCCAGGTGGAGGAAACCCCAGTTCAGAACCCCTTCCAGAGACCCTCTCAACCCACCATGGTCACTACCTTCCTCATACTAGTAATCACCCTCTCTAGTGTGACACTTGTGATTTTCGCTGTGGTGTAGTCTGCTCCTCCTAAGAATCTTTACTAGATGACTCTGACTGTTTGACCTCTATTCAACCTTTGACCCTGACCTTAGGTGAAGAGGGGCTCGTTGCTCAGCCAGCCCCGCTCCGTGCTGCAGAAGCTGGCCTGCATCTCTGAGGGGAACCCTCTAGCCCCCCGCAACACCCGAGGGTTCGTCTTCCAAAGCCTGTCGCCAGAGAAAGAAGCCTCTGCTGCGGAGGCCCCTAAAAAACAGGCAGGTCCAACCATAGAGATACAACATAAGGGTGTTTTATATGTAATCCTGTGGGCCCAACACGCATAGGAGGATGAGGGTGCTTGTTGGTCAGTGTTGTAAACAAATTATAATTTATCTTTAGAAAGCCTCCCTATCCATTCCCATCCATTCCACATTTTTAAGAACACATGGTTTCTTCTGTAGAACTTGTGCCAGTTTAGTCATTGCTGTGCTAGTTTTGCTAGTTGTCATGTTGGAGCCTGTAGTGTAGTACTGATATTAGACCATAGGGTGGCGACAAAGGCCATAGCTGTCAATGTTTCACCGCTTGCTCTTATCCATACATTTCCAAAATGTTTGAATGTACTTCAACTCCGCTTTTAGCTGAATGTGTACAACGTTACATAATCCAAACTAGATTTGTATGGAATATGTATTTCTATATGATTGTATACAGTGAGTGTCCATGAGACTGACCAGGTGAATCCAGGTGAAGGCTATGATCCCTTATTTGTTAAATCTACTTCAGTCAGTATAGATGAAGGGGAGGAGACGAGTAAAAAATGGATTGTGTGTGTGTGTGTGCCATTCAGAGGGTGAATGGGCAAGGCAAAATATTTAAGTGCCGTTGAACAGGGTATGGTAGTAGATGCCAGGTGCACCGGTGTGAGTGTGTCAAGAACTGCAACGCTGCTGGGTTTTTCTTGCTCAGCAGTTTTCTGTCTATACCAAGACTGGTCCACCATCCAAAGGACATCCAGCCAACTTGACACAACTGTGAGAAGCGTTGGAGTCAACATAGGCCAGCATCCCTGTGGAACACTTTCAACACCTTGTAAAGTCCATGTCCTGACGAATTGAGGCTGTTCTCAGGGCAAAAGGGAGTGAAACTTAATATTAGGAATTGTGTTCCTAATGTTTTGTACATTTCTATGTATGTCATCTCTGAACCGATCAGGGAAGCAGCGTGAAACATGAAATTCCAATTTGTCTCAGGACATTGTCTTTTTTTTTCAATTGGCTCTAATTTTTATTAGTCATAATGACATTTAATGATAATTACAGTAAAATGTGACAGATCCTGCTAACCGTGTTAAGACTCTGTTGGGGAGTTCTGTTTTAAACTGAGGCCTAATTGATCTTTAAATAGCTGTAGTACTTCTGAGCCGTACGGTAGATCTACAGACCTCAACAAACACAGCTGGGCGTGTAGAATTGTAATGGGACTCCATGCCGAGACCGAAATAATTACATTCTAGTAAGAAATTAAGAGTCCCTAAAAGGAAATGTAATCGTAATGGGACATTTGCCGCTAATGTGGTGGAGAGTTTGTTGACAAGCTTGGTGTATCTCTGCCCGGTTCTGGTCTATTATTTTAGCAACAGGAGTCATTTCTCATATTTCACTCTGAATATCTTTATTTTGCAGATGAAGAAGCGGGGACAAATAGAGGTTTTGGCCCCGGCTGCTAAGCGGCCGTGTCGGGAAACGGACACACCAGCAGCGAAAGGACCCCAAAGAAGTATCTTCAGTTACCTGGAGAACTGAGGTGCCCAACATTGAGCCTGTTGTGCCAATCACACTCACAACATCCGGAGTGTGCCACATTGGCTCTTTTGGACAGCACTTGACTTCATTTGTGTCCCGAATTATTATTATTATTATTATTATTATTATTATTTTAATATCATGTAAATAGAATGGGTTAGATGTTTTATTTTTTTGGGGGGGGCGGGGGGCATTCAATTTATTTTAAGTTTGTAAATTAAATCATATTTTAACACATGCTTTTGTTTTTTTCCCCTCTTTTACTTGGACAGACAGGCAGGTTTCTTGTAGGTGAATAGAAGTATAATGCCTTCAGGAAGTATTCACACCCCTTGACTTATTCCACATTTAGTTTTTAGTCTGAAATCAAAATGAAGGGGAGAAGAATCTCACCCATCTACACACAATACCCCATAATGACAAAGTGAAAACAGTGTTTGCTAATTTATTAGGAAATGAAATGCAGTTCTCATTTACATACGTTTTCACACCCCAGAGTCAATACATGTTAGAATCACTTTGGCAGCAATTATACTGTAACTGTCTTTCTGGGTATGTTTTTAAGAGCTTTCTACAACTGGATTATACAATACTTTTCAAAATTCTTCAAGCTCTGTCAAATTGGTTGTTGATCATAACTAGGCAACTGTTTTCATGTCTTGCCCAAGATTTTCAAGCAGATTTAAGTCAAAACTGTATATTGGCCCATCGGGAACATTCACGGACTTCATGGTCAGCAATTCCAGTGTAGATTTGGCCTTTTGTTTTAGGTTATTGTACTACTGAATGGTGAATTCATCTCCCAGTGTCTGGTGTAAGCAGACTGAACCGGGTTTTGCACTAGGATTTTTCCTGTGCTATTATTCCTGAAAAACACCTCAGTCCTTAACGATTACAAGCATAACCATGACATGTTGCAGCCACCACTATGCTTGAAAATATGGACAGTGGTACTTCGTAATTTTTGCGGCAAATCCAAAACACTTTGTTTTAAGGAAATAATGTTTGTTTTGCCCAAATCTTGCTGTATTGCATTGTTGCAATCAGGATGCGTGTTTTGTATTTTTTAAGTTCCGTACAGGTTTCCTTTTCACTCTGTCATTTAGGTTAATGTTGTGGCTGAACTACAATGTTGATCCATCCTTAGTTTTCTCATCACAGCCATTAATTGTTTTAAAGTCACCATTGGCCTCATGTTGAAATCCTTAAATGTTATCCTTCCTCTCCGACAACTGAGTTAGGAAGGACGTCTGTATCTTTGTAGTGACTGGGTGGATCGATACACCATCCAAAGTGTAGTTAATAACTGCACCATGCTCAAACGGCTATTCAGTGTCTGTTTTTTTAAATGTTTTTATCAAGAGGTTCCCTTTTTTGCAAGTCATTGGAAAACCACCCTGGTCTTTGTGGTTGAATCTTTTTGAAATCCACTGGGGTACAGGGATGAGGTCATTCAACAACCATGTTAAACACTGCCTGCACACAGTGAGTCCACGGAGCTTATGTGACTAAAGAATGTTTACTTCTGAATGCGAGGCTTGCCGTGACCTAGGGGTTGAAGCAGACTGAACCGGGGTTTTTATTGGATCAAGACATTTCAGCTTTAAAAAAAGATATATTAACAATTCCTTGCTGACATTGGGGTACAGTGGTGTAAAAGTAAAAATACCTTTTAATACACTGAACAAAAATATAAATGCAATAATTTTGATGATTTGACTGAGTTACAGTTCATATAAGGAAATCAGTCAATTTAAATAAATTCGTCAGGCTCTAATCTATAGATTTTTACATGACTGGGAATACAGATATGCATCTGTTGGTCACAGATACCTTTTTAAAAAATATATTAAAAGGGGTGTGGATCCGAACCATTCAGTATCTGGTATGCCTGGCTGCATCACTGACTGGTATGACAATAGCACCGCCCTCGTCGCATGGCACTACAGAGGGTTGTGCAGACAGCCCAGTACATCACTGGGCCGAGCTCCATGCCATCCAGAACCTATATCATGCGAAAAGAAGGCCCGGGAAAATCGTCCAAGACACCCACCCAAGCCATAGACTATTATTTTTTCCTGCTGCCGCACGGGAAGAGGTACTGCTGCATCAAGTGTGACACCAACGGGCTCTTGAACAGCTTCTATCCCCAAGCAACACAACTTATTTCTGCACATGTAAATATGGTATTGGACCTGACTTTCCTGTATATTTCCTGTATATAGTATGCGTACTTTACTGTGTATTTCTTATTTCTCGTGTGCTTTTTTTCTGGTATTAAATTGTTATTGATATTTGTATTCTTGGGTTTTGAGTTTGCAATTTTGTATTTTACTGTACTTGTGCATGTGACATTAAAACTTAACTTGATCCACATCTGCCTCATGCAGCGTGATATCTCCTTCCCATAGTGTTGATCAATCAGGCTGCTGATTGTGGCCTGTGGAATTTTGTCCCACTCTTCAATGGCCGTGCGAAGTTCCTGGATATTGGTGGGAACTGAAACACGCTGTGGTACGCCAGAGCACCCCAAACCGGCTCAATGGGTGACGTCTGGTGACTATGCAGGCTATGGAAGAACTGGGACATTTTCAGCTTCCAGGAATTGTTTACAGATCCTTGTGACATGGGGCTGTGCGTTATCGTGCTGAATCATGAGGTGATGGCGGCAGATGAATAGCACGCCAACGGGCCTCAGGATCTCGTCACGGGTTCTATGCGCATTCAAATAGCCATAAATAAAATGCTATTGTGTTCGTTGTCCGTAGCTTATGCCTGCCCATCCCGTAACCCCACTGTCACCATTGGGCACTCTGTTCACAACTATGACATGCAACCGCTCGTCCATACACTCTATCTGCCATCTGCCCGGTACAGTTGAAACCGGGATTCATCCGTGAAGAGCACACTTCTCCAGCGTGCCAGTAGCCATCAAAGGTGAGCATTTGCTCACTGAAGTTGGTTACGACGCCAAACTGCAGTCAAGTCACAATCCTGGTGAGGACGATGAGTACTAAAATGAGCTTCCCTGAGATGATTTTTGACAGTTTGTGCAGAAATTCTTCGATTGTGCAAACGCACATTTCATCAGCTGTCCGGGTGGCTGGTTGGACGTATTACATTATAACGACGTTGGAGGCGGTTTATGGTAAAGAAAAACAACATTAAATAATCTGGCAACAGCTCTGTTGGACAATCCTGCAGTCGGCATGCCAATTGCCCGATCCCTTAAAACTTGAGACATTTGTGGTGTTGTGTTACAAAACTGAACATTTTAGAGTGGCCTTTTATTGTCCCCAGCACCTGTGTAATTATCATGCTGTTAAATGTATTTTTATTTTATTTCACCTTTATTTAACCAACGCTCAAACCACTAGGCTACCTGCCGCCCCTAAATTTATTGATATTCCACACCTGTCAGGTGGATGGATTATCTTGGCAAAGGAGAAATGTTCACTAACACCGAATACAACAGGTGTAGGCCTTACAGTGAAATGCTTACTTACAAGCCCTTAACCAACAATGCCATTTCAAGAAAAAATATTTAAATAAAAATAAGAAATAAGGGCCTCCCGGGTGACGCAGTGGTCTAGGGCACTGCATCGCAGTGCTAACTGCGCCACCAGAGTCTCTGGGTTTGCCCCCAGGCTCTGTCGCAGCCCGCCGCGACCGGGAGGTCCGTGGGGCGACGCACAATTGGGCCAGCGTCGTCCGGGTTAGGGAGGGTTTGGCTGGTAGGGATTTCCTTGTCTCATCGCGCTCCAGCGACTCCTGTGGCGGGCTGGGCGCAGTGCGCGCTAACCAAGGGGGGCCAGGTGCACGGTGTTTCCTCCGACACATTGGTGCGGCTGGCTTCCGGGTTGGAGGCGCGCTGTGTTAAAGAAGCAGTGCGGCTTGGTTGGGTTGTGCTTCGGAGGACAGGACGCATAGCTGTGTGGACACCAAGGAACTTGAAGCTCTCAACCTGCTCCACTACAGCCCCGTTGAAGAGAATGGGGGCGTGCTTGGTCCTCCTTTTCCTGTAGTCCACAATCATCTCCTTTGTCTTGATCACGTTGAGAGAGAGGTTGTTGTCCTGGCACCACACGGCCAGGTCTCTGACCTCCTCCCAATAGGCTGTCTCGTCGTTGTCGGTGATCAGGCCTACCACTGTAATGATGGTTTTGGAGTCGTGCCTGGCCATGCAGTCATGAGTGAACAGGGAGTACACGAGGGGACTGACCTGAGCCGTGTTGAGGATCAGCGTGGCGGATGTGCTGTTGCCTACCCTTACAACCTGGGGGCTGCCCGTCAGGAAGTCCAGGATCCAGTTGCAGAGGGAGGTGTAAAGTCCCAGGGTCCTTAGCTTTTGATGAGCTTTGAGAGCACTATGGTGTTGAACTCTGAGCTGTAGTCAATGAACGGCATTCTCACATCAGTGTTCCTTTTGTCCAGGTGGGAAAGGGCAGTGTGGAGTGCGATAGAGATTGCATCATCTGTGGATCTGTTGGGGCTGTATGCAAATTGGAGTGGGTCTAGGGTTTCTGGGAAATGGTGTTGATGTGAGCCATGACCAGCCTTTCAAAGCACTTCATGGCTACAGACGTGAGTGCTATGGGTCGGTAGTCATTTAGGCAGGATTCCTTAGTGTTTTTGTGCATAGGGGCTAAGTTGGTTTTACAGACTCAAATAGGGAGAGGTTGAAAATATCAGTGAAGACACTTGCCAGTTGGTCAGCGCATGCTCGGAGCACACGTTCTGGTAATCCATCTGGCCCTACGGCCTTGTGAATGTTGACCTGTTTACGGAGAGCGTGATCACACAGTCGTCCGGAACAGCTGATGCTCTCATGCATGTTTCAGTGTTACTTGCCTCGAAGCGAGCTTAGAAGTAATTTAGCTTGTCTGGTATGCTCGTGTCACTGGGCAGCTCGCGGCTGTGTTTCCCTTTGTAGTCTGTAATAGTTTGCAAGCCCTGCCACATCTGACGAGCGTCGGAGCCGGTGTAGTGCGATTCGATCTTAATCCTGTATTAACGTTTTGCCTGTTTGATGGTTCGTCGGAGGGCATAGCAGGATTTCTCATAAGCTTCCGGGTTAGAGTCCCGCTCCTTGAAAGCGGCAGCTCTACCCTTTAGCTCAGTGCGGTTGTTGCCTGTAATCCATGTCAACTGGTTGGGGTATGTACATACGGTCACTGTGGGGACGACGTCATCGATGCACTTATTGATGAAGCCAATGACTGATGTGGTGTACTCCTCAATGCCATCGGAAGAATGCCGGAACATATTCCAGCCTGTGCTAGCAAAACAGTCCTGAAGCTTAGCATCTGCTTCATCTGACCACTGTTTTATTGACCAGACTCAAGCTCCTAAAATGATAGACTTTACCAACTCAAAACCTGCTAGATATTTGCCAAACACAGGACTCACACAGTTCGACGACCAGCTTGAGAGCTTTAGGGCATGGCAGTCCTCATTCAACAATGCTACCAAGGGCCTGGACCTCTACCGCTAGTGAGGAGCTGGATCTGCTCACAAAATGGCTGGGTAAGGAGTCATCACAAAATGTAAAGGGGGTTGGCTCAGTGAACGTCAACGACCCAAGTGCAGCCCTGAAAAAGCCCTGGGATAGACTGAAGCAGTGGTACGGCTCATCAGTAGTAATAGAAACAGCACTCTTCAAGAATTTGGACAACTTCCTTAGAATCTCCAGCAAAGACTATTCCAAGCTACTGGAACTTGGAGGTCTCCTGATGGAAGTTAAGCCTGTAAAATAAGATGGAGACTTACCTGCTTTAAACTTACCTGGACACTGCCCGTGGTATCAGCCCCATAGTGGAATAACTCTCCCACAGCCTTCAGGAAAGATGGATTTCCCATGGTTCAAGGTACAAAACGAAAACGACCAGTGCTTTCCTTCATTCTCCTTCTTCACAAAGTTCATATGCGATGAAGCAAGAACTAGAAACGACCCGAGCTTTGCCCTTTCTAATAGTGGCGGCAGTGGACGGGAATATGCTTCAAGTGCTCTACTTCATCCTTCCACCTGGCAAAAGACTGCACCATAGCACTGAAATGTAAAGAGTGTGAAATGAACGGCACAGCACAGCAATGCATCCAGGCCCTGTACCCTACAGCCCTCTGGCTCTCTGTCAGAGATCGGCGGGGAGGAGGAAGGAAACCCAACCACTGCACCCGCAATCAGCTCCCAAAGCTCCCGTTCATGCTCAAAGATTTGCCTAGTGAGAGTATACCCCAAGGGGCAGCGTGAAAGCCCTGTCAAGCTGTATGCTATACTAGACGACCAGAGCAACCGCTCATTGACAAGATCAGACATCTTCCTACTCTCTGAAGACCTGCGCTGGAGTCATGGAAACGGCAGGAAGAAAGGCGGACGGCTTCCTGATCGAGGCAGTGAATGGAGGGGTAAGCCTAGCCCTTCCTTCAATCATCGAGTGCAATGAGATCCTCAATAACAGATCAAAAATACCAACCCTAGAGATGGCCCATCACCATGCCCACCTCAAGTATGTGGCCACACACATTCCAGAGCTCTATCAAAGTGCCCAGATCCTTCTGTTGCTTGGGAGAGACATTGTCAACGTGCATAAAGTGAGGCAACAAATCAATGGACCACACAATGCTCCCTTTGCTCAGAGACTCGACTTAGATGTGGTCCTTGTGTGTAAAGTATGCCTGGGAAACGCACACAAGCCAGTCAAGAACAGCTTCAAAACGAATGTGACACTCCGTGTCAGAGCTGCATTCATCTGAAAGAACAGGTGAGCTAAGGCGGGGAGCAACAGGATGGTTTCTCCCATACATTCAAGGAAAGCCCTATTCACAAAGCAGTTGAAGGCGAACTTGGACACACATTGTTTGACAGGCCAGAGAACGACAACAAGACAGCTCTCTCCATTGAGAACACAGTCTTTTTAAAGACTATGGACAAAGAGATCTACAAAGACAAGACACACAGATGGGTAGCTCCTCTCCCCTTCGGAGTACCCAGGCCACCTCTCCCGAACAACAGTGCACAAGCGCTCACCCGTCTCACCTGTCTAAGCCTTAGATGAAAGAGCAGTTTGTCACCTTCATGGACAAGATATTCTTAAACAACCATGCAGAGCCAGCACCCTCCCTCAACAACATGCTGCTCACAGGCCCAGACCTAAACAACAGTCTTCTGGGAGTTCTTATCCGCTTCAGGAAAGCACCTGTAGCAATAACGGCAGGTATCCAACAGATGTTCCGTTGTGAGAGAAGATCACAGAAACTACCTGAGATGATTATGGTCCAGAGTCATTGACATCACAAAAGACATCATCGAGTACATGATGTAGGGCCATGTCTTCGGCTACAGCCCATCTCCTGCTGTCGCCATCTACGTGCTCAGGCGAACCGCTCAGAAGGTGAGCAAGACCGCGGAGCAGACACTCGACAGTTAGTGGAGAGACATTTACTATCCATGCAGCACAGTCTTGGTTTATGGGTAAAAGCAGCAAACACCTTCACCTGCGGAGTATCAGTCAGCAGTAAACCATTCACACGACGTGGAGTCCTGTCAACAATAAACAGCCTCGTCGACCTCTCGGCCTGGTAGCTCAAGTAACCATACAGGGCAGAGCCATACTGAGGTAACTCTCCTCAGACAATTGTGATTGGGATTTACCACTCCCTGAAAAAAAAGCTGGAAGCATGGAGCTCCATATCCCATGCACTAACACTAAGAACACCCTCTCAAAGGCAAAACGCACAGAGCTAAACTCAGCAAAAAAAGAAACGTCCTCTCACTGTCAGCTGCGTTTATTTTCAGCAAACTTAACATGTGTAAATATTTGTATGAACATAACAAGATTCAACAACTGAGATATAAACTGAACAAGTTCCACAGACATGTGACTAACAGAAATTGAATAACGTGTCCCTGAACAAAGGGGAGGTCAAAATCAAAAGTAACAGTCAGTATCTGGTGTGGCCACCAGCTGCATTAAGTACTGCAGTGCATCTCCTCCTCATGGACTGCACCGGATTTGCCTGTTCTTGCTGTGAGATGTTACCCCACACTTCCAACAAGGCACCTGCAAGTTCCCGGACATTTCTGGGGAGAACGGCCCTAGCCCTCACCCTCCAATCCAACAGGTCCCAGACTTGCTCAATGGGATTGAGATCCGGGCTCTTCGCTGGCCATGGCAGAACACTGACATTCCTGTCGTGCAGGAAATCACGCACAGAACGAGCAGTATGGCTGATGGCATTGTCATGCTGGAGGGTCATGTCAGGATTAACCTGCAGGAAGAGTACCACATGTAGGAGGAGGATGTCTTCCCTGTAACGCACAGTGTTGAGATTGCCTGCGATGACAACAAGCTCAGTCCGATGATGCTGTGACACACCGCCCCAGACAATGGCGGACCCTCCACGTTCAAATCGATCCTGCTCCAGATTACAGGCCTTGGTGTAACGCTCATTCCTTTGACGATAATAGCAAATCCGACCATCACCCCTGTTGCCGGTGATGTCTGGTGAGGACCTGCCTTACAACAGGCCTATAAGCCCTCAGTCTAGCCTCTCTCAGCCTATTGCGGACAGTCTGAGCACTGATGGAGCGATTGTGCGTTCCTGGTGTAACTCGGGCAGTTGTTGCCATCCTGTACCTGTCCCGCAGGTGCGATGTTCGGATGTACCGATCCTGTGCAGGTGTTGTTACACATGGTCTGCCACTGCGAGGATGATCAGCTGTCCGTCCTGTCTCCTTATAGCGCTGTCTTAGGCGTTTTACAGTATGGACATTGCAATTTATTGCCCTGGCCACATCTGCAGTCCTCATGCCTTCTTGCAGCATGCCTAAGACATGTTCACACAGATGAACAAGGACCCTGGGCATATTTCTTTTTTGTGTTTTTCAGTGTCAGTAGAAAGGCCTCTTTAATGTCCTAAGTTTTCATAACTGTGACCTTAATTGCTTACCGTCTGTAAACTCTTAGTGTCTTAACGACCGTTCCACAGGTGCATGTTGTCACGAATCCCGCCGAGGATGGTGCCTCTTCCTGTTCGGGCGGAGCTCGGCGGTCGTCGTCACCGGCCTACTAGCTGCCATCGATTCTTTCCTTTTTGTTTCTGTTTGTTTGGGCTGATTGGGTGCACCTGTTTTGAGTTTAGTTTGGTGGGTAGGCTATATAAGGTTAGGTAGCCCGCTGGCTGTTGTGCGGGCTTACTTTCTGTTATGTTGGTGTTGGATCGTGTAGTGGATTTTTGTATTTCCTCGGAACTGTTTAGTCCGGTGTTTTTGGACTTCTTTTCTCATGCGCCCGTATGTTTTAGGGCATGATCTTTTCCCTGTGCATTGGAAATAAATCCACGTTCCTTAACCTTGCTCTCTGCGTTTGACTCCATCCACCCACTACTCCTAGTAGCTCTGACAGAAGCCCGCACCAACTATGGAGTCAGCAGGAGCCGCGACCACCCCTCTCCCAACTATGGAGGAGCGTGTCCAGCATCATACAGCTGTACTTCATCGTATCGGATCAGCGATGGACCAGATGATGGAGAGGATGGAACGATGGGAGAGGAGTGGTCTCCCGACGCCCCCTACAGCTCCCCTGCAGACGACACAACCCACTCCCACAGGGTCATCGGCTGGGACCAGCTCATTGCGTCTCACCCCCCCGAGGGAGTACGATGGAGCAGCGGCTGGTTGCCAGGGATTTTTGCTCCAGCTTGAGCTTTACCTGGCTACCGTGCGTCCGACTCCCTCGGAGGAAGAGAGTGTAAGCCTCCTTGTCTCCTGTTTGTCGGGGAGAGCCCTGGACTGGGCCAACGCGGTATGGAACAGCCCAGACTCAGCTCGGGACCATTATGCAGAGTTCACCCGTCGGTTTCGGGCTGTGTTCGACCACCCACCAGAGGGCCGAGCGGCGGGTGAGCGTCTGTTCCACCTGAGACAGGAGACGAGGAGCGCCCAGGAGTTCGCTTTAGAGTTCCGGACCTTGGCTGCTGGTGCGGGGTGGAATGACAGGGCCTTAATAGACCATTACCGTTGTAGCCTTCGGGAGGACGTCCGTCGGGAGCTAGCTTGTCGGGACACCACACTATCTCTAGATGAACTGATCGACATGTCGATTCGACTAGATAACCTGCTAGCTGCCCGCGGGCGTTCAGAGGGGGTCCTGTCCATTCCACCTCCCAGCCCTCCCGCTCCAACTCCGATGGAGTTGGGAGGAGCTGCATCTAAGGGGACCGGAGGAGGTGGCTCTTCTTGCACCTACTGTGGCCGGAGAGGACACACTTCGGACCGGTGCTGGAGGAGTCCATCTGGGAGTCGGGATGGCAGGCGGAATACTCCTCGGCCACCTCAGGTGAGTAGGCACAAGACTCACCCAGAGCTCCCTGTTGGTCATATGTTTTTGGTTATTTTTTTCCCTGCGTTTTTTCCCTCTCTTCAGCATAAGGCGCTAGTCGACTCAGGCGCAGCTGGGAGTTTTATGGATCGTGGACTCGCCCGTAGGTTGGGTATTCCGCTGGTGCAGATAGACCCACCTTTTCCCGTGCACTCCCTAGATAGCCGACCGTTAGGGTCAGGGCTGGTCAGGGAGGCCACGATTCCGCTGGACATGGTAACCCAGGGGGATCATAGGGAGCAGATCAGTTTTTACCTTATTGATTCACCTGGGTTTCCAGTGGTGTTGGGGATTCCCTGGCTAGCCATTCACAATCCCCTCATTTCCTGGCGACAGGGAGCTCTTCAGGGGTGGTCAGATGAGTGTTCAGGTAGGTGTGTGGGAGTTTCCATCGGTGCCACAGAGTCCAGACCAGGTTTCCACTGTGCGCATTCCCCCAGAATATGCCGATTGGGCTATCGCTTTTAGTAAGAAGGAAGCGACTAAATTACCACCTCATCGACGGTGGGATTGCGTGATAAACCTCCAGGAGAACGCTGCACTTCCCAGGAGTCACGTGTACCCTTTGTCACAGGAGGAGACGTTGGCTATGGAGACATATGTCACGGAAGCTCTGGGACAGGGGTTCATTCGGCCCTCCATGTCACCCGCCTCCTCGAGTTTCTTTTTTGTGAGAAAAAAGGAGGGAGGACTGCGTCCGTGCATTGATTATCGAGGTCTAAATTCAATCACAGTGGGATTTAGTTATCCACTACCTCTGATCGCTACGGCGATGGAATCATTCCACGGAGCGCGTTTTTTCACAAAACTGGACCTCAGGAGCGCGTATAATCTGGTGCGTATTCGGGGAGGAGACGAGTGGAAAACAGCGTTTAGTACCACATCAGGCCACTATGAGTACCTCGTCATGCCGTATGGGTTGAAGAATGCTCCAGCCGTTTTCCAATCCTTTGTAGATGAGATTCTCAGAGACTTGCAGGGGCAGGGTGTGGTAGTATATATTGATGACATCTTGATCTATTCTGCCACACGCGCCGCGCATGTCTCCCTGGTGCGCAGGGTGCTTATGCGACTGCTGGAGCATGACCTATACGTCAAGGCTGAGAAATGTGTGTTCTCCAAACCAGCCGTTTCCTTCCTGGGTTATCGCATTTCCACCTCGGGGGTGAGGATGGAGTGTGACCGCGTAAACGCCGTGCGTAATTGGCCGACTCCAACCACGGTAAAGGAGGTGCAGCGGTTTTTAGGGTTTGCCAATTACTACCGGAGGTTTATCCGGGGTTTTGGTCAAGTGGCGGCACCCATTACCTCACTGCTAAAGGGGGGGCCGGTGCGTTTACGGTGGTCGGCTGAGGCAGATGGAGCCTTCAACCAGTTGAAGGCAAGGTTTACTGAGGCTCCCGTGTTGGCGCATCCGGACCCTTCGTTAGCGTTCATAGTGGAGGTGGATGCGTCCGAGGCTGGTGTTGGAGCCGTGCTATCCCAGCGCTCGGGCACGCCACCGAAGCTCCGTCCCTGTGCTTTCTTTTCAAAGAAGCTGGAGCCGGCGGAGCGGAACTATGATGTGGGGGACCGGGAGTTACTAGCTATGGTAAAGGCCCTGAAGGTGTGGAGACACTGGCTTGAGGGGGCCAAATACCCTTTTCTCATCTGGACTGACCACCGAAATCTGGAGTATATCCGAGAGGCGAAGAGACTGAGTCCACGTCAAGCTAGGTGGGCCATGTTCTTTACTCGTTTTAGATTTACGATCTCTTACCGACCAGGTTCCCTTAACACTAAGGCCGACGCGCTGTCACGTCTTTATGACACGGATGACCGGTCCATCGATCCGAC
The DNA here is from genome assembly GCF_029448725.1 of Salvelinus fontinalis. Classification (NCBI taxonomy): domain Eukaryota; kingdom Metazoa; phylum Chordata; class Actinopteri; order Salmoniformes; family Salmonidae; genus Salvelinus; species Salvelinus fontinalis. The sequence continues at coordinate 39,620,135 of NC_074696.1, read as the reverse complement.
TCCCATCCTTCCAGCCTCGTGTCTGGTGGCCCCAGTGGTATGGGAGGTGGACGCGGACATCGAGCGGGCGTTAACGGTAGAACCTGTGCCATCCCAGTGTCCAACTGGCCTTAGGTACGTACTGCTTGGTGTTCGTGATCGTTTGATTCGGTGGGCTCATACACTACCTTCTTCGGGTCATCCGGGGATTGAGAGGACAGTGCGGGATCTTAGGAGGAAATACTGGTGGCCCACCTTGGCTAAAGACGTGAGACTCTATGTCTCTTCCTGCTCGGTATGCGCACAGAGTAAGGCTCCTAGGCACCTGCCGAGAGGGAAGTTACAACCCCTCCCGGTTCCACAACGGCCATGGTCTCATTTATCGGTAGATTTCCTGACTGATCTTCCCCCCTCTCAGGGGAACACTACCGTTTTGGTCGTTGTGGATCGGTTTTCTAAGTCCTGTCGTCTCCTTCCATTGCCTGGTCTCCCTACGGCCCTACAGACTGCGGAGGCTCTCTTTACCCACGTCTTCCGGCACTACGGGGTGCCGGAGGACATCGTATCTGATTGAGGTCCCCAGTTCACGTCCCGGGTATGGAGGGCGTTTATGGAGCGTCTGGGGGTCTCGGTCAGCCTTACCTCTGGGTATCACCCTGAAAGTAATGGGCAGGTGGAAAGAGTGAACCAGGAAGTGGGTAGGTTTCTGAGGTCGTATTGCCAGGACCGGCCTCGAGAATGGGCAAGGTACGTCCCGTGGGCAGAGTTGGCACAGAACTCACTCCGCCACTCCTCAACTAACATGTCGCCATTTGAGTGCGTATTGGGGTACCAGCCGGTCCTGGCTCCGTGGCATCAGAGCCAGACCGAAGCTCCTGCGGTGGAGGAGTGGGTCCAGCGCTCTAGAGAGACCTGGCGGGCAGTCCAGGCCTCTCTCAGGCAGGCCAGTGAGCGACAGAAGAGGAGCGCTGACCGCCACCGCAGTGAGGCCCCTGTGTTCGCACCAGGGGACAGGGTCTGGCTCTCGACCCGAAACCTGCCCCTCCGCCTGCCCTGCCGGAAGCTGGGGCCGCAGTGTGTGGGGCCATTTAAAGTCCTGAGGAGGATAAACGAGGTGTGTTATAGATTACAACTCCCTTCTTACTATCGTATTAACCCCTCGTTTCATGTGTCTCTCCTCAGGCCGGTGGTAGCTGGTCCCCTTCAGGAAGGTGAGGTGCCGGAGGTCCCTCCGCCCCCTCTGGATATCGAGGGGTCCCCGGCGTACGTTGTACGAGCTATTCTGGACTCGAGACGCCGGGTGAGGGGCCTGCAGTACCTCGTTGACTGGGAGGGGTACGGTCCGGAGGAGAGGTGCTGGGTACCGGGGAAAGATATTTTAGATCCTTCCCTCTTGGCTGATTTCCACCGTCGCCACCCGGATTGTCCTGCGCCTCGCCCTCCGGGTCGTCCTCGAGGCCGGGGTCGGCGCGCTGCGGGAGCCGCGCGTCAGAGGGGGGGTACTGTCACGAATCCCGCCGAGGATGGTGCCTCTTCCTGTTCGGGCGGAGCTCGGCGGTCGTCGTCACCGGCCTACTAGCTGCCATCGATTCTTTCCTTTTTGTTTCTGTTTGTTTGGGCTGATTGGGTGCACCTGTTTTGAGTTTAGTTTGGTGGGTAGGCTATATAAGGTTAGGTAGCCCGCTGGCTGTTGTGCGGGCTTACTTTCTGTTATGTTGGTGTTGGATCGTGTAGTGGATTTTTGTATTTCCTCGGAACTGTTTAGTCCGGTGTTTTTGGACTTCTTTTCTCATGCGCCCGTATGTTTTAGGGCATGATCTTTTCCCTGTGCATTGGAAATAAATCCACGTTCCTTAACCTTGCTCTCTGCGTTTGACTCCATCCACCCAGTACTCCTAGTAGCTCTGACACATGTTCATTAATTGTTTATGGTTCATTGAACAAGCATGGGAAACAGTGTTTAAACCCTTTACAATGAAGATCTGTGAAGTTATTTGGATTTGTACTAATTATCTTTTTATTTCACCTTAATTTCTTAATTAATTAATTAATTAATTTCTTTTTTTGCTGAGTTTTTGTGGGTTTGCAGATGCTTCCAACAAAGCCATTGGTGCATTGACATACATCAGAGCAACTGATGAAGATGAACAAAGTGGAGTGGGCTTTGTTTCGCAAAAAGCCAAGTTAACCCTTCAATCTGAGGCTGCCATACCCCGCCTTGAACTATGTGGAGCAGTGTTGGCAGTAGAAAACTATAGGGTATTGTGTTTAGGCCAGTGACAAAAAAAATCTCCATTTAATCAATTTTAAATTCAGGCTGTAACACAACAAAATCTGGAAAAAGTAAAGGGGTGTGAATACTTTCTGAAGGCACTATATCTGACTTTGACGGGCTGAATCCTAGTTGGGGAAGTGTCCACTCAGCACTAAGTTTTGTGCAAATTTGGCATTAATGTCAATAGAATTGTGTGAAAATGTAAGTAACATACTTATCACATACTTAAATGTGTCCCTAATGTCACTGTCTCTCCCTCTCCCTCTCTGCACCTTCATTTTGATCAGTCTTACCTTAGCTTCAGAATACAAACAATGGAATATCAGTTGACTCTGACCTCAACCTGACTGAACCAAGACTGTTACCTATACCTACAGACCTCAGTCCTTTAGAAGTTCCACCCATCCTCTGTTGACCTCTCTAGGCTCAGAGAGGACCACTCTTGGTCCAGAGTTAAGATAATTGCAGTTTATAACCTAATGATTATGATAAGTGGCTAATAATAAGGCCCCATTAGGAGTACTTTTAATGACCGCTTTTATCTCTCCATCTCATTAGTCCATGGTGATTTAGCAGCAGGTCTCAGGGTTAGGGGCTGTAGGAAAGCTCATTACACACCATTAGGAACAGGCACAGGGGCTGGAGTGAACCCCATGGATACCGTCTTAGCTTTAGGCTGAGACTTAATCCATGGTTTTGTTTATTCAATCATAACATTTGAAAGATGGGGAAGGTTATGTGAATTATATTAATCGGGCCTGACCGACCACAATATCTAGAGGACAAAGCCGTTTTATTTTACTGCCAACCCGAGAAGAGGCTAGAAAAATTGACCAGAAATATGCACTCTTTCACTCTCCGTGATGCATTCCAAGGGGTGGAACATCTAACTAAATGTAAGGGGGTTAGTTTTATTTGGCGTGTCTTGGTCGATTTGACTATCTCTGTTAGAGAAGAGAAAGCTGGAGGTCCTCTCAACTCTAGTTCTCTGTACAGTATCTGCCGTTATGCATTGTGGTGTTGTGAGCTGACAGTATAGCCATTGGTCGCTCCCCTCGGCCACTGTCACAGTAAGGACTGGTGTTGCTGAAGATGAAGCTGAACTGAGGGAAGTGGGTCATTACTTGGGGCTGTGTAAAAATCTAACAAGGTCTTATTCGCTAGGTAAGTCATGCTCTTTTTATTAAATGCTGGCGTGTGAGATGGGTGGTTATGAGTTGCCTCGGTTGCTCTGTAACCGAAGCACAATATTTATTTACCGCCCCAAGGGACCTCGCGGATGACCATGCGTCTGAACATTTGGTTCACATGCACCGCAGCACGCGCTCTCATTGTTTCTTTTTGTATGTCTCGCAATGTTTCTATTTTCCAGCCTTGTAGCTATCTGTTTCTCTATATCGGTGTCCTGCTCCACGGTTCTTTGGAAGATAGAGATGATTTTGCATGTGACGAGGCCGCGGGCGGCCGATGTGTTTGATGTATTTTTCATGTGCTTAGGCTACTATTGAACGATGGGGAGGAGGGGGACAGCCTGGAGGTGCGACACTTGAATGGGGATGTTGTTGAAGTGGAAAGGGTTTGAGGGGGGAGATGGGGTGAAGGGGGGCGAGGGGGACTTTCGCTCTTCTGCCGCCAGCGACTGCATGTCAGGGAATGGGGAGGGAGAATACTTGCTAAGTCTGTCTGATGTACCATACCTCCCACCCGAAAACACACTTACACTCAACACAGGCGTTCTCTGTGATCTAATACCGACATATACACAGTCGTCAGTTTAAAGCGACGCAATGCAACAAATAGCAGTCTGTCTCACTTGACAACAGTGTGAGCATGTATTGTAGGTAACATTTGAGTAGCCTATAAACAATTGTTCGTTTGTGGCATATACTTTTCTGGCCGTACCTTCCCTTTAAAAAACAAGGATATGATGAGACATTCCAATGTCATTTCTGCAGCACTCTTTCTGAAGTTTCCTTTCTACCTTCCCTGCCCAGTTTTAAGAAGTGAGTCATTGGGTAGGCTAGCAGTCCATTCTATCAGAGCGCTAGAGAGAGTGGATGGGATGGATAGAGTTTCTGGATAGAGCGGAGGTAGTCACTGAAAACATTACATAGGAGGGTCGACCGGAGGTGAAATACGGAGGGCGCCGAATCTAGTTCCTCTACGAAGCACTTGTCTACCACACGGTAAGACAAGGCCCTCCTATGAATCAATTCACACATTTGTCAATCAGAATTATTATGTAACTGGTGAATGAAATAAGAAATGGTAAGGTCGTTTTGTATGAGTGGGAGAGAGGTTATCGCTACGGCCGAGAGAGGAGAACTCGGATGTGGGGTGAGCTGATGGCGCTGCTGCTATAGGGCTATGCTATTACGCTATAGGGCTATGCTATTACATAACGCACAATGGAGATTCATTCATCTTTATATTATCTTCATAAAACCGCGTTTTTTTACGACATCTGTTTTTGTCAAACCATATTATGTGGTCTATGTGGGATAATATTACATCTCAACGCTTTATGTCGTGAGATCTGTAGCCTATAATAGTCTATGTGCTTTCATCGAGCATCGTCGTTTGTTCATAACATTTCGAATCTATTTCAGAACGAATGAATGAAAATGAATGTTCAAGCATGATGCTGTTTAGCTTCAAAGCAGGTGGTGTATTGAGAACAAACAACCGCATTAGACTAATGGTGCATCCCGTAGTTGACAGCGTTTATACTGTGTAGTTTAACATAAACTACCAAAAAAAAGGATGGAAATGCGTTTTATTGTTGGGCTATTGCAGGAACCACAAAGGAATAGAAAACATAGATTAACATGTTATATCTCATCACCTAAATGTCGATTTTACTTGATAACTTAATGCTCACTAATCGAGCGTCAATATTTACATAGATGCCAGTGGCGCGCGCGACCCTGGAACGTTAGTTGCTGTCCTTCAGCACAACGTGCCTGCGCATCATGGGACAGAATGAGTGACAGTACCCCGAAGTCAGGATTAGAGAAATTTCCATTCAGAGGAGACATGTAAATATTTGATGGTAATATAAATGGAGTGAAATTGGACGCACTGAGCAGCTCCTCTTTACCATATTAGAAAAATAAGGAATAGGAGTGATACATATTGAAACATATTATGAGTGAAACATATTGTGAGTTATTCAGCAGCATACAGGACTGAATCAGGAAATGAGGCGGGAGTTAACAAATTATTGCATGCAGATTTATCTAAATTGTAGGCTAACTCAGGGATTAGCCTTGAAACAATTGCTTTAACTAACTTTCACCAGAGGAGCTAAATGCCTTTTATGCTCGCTTCGAGGCAAGCAACACTGAAGCATGCATGAGAGCATCAGCTGTTCCGCTCTCCATAGCCAATGTGAGAAAGACCTTTAAACAGGCCAACATTCACAAGGCCATGGGGCTAGACGGATTACCAGGACGTGTACTCAGCATGCCCAGATCAACCGGCAAGTGTCTTCACTGACATTTTCAACCTCTCCCTGACCGAGTCTGTAATACCTACCTGTTTCTCGCAGACCACCATAGTCCCTGTGCCCAAGAACACGAAGGTAACCTGCCTAAATGACTATCGCCCAGTAGCACTCACGCCTGTAGTCATAAAGTGCTTTGAAAGGCTGGTTATGACTCACGTCAACACCATCATCCCGGAAACCCTAGACCCACTCCAATTCGCATACTGCCCCAACAGATCCACATATGACGCAATCTTATTCGCACGCCAAACTGCCCTTTGTTACCTGGACAAAAGGAACACCTATATCAGAATGCTGTTCATTCACTACAGCTCAGCGTTCAACACCATAGTGCCCACAAAGCTCATCACTAAGCTAAGGACCCTGGGACTAAACACCTCACTCTGCAACTGGATCCTGGACTTTCTGACGGGCCGCGCTCAGGTTGTAAGGGTAGGCAACAACACATCTGCCACGCTGATCCTCAACGCTGGGGTCCCTCAGGGGTGTGTGCTCAGTCCCCTCCTGTACTCCCTGTTCACCCACGACTGCGTAGCCATGCATGACTCCAACACCATCATTAAGTTTGCTGACGACACAACAGTGGTAGGCCTGATCACCGACAATGATGAGACAGCCTATAGGGAGGAGGTCAGAGAACTGGCAGTGTGGTGCCAGGACAACAACCTCTCCCTCAATGTGAGCAAGAAAAAGGAGATGATTGTGGACTGCAGGAAAAGGAGGGCCGAACAGGCCCCAATTAACATTGACGGGGGTGTAGTGGATAGGGTTGAGAGTTTCAAGTTCCTTTGTGTCCACATCACCAACAAACTATCATGGTCCAAACATATCCAGACAGTCGTGAAGAGGGCATGACAACACCTTTTCCCACTCAGGAGAATGAAAAGATTTGGCATGGGTCCCCAGATCCTCAAAAAGTTCTACAGCCGCACCATTGAGAGCATCCTGACCTGTTGCATCACCGCCTGGTATGGCAACTGCTCGGCATCCGACCGTAAGGCGCTGTAGAGGGTAGTGTGTACGAGCTGTACATCACCGGGGCCAAGTTTCCTGCCATCCAGGACCTATATACTAGGCGGTGTCAAAGGAAGGCCCTAAAAATTGTCAAAGACTCCAGTCACCAAAGTCATAGACTGTTCTCTCTGCAACCACACGGCAAGCGGTACCGGAGCGCTAAGTCTAGGTCCAAAGGGCTCCTTAACAGCTTCTACCCCCAAGCCATAAGACTGCTGAACAATTAATCAAATGGCCACCGGACTATTTTTATTGATACCCCCCCCCCCCCCCCCCCCCCCACCACCACCACCACCACCACCCACCCTTTGTTTTTACACTGCTGCTACTCGCTGTTTATTATCTATGCATAGTCACTTTACCCCTACCTACATGTACAAATTACCTCGACTAACCTGTACCCCGCACATTGACTCGTTACCGGTACCCCCTTGTTATTTTATTACATTTTTTGCATTTTATTTACATTTTCTTAACTATTTTTTGTTGGTTAAGGGCTTGTAACATGTGACAAATAAAATATTATCTCTTCTGTCTCTCCTTTTCTAAACAGTGAATCTCAGTCAAGGTCAAGAAGAATTGATTCTCGGTCAAGAAGAAGTGAGTTTCAGCAAAGGAAAATGCTTCACCAGAACCGACCCGTGAATCCCCAGTACGGAGGCCAGGGAGGCGGCTCCTCCTCACTGCGGATACTCAGCAACAACAGCCAGCCTCAGGAGGGCAACAGGAAGCAAGGCAAGAAGGACGGCAACTTCAACTTCCTGGGTCAAGACGATGACATCATGATGGGAGGGGACGAGAACCGCAACCAGGTACGTCCTTGTAACCTGAGCTTGTTGGGCCGCGATCAGCCCCACCCTCCCTCCTCCTCATCCTCTTTCAACCACTACGGTCCGGGGCCCCTGTCCCCACTCTCCCGCCTTCCCTGCTGGAGCCCCCTGGAGCCCCTGCCTGAGATTGAGAGTGGAGACAATGGGTACAGAAGAGTCCCCCCGGACGGCGCAGAGGAGGGCAAGATGCAGGAGGAGATGGTGAGGATGAGCGATGACGAGAAGGAGAAACAAGAGCTGAGGGGAGGCAGCATGAAACAGGGAGTGGTGGTGGAAGAGGAGGAGGTGGAAGGGGAGGATCCAGAGGAATGGGGCAACAGCGACTCAGAGTTTGAGTTCAGGTCCAGCGGCAGCCTGTCCTCTCTCAATATGGAGAGTGGAGGCGAGGGTGCTGGGATGGGGGGGTGGGATCACATTGGAGTGGGGGAGCCCATGGCCAACCACCACCAGGGGAGCGACCAGCTTACCCCCTCTTTGACCAGGAAGTGGGACGACAAGACGGCGAGGACAAGGAGCGACAAGCCTCTGAGAATGGGGAACAGCCTGCTTGACGGGGGAACGTTGTCGGACTCGGACACGGACTGCGGTGAGCTACCTGAGCTGGAGGAAGCCGTGTGGACCCTGAGGGAACGCGAGCGCTTTAAGGCCCAGGAGATGGAGAAGCACCAGGTCCAGCTGACCATGTACCGCAGGCTGGCTCTGATCCGCTGGGTTCGCACCCTGCAGGGCCGCGTCCAGGAGCAGCAGAACCGCCTACAGTCCAGCTTTGACGTCATCCTCGACCACAGGAAGGAGCTGCTGCGCATGGGTGCTGGCACCACTGCAACTGCCACCGCCAGCCAATCGTAGAGCAAGAAGGAAGAGCGGAGGCCATAACAGGAAGTGGCCACTAGCACAGACAGGACAATCTTTGAAGGGGAATTCAAAGGCATTGTTGCCATTGGCGATGGTTATTGTGCTTATTTTGTCCCAGGCTTAACTTTCCCTGAACTAGACGATCTCCAAGCCTCCTCTGAGATTTCACTCTGTTGTGGTGTTTCAATAAGTGGATAATGCAGTTTGTTTTTTATTTATTGGCGTCCTACCCTGTGTCACTTTCCAAATATATCCAAGTCACCTTTCTTCTTGAGAGCCAGGATACCTTTTTTCACCCTAATTCCGCCAATCTATTGAAATATATAAGAGTTTAATAAATGCTTGTATCTTAAAATGTTCTATGTACGTCTAGACTGCTATTTTGTTTGTTTCTATAACTGTGATATAATCCATGCCAAAAAATATTCAAAGTACAACATATGAGGTGAAATGTTTCTTCTCCAGTGGCATAATACAATTGTTTTAGAGTTCTTTTGTGTATCGATAGTTGATCATTTATAAGGCTAGGAAGATATTGGGATTTTACTAGTCTATTTGCACTCTTCGCACAGTATAATCCCCACATCAATGTTAGGTCAGCATACAAAGAAAAGTGTGGATTAGCAGCATATGAGAACAAGTAGGCTATGTCAGATAGCTTATATTGAACACATGCTAAACCTAAGCTATAGGCCGTTCGTTTGACATACACTACATGACAAAAGTATGTGGACTGTTCCCCCCTTTGCTGCTATAACAGCCTCCACTCTTCTGTGAAGATGTTGCAGGGACGTGTGTCCATTCAGCCACAAGAGCATTAGTGAGATCGGGCACTGATGTTGGGCCTGGCTCGCAGTCGACCATTCTATTTCATCCCAAAAGGTGTTCGATTGGGTTGAGGTCAGGGCTCTGTTGCAGGCCAGTCAAGTTCTTCCACACCGATCTCGACAAACCATTTCTGTATGGACCTCGCTTTGTGCACAGGGGCATTGTCATCCTGTAACAGAAACAGGCCTTCCCCAAACTGTTGCCACAAAGTTGGAAACAGAGAATTGTCTAAAATGTCATATGCTGTAGCATTAAGATTTCCCTTCACTGGAACTAAGGGGCCTAGCCCAAACCATGATAAACAGCCACAGACCATTATTCCTCCTCCACCAAACTTTACAGTTGGCACTATGCATTGGGGCAGGTAGCATTCTGCTGGCATCTGCCAAACTCAGATTTGTCCATCGGACTGCCAGGTGGTAAAGCGTGATTTATCACTCTAGAGAACACATTTCCTCTGCTCCAGAGTCCAATGGCGGTGCACTTTACACCACTCCAGCCGATGCTTGGCATTGCGCATGTCGATCTTAGGCTTTTGTGCAGCTGCTCGGCCATGGAAACCCATTTCATTAAGCTCCCGACGAACAGTTATTGTGCTGACGTGGCTTCCAGATGCAGTTTAGAACTCGGTAGTGTGTGTTGCAACCGAAGACAGGCGATTTTTAGGCCCTACGTGCTTCAGCACTCGTTAGTCCCGTTCGGTGAGCTTGTGTGGCCTACCACTTCGCGGCTGAGCCGTTGTTGCCCCTTGACATTTCCACTTCACAATAACATCACTTAAAGTTGACTGGAGCAGCTCTAGCACGGCAGACATTTGAGGAAAGGTTGGAAAGTTGGCATCCTATGACGGTGCCACGTTGAAAGTCACTGAGCTCTTCAGTAAGACCATTCTACTGCTAATGTTTCTCTATGGAGATTGCATGGCTGTGTGCTCTATTTTATGCATAAAGCACTAATAGAACAGTTAAAGCCTCTGTATTCGTTGTTGAAATATATAAATTGCAGCCTCTGGTCCATGACCTTTCAGTACAATCTTCTATTTATCAGCAGCACAAAGTTCGTTTGTATCGCCTCATCATGACTGTGTTCTGTTGGTGGTGTGATAGCCCTGTGAGGACCAAGCATCAATCTTTATAGCCATGGTTACTGCGTCTCTCGTCGCTGCGGGCAGGGAACGTCTAGCAGGGCTGTGTGTGTGTGTGTGAGTGCTTCCAGAGATACCAGCCTTCGCCAACTAATCTGCGGTCTGAGTTGAGCTGGTTCTGCAGGTTACGGTCCCCCGGGGAATCTGTCAGTTTGCGCCCCGAGGCCAGGCGGTCCTATCCGGCCGGGTGAGCAGCCGCCGGTCCAATCCCGCAATATGAGCCAAACCCCGGGGCAAGTTTGGGATAATCCTCGGTTATACCTCCGAACTCCGGGCGCTCAGGCTTATGTTCTAAAGCTTATCGCCTCTCCTGGACGCAGGCATGACAGTGAACATGTGAGAGAATTAACATATTTATCTGTTGTTTATTGGTTTTTAAGATGTGTGTATTTAGGGCATCAAAAGGGGAAGCGGCTGGGATAACACGTTTGTTCTGTTATTGTCCTGCCTGTGTACAAATACCGTATCCAAAAATCGCAGAGAAACACAACATCTTGAGGACATAAAATCCCCCATGATGTAGTTAGGCAGGCAGTGAAGTTAAAATGCAAAGGGACATTTTACCTATAGGCCTGTAGCCTATAAAAGTAGATGGGATGGAGTTGTTATTCTGTCTTGTTAGCTATTGGCCTCAACTCCACAAAGGGCCAATTCTTGCAAATGTCTCTTTTGTTTCTGTAAGGAAAAAAGTGTTATTGGATGCACATTGTATCTCAATTTGGGATTCTGCGCTGTGTCTAACGTTAAACACCGTGACCTCACCCTGAACACATCTCTTCGTCTCAGCGACACTGTATAATAGGTTCGCCACACGGCGGGACACGAGGCATGTGTGATGGAGGTCCTGCTGGGCGCGAACAGCGGCACAGGCGAAAGAGCACCCCGCCCGGGGAGAAGCACACGCACGGGAGAGCTGCGGGACGCGCCACAGTCTCTCTCCTTGAGCAGAACTGCTAAAAACGAGCGAAGATAACGTTAGCAACGCAGTTTGAGGCGTTTTCTCCCAAATGATTGCGAAGGAGAGAGAGGTGCACACAGCTGTGCCTGGTGTCATCCAAGTCGGTGTCAAGTGTTTCCAAGTATGTGTGAACCTGCGATATTCGCGAAATAACGATCCACCTGCTCATTACACTCCAACAATTGAATGTATGGAATTTACGTTTCAGACTGTTGTGGCCATTGTGTAGAGACATTCGATCTGGCAACTTTGCGCGCATTCGGGCATAACTTGGATTTCGATAGCAGTGGTGTTCTGCCTAAAACGCGAACTATTCTCATGAATTAGGCTATATTTTATATCAATGATATTGCCTTCATTTAGCCTACCTCCTGTATTTCTGAAAATCATGAATTGATCATCATAGTCAAGGTCAGGCTAGTCCATCCCATGCGTAATGATGCCATAACGCATGATGGTCATTTTCAATGATTTGCCTATTGTTGACGTGTTTTCTTTCCCATCACTCGGTCATGTCTTTTTCACACGACAATGACAACAAGCTGAACCCACCATGACACAGTATCCTACAGTTGGCCTATGAATGGGGAGTGAAATAAGAACTATATTTTAGTCCAGCAGAGGGCGACTCTTCATCACATAGCTCCTTTAGTAGCTTACATTTTTTTAAATCCAATTGCGTGTTAAGAACACAAGGGGGCACTCTTCTGCATGATCCAATGAAGTAGCCTCAGTTCAAGCCCGTGTTTTGTGAGTTGGACATATAGGCCCGTACTACCCAGTGCTGTCTGATGAGTCCATAGAGCAGACTCTCTCTCTCTCCCATTTTCTTTCTCTCCCTGTCTTCCCTTTGCCTGATGTAGTGTGACAGTGTGCTTGCCCCCAGCACTCTGTTGGCGTGGAAACAATCAGCTTTGACAGAAAGGGGGTGGTGGGGGATTGGGGGGGAGGAGGGCAGGGGGGCTGCGGCCTGCGGCCTGTGTATGATGAACTGGATAGAAAGACCTGTCGCCAAACGAGAAAGAGCAAACTTACAGCAGGATAGATAGATAGATGTAGTTAAGGATCTCTTCACTTTTTACCAATGATCTACATAACAAATTGAAAATGAACTAATATTTGCCATGAGCCATTCAGACAGTATATATGTCCTTCTTGAGTATGAAATTGTGTGGGTTTTTTGTGAGTTATGTGCTCTCTTTTTTTTCACGTTGAAAAAAAATATATATATTTTTTTTTTATTGGTTCATTTCCAGCCAGGCTTTGAATCATTTCATTTGTTTATATCAGTATCCACAGCAATGAATTATAATTAAATTAATGAATGGAAAATATCCTCATAGAAATACCAGGCACATTTGAATTCATGAACGGAATTTCAAACCACTTCCTGAATTGCCTGAATTGGAAATGGTTAGCAAATGCTCAGTACAACTGGAGGGCTTTAATTTACAACAGAAAGCACGACTAGGCTATATCATCATAACCTTTACAGTGCTGTGAGGATAGAAATTGTGCACAGAGCCTTAACAAAAGTGTTGATGGAGTGATTTATAAATGCCACGGAGAGTCAGGGATGGGCAAGATGTCCTTATATAAAAAAATGGGAAGTGCTCTTTGCGTCACATGACAATTCATTCATCCACATATTTTTTTTGATGTAATTTTAATATGATGTTGAAAATGTTTCGAGGTCCAACGTATCAGAGGTCAAAAAGGCATACCTATTGTAAAGTTATTATTGAAATGTAGGTTAGGCCTAATAATAATACTAATCTCCATAAAGTAAACCACAATCCAGGGGGCTTATTAACATATATCCTCATGGATTCATAGCCTGTATTTGTTTTTATTTTGAACATAAAATGGACTAATTCAATTAAGTCATCATTCACCCTGAGTAATGCGTCGTCGGCTTGTTAATGCACGTCATTGTAGGCCTATCTGAATTGATCAGATTTAAGAAACCTGTTGGCTGACATAAAAGGATGACCCTGAATATGACCACACCAAGTTAGCCTAGGCCTATACAGTGCGCCCATAGGCCTATATTTCAATTCGCTGTCATGGTTGTGGAAATATTAGGCCTTCTCAAGTCCTGTATCACTGACCATTTGCCTGCCTGCCTGTCCAAGTCTGAGGGTTCTCTGGGGGTTCCCCGGGACTTTCTGAATGTGGGGGTCTTGAAAGCCTGTTGGTGGGGTCTGGGGTATAAGGTTCAGCTGCCTCGGCTGCTTTAACCAGCTAATAAATATGAAAACAGCGGGTTAAAACTTGTATTCGTTCTCTGCTTGAAAGGATTATACCCTTCTATAGAGTCCCATGTAAATCCCGAAACCTCATAATGCCCAATGTTGTCCCATAAAACTGTGTTGGACAATAGAGAGAGAAAGGGGGCTTTTTCACGCATAAGGGGGTTTCACAAGAGCACATTGAGAGAAGCCCCTCCGCGACACGCCCATGGATTATGTGGCTGTTGGTGAAAGCGCTTCTGGGAGCGGCAGGTGCGTGTGCCAGACACGGGGGTCGTGCGGTCGGCGACCATATAGGGGAGCTGACTATGTCGAATGCGCGCAGCTGCCAGCAGGAATTTTTTCAGATTGTCACTTCCATTTAACTTGCTCTTTTTCACCCCCTTGAGATGAAGTGGTCTCTCGTGCCCAGGTTCCCTCGACGTCCTCTCCCGGTTTGGAGACGAAAGGGACCGCTAAACGGTGACATCCCATCCCGCCTCAGCACCGTGAAATTGTGGATTAAACCGATAAGCGGTGCCACTGATATCGACCTCGCATTTCTTCAGGACGTATAATTGAATGCCAAAATCTAAGAAGGCAAGGTTAAACAAAGCCTTAACACAATAACTCTGTCTATTCCCTCGACACTTCTATTCAAGGTCCATATTTCTAAATCATGATCCACCACATCATAGGCCAGTCTGTTGGTTTGTGTGAAATTGGTCTTGCAATATTGCAGTAACTTATCAAATAAAACAGGTTACAGTCTTGCCTACTCAGTCAATTAGGATAGCGCACAAATCTATTCTGATGTTGCCTACATTCACAAAGGAAAGTCTGTGTGTGAAGGTCAAGATTCTTATCTCAGTAAATTGAACCATGTCAAAATGCTTGAGCCTCACAGCCACAACCTCATTTTCCAGGCTGTTTTTTAATCTTTTTAGTGTTTAGAAAAAGGCAAGCATATTTTTTTGTTGTAAATTGAAACGGGGGGCTTTAGCCCGTGTAGGATATATTCCCTCAAATTGTTTACACCATGCACATTGATTGCTAATCTCTGTCGTTCAAGCCATGTCCCATTCCAGCAGCTCTCCCTTTAGGGCAAGTTGGGTCCATACATAATCCTCCCAAACCCCGTCACGTATCCCACTGGGGTTTGGCTAAAATGCTATGTCTGTCAAAGCACAACATTGTCTGCTTTTCACACCATTTCTGGCAAAAACGATTAATTCCCCCTATAGATACAAACAATACGACTAAATGACAGCAACATGTATTATCAAACACAAGTGTGTGTGTGTGTGTGTGTGTGTGTGTTTGTGTGTGTGTGTGTGTGTGTGTGTGTGTGTGCGTGCGTGCGTGCGTGCGTGCGTGTGTGTGTCTGTGTGTTAGAAGGTTCGATTTAGTGGTTTGTGAAGATACATATTTTAAAAAATACACCTGCTCAGTTCACTAATATAATTCATAATATTCTACTTGCTGTCTCGTGCGGTTTCAACCCGTGAGCCTCTGCTGTATCCACGGCTGCCAAAACGGACAGTGCTGCAGCAGCAGCAGCCAGTGAATAAAATGAAAGATTAAATAGTGTGATAAACTGGTAGATAATCATCTTTTCATTAAACTTTCATCCCGGGCTAACTTAAATATTCAAGAGCCCAATTACACAGCTTGTATCTTTTTCCTTTAACAAGAGCAGTCAGGGTGAGTGTATCTCGCTTACGGGTTCAGTGAGAGCATCATTACTGAGTGGCCACGGGGGAGTTGACCCATCTCTCATGTGCTGGGCAGGAACCAGACTGAGAGATGGAACAGGCTGGCTGATGGCTGTCTAAATAAAGTATAGAGAGACAGAGAGGTGTATAGATTTTCCGGGCGGATAGTGGAAAGATGTGTGCATTGTGATGTGTGCCATAAACAGTGTGCGTGTGCGCGCCACTCTGATCTAGTCGCTCTCTCTCTCTCTCTCTCTCTCTACTCTCTCGCTTTCTCTCTACTCTCTCGCTTTCTGTGAGTGTGTCAGTGTATTAGCAGTCAGAGCACTGAAGCCCAGGGGCGATTCCTGTGTGTGCTTGCGATAAAGGGAAAAGGGAGGAAGTATAGGGGGGAAGGGGTGCGATAGTAGTGTGTGTGTGTGTGTGTGTGTGTGTGTGGTGGGGGGATGTGGAGAGGAAAGAAAGAGAGGAGGAAGTTGGGAAGGGGGGGGGGGGTGTGCAGAGAGAAAGGGGGGGTAGAGATATAAAGAAAAAGAGAGTATGAAGAAGGGGATGAACAACCAGAAGAGCTGAGAGAGCTTCCTCTGTGCTGTCAGTGCTCCTGGATCATGTCCCCACTGGGCTCTCTCTCTCTCTCTCTCTCTCTCTCTCTCTCTCTCTCTCTCTCTCTCTCCCTCCTTCCCCCTCTTTTTCACGAAAAGAGGAGAAGAGTGTCTGGGCAGGGTAATTAAGAATGGCCTCTAAACACAGGAGTATGGCAGGAACGCTCCAGATGAAAGTAAATGATTAAAATAATTACAGGCTCAGAGCTGACGAGCCGGAGTGTGGGGTGGCCGCCGGACATTTGTCGGTAATTAGATAATTAATCTGAATGCAAATGATGAGCCCTAACGAAGCAGTCAAGCTGAACCAGCGACAACTGCCGAGAGTGAAATAGGAGAGGAGAGAGAGAAATATGAAAATGAGTATAAAGTATCCAGCTTCCAAAGTCAGCCTGCCAACACACAAAGCCAAAACACATCAGAATTGTAAATCAATAACTCTAGCACCCAGTTTGAGTGTAGCTTGTGCACAAAAAAACTCCTCACATCTCTACATCTATAACTCTCACTCATTGTGACAAGTAGATATGAATAACTTGTTAAAAATACACAAGCCTACAAAGGGTGCCTGACAGTCGGAGCTCGAGCAACTGCATAGCAATTTCTAATGTTACAAAAGGTGCATTTCAGAGAGCTCAAACTGGAGGTTTACAGAGCCCAGAGAGACAAAAAAAAAAAGACAGAAAACTAATGATGAGTAATGCTGAAATTTCTGCACACAGTTTAAATCCATTTGCAAATTGTGTGTTTATGGCTTTCTAACCTGAGTGTTTATCATTTTCTAACCTTCCTTCAGCAGGCTACAGAGTTGGGAAGTTTGGAGGGTTGGAAAGAACAAACTGAAAGAGCAATCCCGCTTGAAAAACAGAGCAAACTGATTTCAAACTCAATAAAAAGACAAAGCAAAAAAGATGCCTTGCATAATCCAAAAATGCATTACAAAAAGGGAATTTTGCTTTTAATCAGTGTGTGTGTGTGTGTTAAGCCTAGCAGTATCCTACCGGTTAAGAGCGTTGGGCCAGTAACCGAAAGGTCTCTGGTTCAAATCCCTGGCCGACTAGGTGGAACATTTGTCGATGTGCCCTTGAGTAAGGCACTTAACCATAATGGCTCCTGTAAGTCGCTATGGATAAAAGCGTCTGCTAAATGACTAAAACGTGTTCACATTTTTTTGGTGTTTCTTTGTTTTTGATCTTGCTTTAGGCTATTAAACACCCCACTTCAATTAAAAGAAAGTAGTCTGTATATTCCAGAGATAGACCGTAGTACATTAATCATTTTCAGTAGAGGGCTCTGATTTGCAGTAGGCTTTCAGTGGCACCAGACCTGGGTCACATGAGAAGGAGAAAAGCTTCACATATCATGACGTCAACATCTTGCGACAATTATTACAGTTTTGCTGCGTAATCTGAGTGTACGAACGAGTTTGAGTTGTTGCTCAAGAAAAACTTCTTTAAAATTGTTACCCATAAATTACAGTATGGAATATTTGATCGGGATTCAGGGACAAGACTTTGTCCTGGTTGCTGCTGATAATATTGCCGCCAACAGCATCATTCAGATGAAACAGGGTAACGTTATGACTATGACATCGCTCGTTTGCAGTTAGCCAACTAGCAATTTAACTGGCTTTTGTTGGCCATTAACTAATTCATAAAATGTTTAAAATTAGTAGAAGGTCCAACATATTTGTCTCATACATTTCGCTTTTGAGTCATATGTTAACTTACTAGTTAGAATGGTTGTGTAAATTATGCATTCTAGCCTAACTAGCTAACATCTGCTGTTTGAGCTAAATAGCTAACTAGTTAGTTAGCTAACTAGCGAGCTTCCTTTCTCATTGGCTAATGAATCGAGATCGGAAAAGCACACACTCTTAACTGACTGATGTGGCTTCCAGCAGAAAGGATAGAACAGTATCAATGCTTTCAGTTCTCACCTAACGTTAACTATCTGTCTATATTGCACGATTTTAACTGTTCACGCGACTACGTGTGTTGGGAACAATCGTGTTGGACTGTCTACCTAGCTTGCTAACTTGCATGTTCACAAACTCAAAACGTTGGGTTACAAACTTGTTAGATAGGTAAAAAGGCTAGCTAGTGTGTTAGCCAGCCAGCTAGGTAGTTTGATTCTTCGAATTGTGAAAGTGGAATTCGGCAAGGAGTGCACACAAGTAGGCCCAGATTACTATCAAAATGACTTGCAATATTTTCCTCTGTCAAAAAAATCTGAAAGCTATTTGTAATCAAACACATTTTAGGAAAATTGTGTTTTCTTTTTCTTTAGTATTTCCATGCATCATGTTGAACATGTGACTGGTGTGTGTGATTGAATAACTAACACCTTGTCTATCGCTCTCAGACCAAGACAAGATGTTCAAGCTGAGTGACAAGATTCTATTGCTATGTGTGGGAGAGGCAGGTGACACAGTGCAGTTTGCAGAGTACATCCAGAAGAATATTCAGCTCTACAAAATGAGAAACGGTAAGTTCTCTTTCTTGTGTTTCTCTGGTGTCAAAATAAAGATGGCTTAGTAGCCCTATTATTCATGGCACCACTACGCTTCTAATCTTAAAATATAGATGGAAGATTTGAGTTATGGGGTTTCCATGGTTACGTGTGACCTGTAATGGGCATTCCTTTCGTTTGACTCTTGTCTTTCAGGTTATGAACTCAGTCCAAAAGCGGCAGCTAACTTCACACGCAAGAACCTTGCAGACTACCTTCGAAGCAGGGTAATTATTTGCCTAACAAATCAGACACTAGCGAAGATTCCATCCAATTGGCAACAGATTTTTATGCAAATATTCTAAAGTCTGCATAAAACGATATGTACGTTTCCCCACCAGAGATGTGTTTCCATCAAACAGACTTGTTGTTGATAACAGGCTGTGCGTGATGACGTAGTGCACAAAAAAATACTTTTGGGATTACTTTCCAATGTACAGAATAAAAAATGTAAGTTAAATGTGTTCCCATCGCATTAACAACTCTTCCAATGTTTTTGGCACAAACTGTTGTGCTATATAGCAAATGTGTCCACTCTGGTTTTGGCATGTGCGCTGTAGTCAACAGCTCGCAGATACAGTGCGTGTAGGATAGTCTACATAACAAGGTTATTATGGATAAAAGCAAGATTATTTTCATTTGTCAAACAACAGCCAAGCATCGATCATCATGTCACCAGAATCAGACCCTTGATATTTATTGGAAAGGAGTATCAAGCTCATTACCATGCACTTTCACCACGCTGTGAATGTCACCGTAACTTATTTAACCTGCAGCCTAATAAACTGCATGCTATCCCGAGTCAAAGTGGGAGGACCACACAACATACAGTTGAAGTCAGAAGTTTACATACACTTAGGTTGGAGTCATTAAAACTCGTTTTTCAACCACTCCACAAATGTCTTGTTAACAAACTATAGTTTTGGCAAGTCTGTTAGGACATCTACTTTGTGCATGATACAAGTAATTTTTCCAACAATTATTTGCAGACAGATTATTTCACTTATAATTCACTGTATCACAATTCCAGTGGGTCAGAAGTTTACATACACTAAATTGACTGTGCCTTTAAACAGCTTGGAAAAGTCCAGAAAATGATGTCCTGGCTTTAGAAGCTTCTGATAGGCTAATTGACATCATTTGATTCAATTGGAGGTGTACCTGTGGATGTATTTCAAGGCCTACCTTCAAACTCGGGTGTCATCTAAAATAACCCTGATTTATAAGACAGTTCTTATTTGATTATTGGTGGTCGGACCCATCTGTGTGAAACTAGCCACAATAAGGATTAGCCACAACAGTGGACTTTGCGGTTAGCCTTCAAAATAAAAGTGTGGTATAATTCTACTACTTGTATTCCTTTGCATTATTGTTAATGACATACTTTTATTCTGAAGGCAAACTGCAAATTCCACTATTGTGCCTTATCCTTAGTGTGGCACGCTTCACAACACATACCCCGGTCAGGTCCAGTCAGCCTCACTAGCCAAATGAAGCTAGCTGACTGCTTATAACGTTAGCTTTGGGCAACAGGGTTAAGTAGCTGGCTAGCTATTTATTTTCATGAAATTAAGTTCAATTTCAATATGCGAATAACAAGTGGCAACCTAGCTAATACTTACTCACAAGGATTCCTAAATCATTGCTAAGAATAATGAAAATGACTGCAGGTTCTACTGGTCATTGTATTCAGGCTGGTTGTATTGGTGCTAGCTAAGTACCAAGCTAAAGCTAGCTACCCCAGAAGTTGCGGTCGAACAAATTAGGCTTTATTACCAACGCGGTATTGTAAACACATCGTTCGTGGCCTGTGTTTGCTTGTTTGCTGACATTTTTGTACAGCATTGACAGTGCTACTGTATCTTTTTTGACACGCAAAGACCCAAATGGCATTCCATAATATGTATGTATGTCGTGAAGCTAATAGCAGTAGCGCAACATCTGAAAAATAGCGAACTTGGGAGTGTCTACTGGTGCTCAACCAGTCAGCGAAAGCCAACTTCACCGACAACAGAGAACGGCTGAAATTGTCTTAATCTTTCAAATGACTGCTCGACTTGTTGACTGCTCGATCCCCACAGCAGACATTGTGGGCTAGGTTAGGAATGCTATTTTGCACCTGTAGCGCAAAATTTTACGTGGCGTCATTATGTCATGTACCTACATTATATAGGTATGGAGGGTAGTTTTGACATCGGTTTTTAACATCGGCGTTAAATTAGACATCGATGTTGGCATTTTTAGCTAATATCGGCCTATTCCGATATGTTCGCCGATATATCGTGCATCCCTAGTTTGCACCATTGGTTTTCTAAGAGGAGTATCTACACAATTAACATATTATTTCCCCATTGATCAAAATATGCCTTTTTGTTTAGACACCCTACAATATTTCTTTATTTCCATTATAAATAGAGGGAATGCTTTTTGTGCCCTTTAAGTCCACTTAAGATCAATCTCAAATTTACAAAAATGGCATCTGGGAATAACAATGCAAGGTTTAACAGACAAATAAGAGAATGCATTTTAATAATGTAAGCTGACATGTTTTATTTTTTATTTATTTTTTTCAAGTTATGTTGCTACTGTGAGACTGTGACATGCAGTCACGACTGCTAGCATGGAAAAACCCGTATTTTAAATTGGCAAGAAATGTATTAATGCCCATGAAATATGCTATCATGTGCATCATCAGCATATGAATTGTACATAAAGTATGATCACTTATCTGAGAAAGTACAAAATATATCTGAAGATGTTATCTGAGGGTCCCCTCAACACCAAAGTTTGCTTTGGAGCTTTGATATCGGAAACTTGCACAACTGTCAATAACTTAATAATAAAACATCTGATTGGTTTAGATTAAAAACTGTTATGGATATAACCAGATTAATTGGTTGAAGCATTAAACATCGGGGGTATTTTTTTTTTTTTTTTAATGTAAGTCCAAAGATGGGAGTGGGTTTAATAAGTAAGCTTACCCTATTTTTTTCCCCCCTATGTAATTGTGCATGGCTGTGCTGTAAAGTTACAGCAATGCCACAGTGGGACAATGTCATTATTTAATGTGGACCAATGCTTGTATTTTCTCCAATGTAGCGCAGCCTACTATACTATGTTACTACTAAGTTGCTCTGTGCTTTTGCCGCGTAGCCTTTGTCACACATTCAGCTGGGAATCCAGTCTTAACGAGCGTACTACACTGGACACTTAACCTTAGCAGAGCATGAGTCATTCCCATTGTTTCAGATGAAAATTGGGCACAAGCATGTCGCCCGCTTCCAGTGTAGCAACTAAAAAAAAAAACGACTCCTTTCATGACGTGCTAGGCTAGCACACATGTTCCACCCATTTTTGTCTCTGTGTACCTCTACTATGTCAGTTTGAGATGTGGGCTGCGAGTTTATTTTGACTGATCCAGAGACATTTGTCAATATGTTGTGAATTGGCGTAAGTGTCGCTCTTGTCTCAACGGTACGCAACACCTGCGGCAGAAACGTAATGCAACCCACCAGGTCCCTGTCCTACCACTCCTTGGAGTGAAGTGTGTGTGTGTGTGTGTGTGTGTGTGTGTGTGTGTGTGTGTGTGTGTGTGTGTGTGTGAAGAACACAGGAGTCAAGTCTCCTCGTATCCATCCCTCTAAATCTCATCTGGTTGTGGCGAGGTTAATATGTTAAGAAGAGTGCAGCCGCTGCCTGTCACAATAGCAGAAGGATGAAAATAATTACAAAAAACAATTAGTGAGGCTGAGAAGGGAATGTGGGACACAAGGAGGTGGGAGCCGAGGGAGTGGGATACGGAGGGGGAGAGGGGGCCAGTCCCGAGGGCTTTGAGCTAGACCCAGAAGTCAACACGGCACAGAAGAGAGTGCGAGCGTCTGTGTTAGTTAGGCTGCTGCTGGTTCAATATGTGCTTTAGATATTGGATAATATTACAAAATATTCAGAAATACATGCCCGCCCAAAGGCAGTAATACCCTATATATATATTTTTATCCTGTGGTAAAAATATCCTTGTTTATGTATATTGAATTTTCATACGCAGTTCTCGCAGGGTTCCCAAAAGTATTGAGAATTTATTTTTTAGTTAAAGCAATTTCTCGTCGACATCCCACACCTTCCTTTAGTTATGCTCCCCAATTCACACCCACCCCAGATTATATGGACATGCAAATATGTTACATAAACATGTTTTCCACTCCTTCCTGAGCATTTTAATGTTTTTTCTCTCTTGTCTACCTGAATGGAGGTGAGCTAAGCTGTTAAACGAAGAGGATGTCTCTTGTGGTTTGAAACCTCGGGGGATAAGTGGTAGCGATGGAGCTTGGAATTGTGTGAGTGGGGGGGCGGATCTTGCACTGTGTACCTACCAGGGATCCAGAACAACAACTGGGCCTCTCAATAACCCCAGGAGTAAGCACCAAGCTTCAGAGAGATGGTGTGAGAGAAGGGAAGATGGAGAACACTGGCAAGCAACTGTAAAGAAACCTGAAATCAACTAACAGCATTATGTATTTCAAAACTGTATTTGTAAAAATGGACCGCAAATTTCAGTGGCAATGGTCTTTTACAGGGTTCGTAAACCATTACCTCAGTCAGATGTAGCCTCTTGGGTTGTATCCAAAAGAACAAGTAAGTCCTCTTGCTTATTTAAAGATTTAGCAAAAAGGCCACGGCAACAGTTTGTGGTGCTATCGTCACATATGGGGTTTTCTTTTTTTTTAGTACAGCACGGGCACAAATAATTACTAGTGCCATATTGCACACGACTCCCCTGTTCCAGCACAGATGAACAATTAATACAGCACATTGAGGAGAAATGCCAATAAAGAGAACATGTCCTGGGGCACGGTGCACAGAGCGGGGGAGGGAGGGCACGGTGCACAGAGGGAGGGAGGGCAGGAAGGAGAGAGGGAGCGAGCGCTGGCACGTGGAAGAGGAGAGGGAGAGCGAGCGGAGTTGGGTTGATTTACTACGGCTCACCTCTTTCATCACCAGAACTAACCGTACATCCTTTTCGTTGAATGAATATTAAACAGCCCATCTCTCTCTGTGTTTTACGAGGTTCTTCTGAACATGTGCGTGTTTGTGACTTGGCGTGAGGTCAGGTGCAGGATTTAACGAGCCTGCTGCCCGGTTGTTGGTGCCCTCTGAGGTGACATGGGGAGGAAGGGTTATTTTGATGCCATCTCCTGCGCTGTATTGTTACGTTGTAACCTGTGAGACAGGTGTCGCTCGGGTGGGTGGGGGGTAATGCCACTGGGGTGTTCCGTGGCACACCAATGGGTTCAGGCATGGCCTGGCGAGACAAACACACACAACCCCTCTCCACAGGGAGCATGGCAAGTCGGCCTTTCTTTCCCCTGGTGCAAGTGTCTAACACACATTGATACTTGGGGCAGGTGTTCAGATTACAGCAGGTTACCGCAGCTCATGTGTATTACTTAGCTGCTGATTTTTTTTATTATTTATTTTTTAGCATTCACTTCATAGCATCGTTAGGTTTGACTCCTTTTAAACGGAAACTCTACATTTGTCGAATGACTGGTTTCACACCATGACTGGTTTCTGAAACTTCAATTTGTCCTGATTTTAGAGGGATCATAGCAAAAGGAGGGAGGATGGCGAGAGAAGAGTATTGCGAGCGTGTAGAAGAGCTCATTGAAACGGAGTGGCTAGAAGGATGAAATAAGTAATTTAAGGGAGAGGGAAGGAGAGCGAGACTACAGAAGTTTTTAATGAGCCCTGGCGTTACTCCAGGGTGAAGGCGGGAGTGGGGGGGGGGGGGGGGGGGGGGGGGTGATGGAGGGAGCAGCGGGGGTGCCATCTCCCAGCAGATGTCATACTGATGGTGACACCATGACCCCCCCCCCCCCCCCCCAGTCCTCTCCAACACCTAACCCCCCTCCATGTCACGGCAGTTTCACACCCCTCCCCATACTTTTTCGCCACTGTTGTTATTTAATCTCCTATTTTGTTAACTTCCAAATCACAGCCGATAATTAGGAGCGGCGACGTTTGAGCGAGCTGGAAAGAAACCACATTTTATTTGCCTTCTGTTGCGGTCTTAATCATACGCAGCCTCATCAAAGTGTCTGGCACCCAGCTTATGCAATGATCCTTTAATGTGCTGACCATAGAGAGAAATTGTTGGCGTGCAATATTAAATCAATTAGTCTCTATGGTACTGACTATTGGTCGCTGTCGGACGGTAATAACGAAGGAAAGGAAAACTGGACCTTGTTGTTCGGATGTGGGCGAAGAACCGTATTGTGTGTGTGGTCATTTAGTTCATCGTCCTTCCTTACATCTCCATCGTGAGAACATTGTCGTCACACGATAATGTCTTCATATCGCGATAATACCATAATGTCGCGATAATACTCCGAATTGCTTTCCACATCTTCGCTGACCAATGCCTCTCTCCTCTCTCACCAGACTCCGTACCATGTGAACCTGTTGCTGGCTGGGTTTGATGAGACGGACGGCCCAGGGCTCTACTACATGGATCACCTGTCTGCTCTGGCTAAGGCCCCCTTCGCTGCCCACGGCTACGGAGCCTACCTCACCCTGTCTATCCTCGACCGCTACTACAGACCAGGTGGGATCTCGTTCTCCATCCGTCTTTTTACTACTCCTCTATTTTATCGCCCTTCATCTCCTCTTTCTGCCTCCTCCTGTTCTTAACCTTTGTCTGTTTTCCCCTGTTCCTTTCGCCGTGTTCTTGGCGCTCTCGCAACACTCAACAGAATTGAAATAGTAAATGATTGAAGAGTTCTTGTATTGAAGTTAAACTTCATCAGGATGTGCAGTGAGTCATGTTGCTCTCTTTTTATTCCCGTCTCCCGCTCTCGAATCACTCTCGTGCTTCAGATCTGACTCGCGATGAAGCCGTGGACCTACTGAAGAAGTGCGTTGAGGAGGTGAGCTCTTTTTTTTCCCCTTCTCTGTTTTAGAGCGAGCTGAATGACGGCGGTGTGTTTCATGACCGCCTCGTTAGTTGGTTTAAAGTTCATCACGTTTGGAGATGTTGCTGTGACGCACGTTGCAGTTGAATCATTTCCCGCGCGGCAGTCGGGTGCGAGTTACTTGAATTGATCAAATTGAGACGTCTCTAATTTAGGGAAACTACATTTAGCGAGAACTGTTCAATGAACTGAAACCGTCACCCATAACAGGAACATAGCTTTGTTTTCTCATATATTCTAGTGCCGCCCTATGCATTGGCATGAAAAGACTCATGACCTCTCTCTCCTCTCTCTGTCTCCTCCAGCTGAACAAGCGGTTCATCCTCAACCTGCCCTCCTTCAGCGTCCGTTTGATTGACACGGAAGGCATCCATGACTTGGAGAAGATTATGCCCGTGGGTGCCAAGTCCCTTGCTCGGGCGCCAAGTTCCTAAGCTCACTGCTTTCCCCTAATGCCCACTTTTTTTTTTGTACCCTAGACCTTTGCTCTTTTTATTCCAATAAAACGTGACACACCGTTGAGATATCTTTGTCCTCGTGGTGCTTTCCTGTGTCCCCTATAAAGAGAACAGCCTTCTGGCTGTGTACACCGTAGTCTGTCTGTCTGTGTGCCTCCGTATGTGTTGTGTACGTGCATAGTCAATCATGAGTGAAAGTGAAAAGCCATATAATATGGCTTTTTGTTTACTGCTATTTAAGTGATGTACCTCAGTAAAATGTGGGTCGTTTCAAAAGACTTGGAACTCCAATTTAAGTACCACGTTATGCTTGTATTACGCACACTATATTTAAGTGTTATGTTTTCATAAATACATAACATATAAACTCCTATTACCTAGCTGTCACAACACTTAGTCCCAATTTTCCTCGACGTTCAGGAAAAATGAAACCGCTATGCAGCCGGATGTGAAAACAGCCAGACTAGTGAACATCAAGCCAGTGTGTCTCCAACTCCTCTCTCTTCCTATACCGCAGACAGGTGATTAATAAACATTAAACAATCCCTCCTCTCCCAAACACACCGGAATCTGACGGGAACAGCAGCATATGTTTGCCTGGAGGCACAGAGAGATGGAGAACAACCCTGCTGAGTGTCAGATATAGGAAAGGAGGGGGAGGGGTAGGTCACAGGGAGATAGGATGGGGGAATTGACACTTGGGGTAATGTGGAGGGAGGGGGCAGGTAAGGAGGTGTAGAGAATGGAGAGAACAAGCAGATAAGAGGTAGTTTAACAGATGGGGGAGAGGGACGGAAGCTGAGGTGCGGTGTTGTGCACTGGTGTCGCGGTGGTCTCCCAGGTAACGGTGGGGCTGGCGACTGCCTGGCAAGGTGACAGTTACCGCTGTGATGGTGAGGGATCGTTCTCACTTCATCGCTCTGCCGTAAATGGGCTCTCTGAATTTTTTGTGGCCCCTGGGGTGCACGTTCGCATCAGTAATTATTAATTTGTGTATGTGAGAAAGGGAGGTGGGTAGTGTGTCTATGGTTAATCATAAGTGGTGAATTGCTTATTTTTTTAGAATATTCCATTTTTTAACTTGGCAACAAATTGTCTCTATCAAAAACGTTTTAGTAAATATTTTTAATTGTATATCTTAAGAAATTATTTTTGAGATAAAAACATTAAAAAAATTCACACGAAATTGTACTTTAACCATTCATATTTGAAGGGTTTATTTCATGGCCAGTGGTTTGTAGGTATTAAAGTATTAGAATAAACCTTGAAAAGCAACCTTCCACCATTATCGACAGTGAATGATAAAACAGACAGACATTCCGCATAAGTTATTCTTTAATAATATATTACATTTATGCCGTAATACAATAATAACAGTAATAACATTAATATTAAACATACACAGTAAGTACAAAATGATGTGTTTTTTTTCTTAATTTACCCACACATACCCTCCCATTCACCCCAAAAAATCCCATAGCTGCCTGTGACACCATGCCCCCCCCCCCAAGAACTCAATTACCCAGCAGCACCCACATAAAATCGTAGTACACAAACTGCCCATCCTATGGAGTGGAGTTGGACGGTATCCAATGTCCAGATGAGGAATGAGCAAAACTAAGAAAGTTGGCTGTCCTGGATATGGCTCATCTCTTGTGATGAGATGTTTTCAGAGTGGGTCCAAGTCCAGAGAGTCAAACAGATTTTGAATGGAAGAAGCATAGAGATAAATAGTTGTATCTCTATGGGAAGTAGAGGGCATTCCAATGAATGCAGGTTGGGGTATCATCTTGACAGTCAGACAGACATATAGGGACATGAGGTCAGAACGGATTCAGACAATGTCATTGGCAGTTAGGAATGGACACTGCCCAGAAAACCAGCAGCCCAGAAGAAGTCCATGCGTCTTTGAGTGAAGTGGCCGACACACATACAGCACAAACATCACCATGCCCTTCCCTGTGAGGGATTGGGCCGCAGTAAGAATTTGGGGAAGAAATATGTCTTTGTCCTCTTAAAGGAGGCTAAGAAAGGATGGAATATGGAAATCAGTCAGTCCGTCAAATCTCCAATCTCGTCAGAAGGCGTCCACCTATTTGCGGTGCTTCATCTCCTTCTCGTGGTGGCCCTTGCCACCCCCGTGGTCCTTGTCCAGCATTTTGATGGCCTCCACCAGGTAGCTCTGGAAGGCGGAGAGGGCGGCGCAGATAGCGGGGGTACCGAAGCCGTGGGTGAGCAGGCTAAAGTGGGTGAGGTTGCTCTGGACCCCGTGCTCCAGACAGGGGTTGGGACGACTCGCCCCCAGAGGAGAGCGGTCTTGGGACAACAGGTCTACAAACTCCTTGCAGATCTCCCTGAGGAGAAAAAGTAGGAGAAGAGTTATAATTTTTCAATGCCAACGTCAACATTTTCAGGTCAACATTTAACAATGTAATGGGACGATAATCACACTCATTAAAACTATACACACATTTCCTAATTAGCTTCGTCTGCTTCAGTTAAGCCGAAAATATTTTGTAGTTGGCGTCTGCCCTTCACGCACAATATGTATATCTGTATGTATATGCAACACTTGAGATGGTTCCGTATTAGTGAGACTGTATCTACTGTAAGATTGTATTAGGCCCAGACTTGGATCACGAGACACTCACTTGGTGGCCAGCAGCATACTGCGTCGTGTGGGAAGCTGCTCAGGATCACTCTGCCTACACAGATACTCTGCTGTCGCTCTGGCAGGGAACTCCGTCTCGCACACGTACCCAAAGTCACGGGCCAGGTGGACCGCCTCACCTGGGAAGAGATAGAAAAGACTAGTGAATGGCCGGATGTCAATGTGAAGGTTCGGCAGGAAATAAGGAAAAGCGCCGTTTTTTTTACGTGATGCTCTTGTTTGGATTTACCATTGGTTTATGGTACTGCAGGGTCTTTTATGTTATTATTAATTCATTACCAATTTTCATTCAATTTAATTGTGCAATACATTTTGGTTGAACAGTTAATTACACTGGCAGTAGATTTTAATCGAGATTTGACTAAGCGATAATTGGGGAATATGTCCTCTACCTAGAGAGTTGTGTTCACCCAGGAGTGTCTGTCAGTATGTGTACAAGTTACTGTGGGCCTCTTACCCTCCACTAGAGCCGTCAGGAGGGTGACGTTGGCTGCCTTGCGTCGCCCGGCGGGGAGATTGAGCCCAATCTTCTCCAGACGCTCTCTCAGACAGCGCCCACCATTCTTTGACTTTGCCCTGAGGGAGGAGAGAGGAGCCAGAGAGAGCAGCTTAAGACCTGTCTGTGTGGCCCGCGTAACAAACCACTGAGCCTAGTCCCTGGCTCTGGCTGCCCACTCCTAGGTCTGTTTGTCTGTCTGGGCTGCTTTCACACAAAACTCCCCATGGCCATAGTCTAGTACTGCTGCCACTTGATGGTTTCATTTGGTCCTTTGCTTTTGCGTTCCGTTTTTGTTAGATATGGTGCCAAAGCACTTCATAGAAAGACAATGATTTGAAATATGCACAACTGTAATCTAATGTATGAACACTGAACAGGAAATGTGGTACATTACTTTTTTTTTGTTTTGAGGAATTGAAAATGTCTTAAAATATATATGCATTATTACATTCTCTGTGGAGGAGCGGACCTTTTGCCACTGGATACATTAAGCAATCAAGGGGTGACACATATTGTATTCTATTGTCCAGAATACCTGAATACATCTGTTGTTCAGAATTTTCTTATTTGATTTATTATCATGTGTGAAGCCTTGAAGCTGTGTGTCTCTCCACCCCTTACTCCAACCCTCTCACCTGCGCAGGACTCCGCCCAACAGGGAAGCATTGAGGCACTCGGGCGGGGCCAGCCGTCGCTGCACCTCCCCCACGGTGACCTTGTACTTGGAGGTGGAGCTGAGGAGGGAGAGACGGCCGGGGACGGAGCAGAACACCTCCCCTGGGTTGGACACGGAACCCATCCCTAGACCATCCTTACTGAGGTGGAGGGCCGACAGGGACGAGCCGTTCAGCTTGGAGGGGATGGGAACTGTTGAGAGAGAGAGAGAGAGAGAGAGAGAGAGAGAGAGAGAGAGAGAGAGAGAGAGAGAGAGAGAGAGGGTGGGTGGAAAAGGGGGGAGGATAGCAAGATAGGAAGAGAGATGATAGAGAAAGATGGGTATTGAGAAAGGGAGAAAAAAAAATCATATTTCCACGATCCTTTCTAATATACAAGTAACGTAAGTAATGTGTTTATTGCATGGATAATACATCCAGTGGCACGTATTCCCATGTGTTGACAGCTCTAATTCTGGCACCACTATTGCTGTTGTTGTTTTGGTCACAGCAGGTGGGTTCCCTGTTTCTGTAAGTAACACATCTCATTTAGATCTTGTTCACGCCTCACTACTTTCACAGTCACTTTTCTCTGACTGCTAAGCTTAAAGACCTTCATTCTCAAGTATTGAATGTTGCTAGGACTGAAGGTGCCTCTTTACAGGTTTAAAAACTGGGAGAAACTGGGGACAAAGCAGAACTACCCTATGAATGCCAATCACAGAATTGTGGCTGAGAAAGCATTTGAGCCGTTAAAATCTAAGCATCGTGGTAATACTCGCAGTTACTTGAGAGGAGTATGCGAAAAATGATTACAATTTAAACGGCCATTCAGCTCCTAATAATGATTTATGTTGACGTAAATATAAAAATAAATGTTACATCATCTTTTAAACCGTTCATTTGTTTTCTTGAAATTAGCTGATGTAGCCCACTAATCACACGTCGTCTCATGCCAGGACTGTGGGCTGGGATCTAAAGGCTGAGTGGCTCCTATAGGCTGAATTGAGAGGATTGAATTAACCCTTTCCCTAGGTGAGCGTGTGTGTGTGTTATTATGTGTGCATTACTGTGTTTCTATGGTATCTTAGTATCCTCTCCTGCCCCTGTGTGTGTGTGTGTGTGTGTGTGTGTGTGTGTGTGTGTGTGTGTGTGTGTGTGTGTGTGTGTGTGTGTGTGTGTGTGTGTGTGTTTCTGCATCTCTTCCCCCTTATCCCTTTGGCTCAGTGCATACTCCCAGTGACTAGCTATACTGTTCCGGAGTTATTATCTATGTGCCTACTGTCAGCTGTGCTAGTGCTGCCGCTGTGATGTTTTCTCTCCACTCTCTCTCCGTGGGCGGCGTGCATCTCTTTGCGACGCCCCACTGTGCGGCACAGATTCCCGGACAGAAGGGAGCTCTCTCTATCCCCCATTCAGAGCCAGCCAGGCCCAGCCGCGGAGCAGTGTAGAGGTCTTTAAGGTCTCTCTGTGTGTGTGTGTGTGTGTGTGTGTGTGTCTCTCTCTCTCTCTGTGTTCTGTTTCGCTCTCTCTCTCGGATCCGCTTATTCATGTGGGCTTTGAGTTTGTTCTATGCTCTTAAATCCGTGGCCATGAGTACGCGCTGTAATTGATACATTCTCAACCTCGGCAAATCCCTGGAATGATAGTCATTCCTCTTGAAAATGAGTGTTGGTTGCAAAATGTTAAGCATCGCTCATGCATAGATGTCATGTCTCCGGTGTAGTCACAAAAGCGGATTTGGATTTTAAGTATTTCAAGCTGTTTGGAATTCAACTTGAATTGGTTAATCGCGCCCCTGTGTCTTGTGAAAAATCCTAGTTCTTACTATTGGTAATATTAGAGTGATCATACGGCTGTGAATTTCTCCAGAACTCCTCTTTTATCACTTCTTTCCCCTCCCTTTTCCTTGCCCCACTTCTCGTCTCTCCTCCTTGCTCTAATCCTGCTCGCTCTCTCTCTCCCTCGTCCTCTCATATGACCATGAACAGTTCATTAAGAATGACTGCCTTTAGGGTGAAGTCTGCAGCCGAGTATTAGAGAACTTTTTGACTTCAAATGAAATAGCAAAACAGAATTATTTATAGTGTGTGTGTGTGTGTGTGTGTGTATGCTGGAGGGGTGGTTGGTGTTTATAGGGAAGGGTGCGCGCACACACACACACACACACACACACACACACACACACACACACACACACACACACACACACACAGAGAGCTCTGCTTCCCTTACCTTTCTTAATGACGGAGTGGTCCAGGATGCCCAAGGCTGATCCCTCCTCCATTCCCTGTGTTGGGTAGATACAGTGGCCAGTCAGGATCATTTATTCACTACCCCCACCAGCCAATTCAAAACCAGTCTGGGCCAAGTGCAATCTATAATTTAGCTCTTGTCACAGTGTAAGAAAATTATAACAGTTGATTGGCAGATTTGCTAGAGTATTGTGGTTTGTTAGGGCATCAGTGTTGGAAACTAGACCCAAAAGAGGGCAGTTTAATGAGAAGCCGGCGTTAATTCTATGTTGAGGCGGTTACTGTGGGGCCCTTATCATAATACAGTGTATGAGACTTAGCAGACGCTTTTATTCAAGGCCAAGTTTATACATTTACAGTGTATGTGATCTCTATGAACGGGGTGGAAGAAAAAGCAGTAAACAGAATTGCACTATTTCTTGAAATTGGCTGTGAACACAATGTTGTGTGGTCAGAGAACAAAGAAGAAGACAAAAGTTGGCCTTGCTTAACATTGTCTTCACTCTATGATAACCGAGACAAAGAACTGACATTTTGTGTTTGTGAGTTGAGGGCGGGTCTTGTGGGAGGGCTATTGGCATGATAATCACTTTGTCAATTCCATGTCTCTTTTACACATTTTATTTTACATTAAAAGTTGCAAATGAAAAACTATGGCCTAAGTAGGGTACGTTTTTTAAATGACAAAGGGGCTAATCGATTAGCCTTCATGAGATAAACCCTGCGTTCGCACTCCTTTTCGATGTGAATTCATGGACATCGGACATTTAAAAAAAATGTCATCTTAGTGCCCAATTTTCAAGTTACTAAATCTTTATGTAATTATCTATCTTAAGCCTACATATTTTTATATGGATGGATCAGGCCTACTTGTCTATTCAGCAAATAAACTTTATTGAAAACATGTTTGAGGGGAAGGGAGGGGATATCATTGAACTGCGAAAATAAAGTGACCAATTTAATTCGCTATAACAAATTCAACAAACATTTCAACATTTTAAACTTCGAAGTGTTTGACATTTGTGGGGTATTACTATGTTATTCTACATGTGTCATGAGGAGTGATGAAAAAAATATCTGCAGAGAGAGATGCTCTTGGTCTCGGGATTTATATGGGGCTCAAATTTGCGAATTTAATCCATTAATCAAATAAAGGTTCTGTCAAGAGAGAGCGTTTAACACAAACATGCTCTGGATAACTCCATGCCTTCCGCTTGAGTAAGTGTTTCTTTGTATTAATGACCACGGGAATCAATTGGTTGCGCCGAATTGTGTCAGAGATGCAGGATGCTTTGAACAAATGCATCTGAATCTGCACCTGCTTGTGTGTGGTTGACTACTCAATAAATCCATAGCAACGTTTAAACTATTATTCTTGCTAAATTGCATGCGTACCATAATATGTTCAACACTTCTCCCTATGACTTCAATGGATGCCGGCTAAAGCCACCAACGAAATGTTGACTTGCTTCCTGTGTTAGAGGATAGCCTATTGGCCTAATAAGTCAGCCTTGAATTTAGACACACAAAGAACAACAAAACTATTCAGGAAGGAAATAATTGCAACATATAATATTTCATATTATTATGTAAATTTTTTCAGGAGACTAACATCAATTTTGTTAATTTTCCCGCTGCAATTAATACATTGTCAATATGTCATTGAAATCAGAAACAAATTAGTTATGAGTTAATAGTATAAATACGCCTATTATCTTATTGATATCGTACTGTTTTGTTGATATTTCCAATATCCATGTCTATTTCAATTTACCTGAAAGAAATGGCTTTTCCAAATAATCTATTTACGGCTGCGTCCACAAAATAGGCTAATATAGTTAAACATATCACGAAAATGTTTTCAAGGTCTAAGAATGTAAATGATAGTAGCTTTCAGATATATTTGTTTGATCTCTGCCCGCTATATTTAACATAACAACACTTTGGGGATTAGGTTGAACTAATATAATTTTTAAGCTAACGAGACAAGCGAGCCTCTGCAATTAGTGGACCAATTCCGTTTAACATGATTAGGCCTACATGTATCCATCAACGCAATCATCACCACTTAGACAAGTCTCTAGCCTATTTACACTGCCACGGGGAAAAGATGCCATTGGTCTCTAAATAAAGTGTTTAAATTGTGCGTATACTCTTCACAATAAGATCAGGGCGAAGAACAAGGTCATTTCATTTGACAGGTGGCCACTTCGAGACAAGTATTAGTGGAACAGTTGGTAAATATGCAATATTTGACCAAATGTTATATGAATTGCATTTACAATTAGGTATTTTTCTAAGGTGGAGCCTTTGGGAGAAAAAAGCGAGTGTGTAAAATACGCATCAAAAGAAGACGACTGTCACAGTAACAAAATAAAAGAGAATCCTTGCCATACACACAATTATTCACCTAGTTCTTATAGATTCTTCCACAAGAAAACAGTAAACGAATGCAGCAATTATCTACGTAATGGGTGCATGGGTTAGGCTATGCGCTGGAAGGTGACTTTTACGCACGACCAATATAGTGTTTGTGAACGAGAGAAGGAATAATAAAAAGGTCCACGCACAAATAAACCCACCTGCATGTCCTCCAGTCCGTGATGTCCAATGTGCATTCCAAGAGGCCCGTCCCCTAGCGCTGCGGCACCCTCCCCAAGTCCGTGGAGAAGCCGGGGTACACCGGGGTACTCCCGACGGTGGTCGAGGCTTAAAGCCCGGTGTGACTGTGACAATAGCCCCCCCTCGTCCGACCGCGACCTCTGCGAGTGCCATGCCGCTTGCTGATGCTGATGGATGGAGTTGATGGAGGTGTAGGGGTCCGATAAGTGAGAGTATGCAGAGTCCTGGCTCTGGGAGTATGAGAGCGAAGACTGTGGGTATGGAGGGGGGAAGTACGGAGGTTGGAAGTCTGAGGCCGGTGTGTGGCAGAGCGGAGGAGCCGAGGAGTAAGCTGCCTGGTTCAACGAGGAGAGTTGGGACAGTCGCCCGCTGGGCGAGGAGCCGGTCAGTCCGTCCGCCCGGTCCTGTGCATTAAATAGAAAAAAGTAACTTAGGCTTCTAAATCAAACTAGTTTTGGATTACATGCAAATGCATCGATTTACTGCACCAAATGTCAGGCCTATAATGAAATGGTTTTTTATTTATTCAAATAATATTTGCAAAAGTATAAATAGTAGCCTACACGTTATCATAAGCACATTATAATTCGTTATTGATTGTGATTAACTGAACTGCAATGAAATTGAAATACAACATACAAATAAAATGATTTTAAATCAGTTCGATAGCACATATAGATCTGTACAAAACTTAGTCTGTCTTGACCACAAAAAAATTACAAATGTAGCTTAAAATTCAACTATTTAATTATTAAATGTCCAAATAACTCAAACGAAGTGTTTGATTTGCATGCAGACAGGCAGCAGGTGCCTCTGGCATCGCTGCATGACAGTGTCAAAGGTCATGGCCACTGAGAACCCCAACAGAACAAAGGACAGGTATCTAATGCGCAATAGCATCATGTTGCCCCAGGAAATACAATACCCAATATTATAAAATATGTGAACACATTTATGACTGCAGGAGCTTATAAAATATTGCAAATATGTTCAAGTTAAATGTAAAGCAATATAGCCTAAACATAACTTTAGCCATTTTGTCTGAATTAATTTGGGAGACATTATTTAATATTATAATAACATACTATCATCAATGCAATCCTTTTACAATATTCTCCAACTGTCCTGTAGCCTTCACATATGCATGCACTTCCTGGTTAAAATCGATTTTTCTAAAGCTGGGTCCCACCGATCGATTATGTTTTGTTGGAACAATGTCCATTATTAGAAACTAACAATGAGGGATTTAAAAGCAAAGGAAAAAGTTCATTTAAAATATGTATAAAATAATAAATGCCAACATAAAACCAATAACCACTAGACTAATTAATAGGTTACCATCTTGTACATTTCACACCCCCTTAGTAGTTTCAATTGTCACTATGCTCACCACAGCAAAACGCAATGGTACTTTTACAAAAGTATTATCTACCATCTCAAAGTGCCATTCTTGTTTACTCGGCTCTCTTTAAATTCATATCTCTACGGACACTTTGATGCGGTCCG
The DNA here is from genome assembly GCF_029448725.1 of Salvelinus fontinalis. Lineage (NCBI taxonomy): Eukaryota > Metazoa > Chordata > Actinopteri > Salmoniformes > Salmonidae > Salvelinus > Salvelinus fontinalis. Next base: position 39,584,053 of record NC_074696.1, on the reverse strand, counting down.
ACATTCCGCCGATCTATCCGGACAGCTGACAAGGACAAAAGCTGCGCCACCAGTGCGAAGTTAACGTCACACATCTGTGCCCATTCGAGTCAAGACAAAGTTGTAGAAATGGAAAATGACAAGACCATATCGGACCTAATCTGGTCTGCAGACTAGCGCGTAGTATTGAATTTATAGGGACTCACCATAGCCGAATATGTGTGGACTAACATCTCTTCTGGTTACCCAAATTCACGGTCTAGGATATGGATGTCTTATCGATGTCACCAAATAGTTATAATCCAAGATACTTTCATGTGTCTACAAGATCCATGCAGGAAATAGCTAAAGCTTTTCTTCTTCTTGCTTTTAGAAATGTCTCAATCCTCAACCACGTGCTGTTACGGATGCTTCTGTCAGAAAGTGTCCTAAATTTTCTCCATGCACGCGCTACTTATAGGTTTTCCGAACGCGCTCCACAGAAGAGGGGAGGGGTGGGTGGGGGGGGGGGTCCAGTTTTCTTAAAGAGATATTCATTCAGACAATAATACATTTCCCCACATGTATGTTTGATTTTTTTCCTACCTTTACTTTCTTTTTAGATTCGAAGTTATTTAACTAACCAAACATCCCATATTACTTGCCTCCTGTTATAAACGCCAAATGAGAGGTCTCGACCCCAGACAACCCCAAATGATTTTGGCACAGAGTATGCATCAAATAGCCTATTAGTCTATATGAATCAATATCCAGCCTTCTGTTTAAACTGCCGCGTAATCAAAGCATTACGCACGCTGTCCACCTCGCTCAACTTTTTGAGATACAGATAACTCAAAACAACTTTTAAAGTGTGTTAAATATATTTACATAATTTTGAATAATTTGATTGTGCTTACCATGACAATGAGTGAATGTTATCTATAGCATTTCAGGCACCCAAATTGGAAAACTGTTAACATTCGCAATATCGATCCGTAAAGCCATTATAACATCAAACGAGTTGTCACTAGTTCTTGCCACTTTACAAAAACTATTTAAAAAAAGATATATTCATTGTAAGCCCTATCTAGCCCGATCAGTAATAGCGTGAGAGAAAACATTTTTCAAATTCATTAGCCGTTTTATAAAAGTTTATCAATTCAAGCATAGCCAAATAATTTGTTACCTGAAAGTAGGGCTCAGTCTTCGTTCGAGATTTCCAAAGCATGATGACGTTGTTGTAAAGGGTGGCCGGGTTGCAGAGATTGGAGTTACGTTTGGACAGGGGGTTATAGCGGGCAACAGGAGGATGGATTAAGACGAGTTGAAGGTAGACTGATGAGTGAGTTGGTTGGAGTAGCGACGCAGGAGTTTTGTATGAGTCACACAGAGACATGGACGGAAGTTTGAGTAGGGGTGTGAGGGCGGGAGGTGAGCGGAATCAAGAGGGCTGCTAAATAAGGGCAAAAAGAGGGTTAGAGTTTTATGCCAAAACGAAACATTTGAATAGATAACACAATCACGTTTATTAAGTCGAATGCATTAAATTGTACTGTAATGTGCAATTTTACTATTACGCACGACCAAGAGATTTTAAGCAAACTGTATAGACTAGATTTTTATTAATTACAAATAATTATATTTAAGCGTTTCCATAGATATATCAATTAAAAAGAAATTATAACCGTACACTAGACTTCAGAATACTGGTATCTCTACTTGCTACTGTATCATTTGAAAACTATGTCCAGACGTGAGACACTGCAGGTTCTATCAAAAATGTATCGGAAAATAAACCTCGTCATGCAGCGACTCTTTTAGTAAGAAAGAAATTAAGTAAAATGCAGAGTTGAAATCTAAAGATTTACTTTCTCTGAAATGTAAAGTTAAAACATTTCAGTTTTATGGATTGAGGATATCTGCCAAACAAAGAATTAGTTATTGTTTCACTGATATATTACGGTCTTCAAAATAACTTCCAACGTGTAATCCATGCATAATTCTGGGATGTATCCTGACCCAAAATGCCACACTGCTGTCAGAATGCCATCTAGCGGTAGAAAAAGCAACATGCAGAGACATGGAAAGATATTGGTTCACTTTAATAACTACAGTACCACCTAGTTACTATACCAATTATATTAGTCTAAAATGTATGATCAGAAACTGCATCACTCCTTTCAGAAAACAAGAACATTGGTTTTATGCATACGTCCTGTAAGTGTTTTGAATTTCAGTAGTAAGCAGGACAGCTTTGAGTGTGGATACCATCTCTCTTCTCTGTTGAAGGAACATTCCGCTTCAAAATTAAAAAAAACTTAAGATGAAATCTTAAACAAAATAATGATTTTATTCTTAACTTTCATACATGTAACAGACTGCTTATATACAGTCATACCATCTTACAAACAACTGAAATGTTTATCAGGAAGCGTATGACAAAGCAAATATAGCCTGTTACTAAACAATGATATATTCAGCCATTTTGTCTTCGTCTCGAGGCTGAAGTTTTTCATGATCATGTTACGTGTCTGCTCAGGAAAAACCCCTGGCCCTCATCTTCATGATCAATACACAAGTGCTTCAGTTTGTGGTAAGGGATTTCCTCAGACTGCCCATGCTACCCAAGGCTCCCTTGGCACTGCTCTTCAGCAGCACACTGATCTCCTGTCGACAGGACGGGCACTGGAGTGCCACTGCGCAGAGGGCCTCCTCTAGTGCCCCCTGGGTGTGGGGGTCAGGTAGGGTGCTACAGGAGCCCAGCATGGCGAGGGTGTGATTGAGCCAACCCTCCTCCCTGACCAGGGTGATGATCCAGGGCTGGGCCTTCACACAACCTCCCAGGGCCTGCAGACACAGCCTCCACAGCTCCCCAGCCTCCTCCCACCACTCCTCCCAGGCAGGGCTCACCCTAACTGGGCCTGGGCCTGAGCTGGAGTCCAGGGCACCACGGAGGAACCGCAGGGCTGCGGAGAAGAACCGCCTCTGGCTTGCTTCAACCGGAGCTGGACCATGGTAGAAGACATACAAAGAAAGGCTTCAATGAATTTAGAGGGAATGTATTAGGCATACATTTATACAATTGCAAAAATAAACAATTCTATTGAGACAGAAATTGTCCCGTTCACTCATCTAAAAACAAAGCCATGTTAACTCACCTTTAGGAGCCGGTTTAAGCCTGCCAATCATGAGACCCAGAGTACAAAGATTGGCAGCCAGGACCAAGAGGCGGGGTTTTTGCAGGAGAACAGGAAGTGCTTCACTCAACAGTGACTCAAGGCTTCTGAAACAAGGGTCCTTTCTGAGAGACAAGATTGTGCATTAATAACAGATTTTGTCACACAGGTTATATTGTAATATTATGCATCCCCAATGTGAATTTGCAGTTAGTGAACTATTTACCATTGAGGGGGAGATTCATTTTCATTTCTTTCATAGTCAACACAAAACGACCCCATTTTGCTGTATAAAAATCCATCCCAACTAGTCACCAGTATCTGTAAATTTAACTGTGTTTTATAGCATACGTGTGTGCATTTCAGTCTCTACAAAACATTCGTTATACAACACATACGTGTGTATTTGGGTCTCTGCAAGGGCAGCTGTGTGTAGTGTTTATTTTGTACCTGACTCGCTCCGGCTCCGTGACAGCGAAGTTGAGCAGGGCCGAGCAGGCTGTCTCCATACTTGGGTCCCGGGCTAGCGCTGCCCCTCCTTTCCCCCGCAGGTCACCCCATCCCTGGGTTAGGAATGTCACCAGGAGACCTGGGGTGTCCAGGGTGAGTAACACCTTTCTTGGGGCGTCCTCTGCAGAGAGGTGGCACAGAGCTGGGAGGAGATACCTAGAGAGAGAGAGAGGGGGTGGGGAGGGGGGCAGGAGAGAGACTGTGGCTTAAGATCCTGTTTCCCAAATGCGGTCAACTCCTGATAAATATGCACACAGCTTGGGACTGTCAGCACAACCTGCACTAAACCCAGCATGCAGTTACCAGGAGCAGTTTTTTAAAGAATTCAATTGGGACTGGAATCAGAGTCAACCTACCTTACAGCATCTTTGCCTGTCCAAGCCCCTCCCTGTGAGCAGTCGCCTACAGACATCTCCGACATCCAATTGGAAAGACCCTGGTCCTGACTCTCTCCCTGCATATGGCTTCTGGCGTAGCCCATCAGAAAGGGCAAGAGGGCAGTCACTTCCTCCTTGAGACAGGAAGTCTCTTCGGCGAGCCAGGCGCAGAGGGAACGGAACGTGACGAAAATGAAGGGGTCGCCGTAACGACTCGGATCAACCTGGAGAAAAAGACTTAAAAAGTTAGTTTCAGAATCAGAGTTAGCCTTCTCTTACAGGAGTACTCTTTGAGCAAAGCTAAAAGTGTGATGTAAGTTAAACACTACTGTATTGGGTAAATCCATTTGAATTCAATCACTTTTTGACAGCACCCCTTTTGATTTGAACGAAGCCTTCAATATATTTTCCCATTGTAGGAAGGCTCACAAAGTGACTTTTTGGACGCGAATGTCAAAATGTAAACGTGTTCAAAGTTAACCCATTTTGCATACCCCACCATACCATGAGACATCCATGTCTTCATCACTGGAAAATATAGCCCTTTGCACTTCTACCCGTAAACAGGTTGAAAATGGACTGATAAGCACCTAAATTGGAACGTAGTGGCTGTACAGTTAAATGCTATACATGAGTATCAGAGCTCAGGGTCTCCGCTCCACAGCTCTGTATGGGTTTTGACTGACAGGCGTTCTGAACTTGACCACCGCGTGCAACAAGAAGTTGGCCACAACCCTCCCGCTAATTTGGCAACTTTTGCACATTTTTTGTTGTCCGAGTGAAGGAAATGCTGCAAATGACGAGGACTCGATGTATTGTGAAAAACGAGACGTTGAGGATTCGAACAAATATTTCTTTGATGTCATACAAGCAAGCCAAACGCCCGTAAGTCCAAATGTGCACTTCACATTTCCATCTCATAAAACTCATGTCATATACAGTGTCAACGTTTATGGTCACTAAGTTTGATGTGCAGTCACAAGATGACATGGGTTGTCCTGAACAGAATGAGCCTGTTTGTTGTATTGTGAAGAACATTTGCCGCGGACCACGCATCTCAACGCACTCATCTTTCCATTCCATGCGCCCCCAAAATGACCATCTGCTTCGCTGAATTGCCTCGTGAAAGCCTGATACTATAAGATTATAAAAAACAATTTAACTAGTCATGTTGGAAATAGAACAAGCTTTCAAATTATGCCCCCCTGACCCAGAATGAGATTTATTATGGACCGTTTTTTTGGATTGCGTAAACAGTATTTGTGCAAAGGCGGGGGGGGGATGCAATGCTGTGTTCCAAACAAAACAACTACAAGTGTACTTGCTCTAGTTCTTCAACGGCACAGCTAGGGGAGCTAAAAAGAAACACTTTATAGTTGAAGACTCTTCGAGTCATATAAACGCATTGGAATTACTTAGAAACTGTGCACACTAAGGTGTGGGGCCACTTGGAAACACCAGTTAGACCTCTCACTCAAACCTTTGTCATGTCTTCGGTTGCACCTATCCCAAATGTTCCAAGAATATTCTTATCACGTTACTGAATGTATTTCCAGATTTTGTTAAAGAAATTAGGTAAAGGACAGTAAAATGCACATAAAATCAACAGTGTAATGTTTGGATTCACTCGTGTCAGGTGAACTGTTGTGTCCCTCACCTTTTGTCTAATACTTTTCCCATAATCTCCAAACTGTTTCCTTTTCATTGCTACCATGGGTATGAATATGCTTTCCATATTTCTTCTATAAGAAACAATTCAATTTAGCCCTATCCATATAGTGTAAGAGGAAAAAAAATAAAAAAATTTTTTTTTTAAATCGAATACAATATTTTTTTAAAGTTACCGTAAAAATTTAAATTATCCCAAAATATATATATATTCCCATAAACCCTATTTTACATTATCTGAGGTTCTTGTTTTGTGCCCGCCATCAGTTGACACAAATCCTACAATTCTGTAAAGCAGAGTCTAAGCTACAACATAAGTATTAAAAAAAAAAAATACATAAAATAAATCAAGTTCACCCATATTTTGATAATGAACATTAAAAAGGTTTTTAAAAATGTAAAAGCATTTCCATTAAAACAACATTTCTCTTTTTGTGAGCTTTTAAATGACATCAAACTCAACCGTTTAGCTTTTCAAGTGATGAAGACGTGTAATGGTAGGGCGGGAATGCAAACTAGCTCAACATCGAGCACCTCTATCTTCTGAAAGTTTTGGCATTCAGGTCCAAAAAAAGTCCCTTCCTGACCACTTCTTCCATGGGCAAAAATGTACTGGAAGTTATGTTTAAATCAAAAGGGATGTTGTCAAAAAGCGCTTGAAATCAAATGGATTTACCCTATTGTGAATTTTGTGTGTCTGTGCTTTGTACTGTCCACACCTCAGTTATCTTGAGGGAAACATGATTTGAATTTTACTCCACCTACACTTCCTTACAGACACTCTGGCTGGTGTGTATAATGAGTATGAATGCATCTTCTTTGCCTCGTTCTTTTACCTGCTGCAGGTGATAGATGACGGCCGAGAAGGCCTCCTCCAGAACCCGGAGAACCTGCCTGCTCTGCTGCAGACTGAGCCCAGTGATGGCAGTCTGTGGCTGGGTATCACTCTGCTGGGCAACTCCCTGGCTGCTGCAGGCCTGCTCCATGGCCGCTTCCATGACGCGGTAGCAGGCGGTGAGTGTCTGTTGCAGCTGGGGACTCAGCTCTGTATCGGGGGGCTCCTCCAGCCCCATCCTCACCTCCACACAGGCCCGGTTCACCAGCAGGCAACAGAACTTAGGTGGCCCCACAGGCTCCCAGCCGCACAGGTCCAACAGGCAGGCGGAGAGGACTAACACAGGGCCTAATTGACCTGGGGTCAGCTTAGCCTGCAACATGGGCCTCAGGGCCGCCCACAGACTGACCATAGTTGGCGTTAGGTCAGTGTCCTTTGGTGTTCCACCTGGCGAGGGGAGGAACTGCGGCACCAGGGCACACATATCGAGCTGGGTGAGGCCAGTGGCTTGGCAGAAGTCTTGGGAAACTCTAGCCAGGAGAGAGAGGAGTTCGGCTGGGTGCTTACTCCAGGCTCTCTCTTTAGTTTTGCCTGAGAGCAGGGCACCAAGAAGGGGTAGTCCTTTTTCATGGCTCAGTGTCTGTTTCTGCCCCAAAGCCCGACAAAGAGCTGGGACAGCACCCCTGGCCAGGAGCTGATCTGGGCCCCGGGGTAAAGCACACACTGTAATCAAAACCTGGTAACAGTCCGTAGCCAAGGCCTCATCCAGTTTGACTGTTGAATGGGAAGTTGGAGCTTCATTTTCTGCAGTACCTTCCTCAGAGCCTGTAGGGCTCGACGCATCCTGAGATGGTGCTTTGAATCCTGCAGTGTCCTGGACAGGCTCTTTGGTAGTGTTCGTGCTCTGTGATGACTGTTCATCTTCAGCCTGGCTTGGCTGGTCTGGTTCCATCCCTTGTCTAGCCTGGTGCTGGGCTTGTTTCTGCGGGCTCCATTTGGGCCCATCGGCCAGCAGCCCTAGCAGTAGAGGGATGGTGGTAAGGAGCTGTGGGTGGGCGGCCATGTCTGGGTCTGTGCTGAGGGCAGCCAGCAGAGCTGTGCCCAGAGACAGAAGCTCCTCTGGGGGCAAGCCGGAGGCATCACTCCCCCGGACCGCCGTCACCAGCAGGCGAGCTGGAAGACTCAGCCCCACCGCCTCAAAGATGCGCCGCAGCGTCGCACTGTCAAGCTGGCCTGCTGGACACAATCGTGTAATCTACAAAACAGAAAGTGAAGGATGGAGAATATAAGGGTGAAATATTTTTTTGTTACCCACCATACCAGATTAAATAGAATTACTAAGGGTCGGAGATAAGGTAGACTGGTGACACTCTTACCAGGAGGAGTGCAGCGAGTGTGTGGCTGTCGTTTTTGGCGTGGGTGAGTGTGTGTAGACAGCGCTCCAGAACCTCGCGCTGGGCAGCAGACAAGCCATCTATCGCCAGCGGAGCTCCATCTCCTTCCTCACCGCCTGTGTGTTCGCCACTGGAATCACTCTCAGAGCTCACAATAAATGTACCCTCAGCCATTGCTAATGCCATCCTGTCAACACAATATACATATCAGTGGTGAAAATGAGTGAGACAGAGATCCAGACAATGCCCCATCTTCACAACAAGTTGAGGTAGGAAGACGTCAGCCTCTACTGCATCCTGTACATTGGATTAGTGAGCAAAAATAAATCACTGCCTTTTTTTGTCAAGAGCTTACCTCAAATGAATCCTTTTGGAAGTTTTTCTTGGTAAGCCATTCTCATGATTTTTGTCATTGTTGTAGAGCACCACTCCTTTCCTTTGTTTGCTGAAGTGCAAAGGCCTACCTGAACTCTTATATTACGAAATAAGTCTTGTTGTGCATTGTATTATGTTCATGTTAGCTGTGTAGCTAGCTAGCTAGCTAGACTAACTATCCCAATATGTACTCTTAATAGGTAGACCAAACCAGTTTTGGTGATTTCTGGTATTTCATCAAAATAAATCAATACATTTTTGGACTCATTCAAAAGTTAACTGATTAAGTACAATACCATTGGAAAATCATGTTTAAAGTTCAATTTATATTCCGAAAACGTAAGTTGAAAAGGATGCTGTTGCTGCTTCCTGTTGACAAGACATTTTGATAAACAGCCCAGTGTCCAAATCAGTAACCAACAGTTTGTGATATATTGAAGACCTAAACATAAAATGTACTATCTGCACATACATGTGCAACAATAGTAATCATATTACTTGTAGTTTTTATAAACGGCACATTAACATGTAGTGTGTGTTTGCATTGATCAGTTACACATACATGTCAGTACATACACACAACAAGTAGGTCAAACGGGGGAGAGGCGTTATGCCGTGAGGTGTTGCTTTATTGGTTGAGTTTTTTTAATAAACCAGGTTTGCTGTTCACTTGCACTATATGAGATGGAAGAGAGTTCCAGGCAATCAACTGTACGTTACCTTGAATTTGTTCTGGGCCCGGGAACTGTGAAAAGACCCCTGATGGCATGTCTGGTGGTGTAAGTATGTGTTAAGTGTTGTGCGTAAGATGACTATGCAAACAACTTGGAATTTCCAACACAATGTTTCTTATCAAACAAGAAGAACCCAGTGAGTCTTTCCTCAACTCTTAACCAAGAGAGACTGGCATGCACATGATTCATATTAGCCATCTGATTACAGTGAAGAGCAAAACGTGCTGCTCTGTTCTGGGACAGCTGCAGCTTAACGAGGTCCTTCTTTGCAGCACTTGACCATGTGACTGGACAATAATCAAGACCAGATGAAACTAGAGGATGCAATACTTCCTTTGTGGAGTCAAAACCCCATGGAAACTGGAGATATTTTTTACATTACTAGTTAGAGAACAACCTGCAGAAGACAGTCAGCTACATTTTGGAGTGATGAATTTAGATTGAGAGGGGGGGGGGGGGGGGGGGGGGGGGGGTCGCCAAAACAGAAAAGCAACACTTATTTGTCAATTACTCATATCGATTGCTTGAGAGGGGGGGAAACGAGGTTGCACGTCCTGATAAAACTAACAGTTCAAAACCCACAGAATCTGGGAATAATGTGTAGAGCATTGGTTGGAGGACAATTTGTAGAACACAGCATTTTAAATCAAGTCGGTCGCCAACGCGGTAAGTGTAACGCAACACTTTTTTTGCCAATCACTTCGATATCACGCTGAAATCAATAGAACAGAGGGAAAACGCTTTGGATGTAGCACTGTTTACACTAACACTATTCAAAGGCCACACGGAAACTTGGTACAACCTATACAGGGTTGGTTAGATGAGAACTTGTAGAAGGCTTACCTATATTTTGGAATGTCGGATATTGATTTCGGGAGGCTGCCACCACAGAAAAGGAACAGACCACTTTTTCTGTTAGTTAAATTAAACAAATAACGACGCAGCATAGGATAGAAGTGGCAACGGTTGGCCGCTATTTAAGTGATAGCTTGACAGTCGAATTCATGTGTTGGTGTGCGGCAAGCGCCTTAACTCTGCGTTCAAAGTCCTGCACATCCCAGCGCGTGACAAATCAACAGTACAAAACCAAAGATATGTATCTGTTTTAAGCAATCAATCTCATGTCATCGTGATGGCTATACACTTTTATACTAATATCACCAATCTGAGGTATAAAGTATGTGTAATTCCGCTCAAAATTTACAGGGTGAAAAATGCAAGCTTGTGTAAATTAGTAACACAAACAATCCACATTAAGAAAAGTAGCACAATATAGAATATGGCAAAAATAATTATACATGTCAATTTAAGGTGATAGTATGTTGCCCACTCAAACTATTGCAACAAAGACATACCTCACTCATTTAACCAATTAAAAGTTTTAAAAAGCTCTCAAACAATTTAGCTCTGCGCTCTAGACCAGTGTTTATCCAATTTGATCCTGTTATCAGCTGTGTAGTGCTAGGGCAAAAACCAAAACGTGCACCCAGGGGTGCCCCAGGACCGAGTTTGGGAAACCCTGCTCTAGACTAAAGCCTCCATTGTCTGTGCAGCAGCCTGGAAGTTTGACATCCCTACTCTTAAGGAGCCTTGTTATTTGCAGAGGTAGACTGGCTCTCACAGCCAAATACTCCATCTAAACATGAATCGATTCTCAATTACGATACGGTTCCAAAAACAAAGCCCTTTTAATATCACACCAAAACAATTTCACAAAAGCAAAATACACACCGTTTTAACCAGCTTTCTCGGTTGCAGCGGACAGTATTTTTCAGTGACAACGCGTTTCTGGCGACCTTCTACACATAGGTGTTCGGAGCCGCTGTAACATAGAAATATGGCCATGTGGGAACACGAACCTGGCCTAACCCTATAAAAAGACGAGCGCCAATTTAACGTTTTATTTTTAGGAAAATATGTATCGCTGATATGAAAGATAAGGTCCTTATTACTTCCTAAACCGTACCGTATGCTGTTAATGTTCAGACCGAGCTTCGCTCTTATCAAAACTCCTCCGTACAGAAGACACCTTCACCTAATGGCTCTTGTGGAGTAACTGAGAGTCATGCTCAAGGGCTAGGCTAACTCAAATTAGTAAGCTTTCCAAAGTGTTGTGGCTAAAGAACTCATATCGTATACGTTCAGTGTACATATATTTTAGCATTTTCTTTGGCATACATTGAAAACTACTGTGATAAAATAATTAGTGGAAGTAGCTACAAACATACTCACATTTAGGCTAGCTGCGTTCTTTATTTGTTCATTCAACTTTCAGCGCTACACAAGAGAATGAGATCCACGAAAGTAAGCTGTCAAAAGAAGAGATGGTTACAACAACCAATCAACGTGATCAACAAATTATAATCGGCCAATCATGAGGCGGTTCTTTGACATGTAAGGACGCCATTTTGGTTGGTGGTCCGTTCTGGGAACGTTTATATTTTTTGTTGGCAAAGCAAAATATTGGCACATTATTTCAATGCTCTTTGATAATGTTGTGTTTTGTCATAGTAATAAAACTTACTCCAAAAGATTGCAATTACTTGGCTGCGCGAGACGGACGTGATTGGATTAATCGTGTTTAGGTTTATATTAAGTCGCAAACTGCGCAAGCAAGACCTCTCAGAAGCCAGTTTTTGTGAACTATATTGAACAAAAATACAAACGAAACAATTTCAAAGATTTTACATTGTTACAGTTCATATAAGGAAATCAGTCAATTGAAATAAATAAATTAGGCTCTAATCTATGGATTTCACATGACTGGGCAGGGGCGCAGCCATCAGTGTGCCTGGGAGGGCATAGGCCCACCCACTGGAGAGCCAGGCCCAGCCAATCAGAATGAGTTTTTCCCTACAAAAGGGCTTTATTACAGACAAAAATACTCCTTAGAAGGGTAAGAAGCCAAATGTGGAGGTCCTGGGCTGCTGTGGTTACAAGCAGTGTTTCCTCTAAACTGCACGCACAGTAGCCCGGGACTGCCACAGAGAGAACCACGAGATTGAACTTCACTCAACTTTCTAGAGCAGTGGTCACCAACCGGTCGATCTCCAAGGCATTCCTAGTCAATCGCCAAACATTTCTGTAAAAACCTCAACGATAAAGCCTTTTATTCCTATTTTGTTTTATTTGTCACAGGCTGTTGGCGGTAGGTGCACCCGATTCAGCTGCCCTGTGCGCCTGGTAGGCGAACTGTTGTCATTTTTAACCATTTCATGTGTCTGAAGATAAAAACTCTGCCTTCCCGGCTGGCCCAGAGAGCAAATCAAGTGCACTATAGTTCTACCGCTGGCCAATCGTATGGCTCAGATGACCATGTCTGCAGTAACGTAGCAGACATAAAAGATACAGCAAAGTTGATACTGTGAGATTTCAAAACGTTTAAAACCATGACTAGAAAGAGATGGTCAACGAATACAGCAATTACAGCCTCGGGTCTTCTTGGGTATGATGATGCTACAAGCTTGGCACACTTGTATTTGGGGAGTTTCTCCCATTCTTCTCTGCAGATCCTCTCAAGCTCTGTCAGGTTGGATGGGGAGCGTCACTGCACAGCTATTTTCAGGTCTCTCCAGAGATGTTGGATCGGGTTCAAGTCCGGGCTCTGGCTGGGTCACTCAAGGACATTCAGAGACTTGTCCCGAAGCCACTCCTGTGTTGTCTTGGCTGTGTGCTTAGGTGAACCTTCGCCCCAGTCTAAGGCACTGAGCGTTCTGGAGCAGGTTTTCATTAAGGATCTCTCTGTACTTTGCTCCATTCATATTTCCCTCGATCCTGACTAGTCTCCCAGTCCCTGTCGCTGAAGAAGAACTCTGGAGCTCTGTCAGAGTGACCATTGGGTTCTTGGTCACCTCACTGACCAAGGCCCATCTTCCCCAATTGCCCAGTTTGGCCGAGCGGCCAGCTCTAGGAAGAATCTTGGTGGTTCCAAACGTATTCTATTTAAACTTATTCCACTGTGTTCTTGGTGTAACGTCTGCTTCCAACTCACACTCTCAAACACGTAGATCCCCTGAACGCAGCTCAGTTTCCAGCCCACTTTCCAGCTCTCACTCTCAAACACATAGATCCCCTGAATGCAGCTCACTCTCCAGATCCCAACCACCTGAATTCTGATCACATGTTTTCACACCTGTATGTCATTTACACACACTATTTAGTTCAGTTCTTTGCACCCCTTCATTGTGAGGTATTGTTTGTTTTGTTACACGGTGTATTCGGAGCTCTGTTTATTTCTGTACTAGTCCTCCCGTGTATCGTGGTTTTTGGCCATCCTCACTAACGACGCCTTTTTGCCTATTCCCTATCAAATTTCCTGTTGTCAACCTCTTGCCTGATGTCTCGGACTACGTCATTAGCCTTTTCCCTGCCTGTACTGTTAACTTTTTGGAGCCCCTGTGTATGACCTTCTGCCTGTCCATGGACCCAGCTACCTGCCTCCTCCTGTGGTCCTTTGCTAATAAACCCTGCTGTGCCCTGCGCTTGAAACCAGCACTCTGTCTCCCATCGTATTCATTACACTTAGGGAACGTCAATGCTGCAGACATTGGTTGGTACACTTCTACAGATCTGTGCCTCGATCCATTTCTGTCTCAGAGCTCTACGGACAAATCATTCAACCTCATGGCTTTATTTTTGCTCAGACATGCACTGTCAATTGTGGGACCTTATATAGACAGGCGTGTGCCTTTCCAAATCATGTTCAATCAACTGAATTTACCACAGGTGGACTCCAATCAAGTTGTAGAAACATCTCAAGGATGATCAATGGAAACAGGATGCACCTGAGCTCAATTTCGAGTCACATAGCAAAGGGTCTGAATACTTATGTAAAACAGGTACTTTTGTTTTTAATTTTGTATAAATTTGCAAACATTTCTAAACCTGTTTTCGCTTTGTCATTATAGGGTATTGTTTGTAGATTGATGAGGGAAAATGTATTTAATCCATTTTAGAAAATGTCTGTAATGTAACAAAATGTGGAAAAAGAGAAGGGGTCTGAATACTTTCTGAATGCACTTTACTTGTTACAAGAACCGGAGCACATGACTTGACAAGTCGTTTACAGTTTTTGACAAATCACAAAGCAAATAAAATGTTATCACCTCACATATCATCACCCTGAATACAATCCTATTGCCTAGCCTAACCGCGCGAAAGCTAAACAGGGTTGCCAGGATTGGATGAAGCCATTTTAGGGGAGTTTGTGAGGGGGTTCATTTAATTTGGGGGACTTTTTGGTTGGGTAAAAATGGGAGAAGGCATCGTGGGGGGATATGATGAGGGAAATATTACTATGATGGGGGATTTATTAATAAATGGGGGGCAAACACAAGAGAAGTTTACAAGTTAAATAAAAATAAAACCCTGGAAAGGGCGGACTGAGCTAGCAACCCTGAGGTACCATATTTACAATCTGATGCTGCGTTCAAAACAACTGGGAACTCTGAAAAAACGAGCTCTGACTGGGATTTTTTTTTTGAACGGTCATCCAACTCGGAATTCCAACAAGATAGCTAACTTCATGATTTTACCAATTTGTCTGAGTTCCTAGTTGTCTTAAGTACCATATGTCACAGGTCAGGTTTTCTCCCTTGAGTGTACTACCAGAGGTTGCCACTGGAGAGCACCCTTGAGTTACTTCCAGTATCCAGGTGACCCTGATTGGGTTTATTGGGATCACTTGCTGGATGACTATTTAGGTTCCTCTGTGGACTGGGCCAGTTGTTCAGGTCTCACGTTTTGTTCAGTGTTCTCTTGCTTTGTTGTTTTGCTATGAAGAGCTTAAGTAAATATTCTGGATTTACCCTTACCTCCGTCTGCTGTGTTTCTCTGCGTCTGGGTCCGAGTTCATACTAGCATTAATGTCACACCATTAAGTCATTAAGTCAGTTGAGTATTAAGTCAGTTGAGTGAGAGGATCAGTTCATTAGAGTTAACTGCATCTCAGATTGCAGCCCAAATAAATGCATCACAGAGTTCAAGTAACAGACACATCTCAACATCAACTCTTCAGAGGAGACTGCGTGAATCATGCCTTCATGGTCAAATTGCTGCAAAGAAACCACTACTAAAGGACACCAAAAAGAAGAGACTTGGTTGGGCCAAGAAACACGAGCAATGGACAATAGACTGGTGGAAATCAGTCCTTTAATCCAAATTTGAAATTTTTGGTTGCAACCGCCGGGTTTTGGGAGACGCAGAGTAGGTGAATGGATGATCTTTGCATGTGTGGTTCCCACCGTGAAGCATGGAGGAGGAGGTGTGATGGTGTGGGGGTGCTTTGTTGGTTTCATAGTTTTTACAATGTAGAAAAAATAAAGAAAAACCCTTGAATGAGTAGGTGTGTCCAAACTTTTGACTTGTACTGTACATACATACATACAGTATGCTACAGTAGAAACGACAACACGATATACAGAAAATAAGGCACTATTATTTGTAAGTGTAACCGATGTGAAATGGATAGCTAGTTCACGGGGTGCGTGCTAATAGCCTTTAAATCGGTGAAGTCACTCGCTCTGAGACCTTGAAGTAGTTGTTCCCCTTGCTCTGCAAGGGCCGGGGCTTTTGTGGAGCAATGGGTAACGATGCTTCGTGTGAGGCATTTGTAGATGTGTGCAGAGGGTCCCTGGTTCGAGCCCAGGTAGGGGCGAGGAGAGGGACGGAAGCTATACTGTTACATAAGGAAAACAACAATGAAGGCAATGCAGTCGCCAGCCAGAAAATGTGCCATGGGGAAAAAGTTAGTACAAGGCCTGTTCTGCCAAGAGAGGAGCAAATGTCTGCATATTAGATCTGGGAAACACTGGGGAAGTGCTTGAGCTCTCGTAAAAGAGGGAAGTTTGTCTGGTTCAGTTAAGCCTCAATAATAAATTGGCCACAACAGTGAAATTGGCAACTTATTATGTGAATTAATGAGGCTGAACACAGCTCAATTCAAACTGTTGTTAGAAAATAAAACTTGTTAGAAAATAATTAGAAATTGACAAGTTTGGTTTGAGGGCAGCACAGGTTAACTGTCCTGTTGCATAACAATCACATTTTGGAACAGTAATAGCATTCTCACATCACATGCATTAAAAAAAACTAATGCTGGGGCAACCGTTGGATATATTTGGAACTCATGTGTGAAAAGATTACGGTAAAGGTTAAAGTTTGTAATAGGCTTAATACAAAAATATCAAAACAACGTTCTTTGGCTAGCGCTCACTGTTGCCCCTATTGGCCGGATTTCACGTCATCTCTGATGTCCTCAGACATGGATGATGGATGTCTAATACTGACTTGTTTCACGGGTGACCTGGCTGCAAAAGGAGCAGAGATGCTCCTCTGGGTGTAACTGTAGATTTGGAAACTAGAGGTGCTCTTAAGTAGAATGGACCCCCATTTATTGCGACACAACATAGGCTACACAACAATTGTGTAAGGTGCAATATGTATGTCCAATATGAAAAAAATATTGGATTTAAGAGGATTTGCCACAATAACCAATGTTCAATTATTTTCGCCCTAATTATTAATATACTAAGGAAGGGTATCTTATTCTGAAGGATTCCAAAAAACCACGACCCGGAAGTACTTAGTTATTCTTGTCTGTTTGACAGCGGTGTAAGGAAGCGCTGACCCAAATAGTGAACAGCGAGCAACGACGACGTATCCTAGCTCAAAGACAGAAACCGAAACATTTAATACGACGATTGGTGAGTATGATTTTCGCCTCTCATACGATAAACTGCATGCATTCGATCAGTGTTTGGGCTAATGACACCAGGTTCCAAAGCAACACCAGTATAAACAGCTTGTGCCTGGACGGGGTGATCATTTCAGGATTATACCGAGATATATGGCATTTTACACCTGTCATGTTAAATATCAATAACATATGTATTTAAGCATGATTATAATGGTAGAATGCCATAAATCATTGTCAGTGTGTCCACTGCGCAACCTTGCCTACTGATGTCGACTTTGAGGAAGGTTTTTAGAGATGATTAGCTTGCTTAGCCTATGGCTATGTTCAGTTTGTAAAAATAAAAAAAACTTGGCTTCCTTAGTTATGGGTCACAAATCTAGGCTACTCATGCATCTTCATGATTATTATCATTTGTTTTTAATTAGCAGGGTTTCAAATGGAAATGTCAATTAAATATCTGAATGTGTCTTCATTTGAAACGAGGCAGTGCCAAAGACACGGGGGCATTCAGTAATCCGAGAAAGTGCTCCTCTGAACTGTTTGTCTACAGCAGCCAACAGAGGATTTACTAGTGTGTTTTTGATTAGCCTTGCTGAGAGAATGGGAGGAGGAAGAAAAAGTCGGGAAAACCTTTCTCGGATCTGAAGTTTAACATCGCAGAGATACTTGTCTGCATTTTTTTCTAATTAGAATTTACTTCTAAAAAACGGTGACGGTGGTGGCATCCCAGTGACCGCGTCACATGAGCGAGCGCAGTTGTGCGGGCACCACGTCACGACTGGTCTCAAGCCACTGCGCTGCCAAAATACAAATGCGGTTATAATTTAGAATAACTTACAGCCAAGTGTTTTTTTTTTTTTTTACTTTCACCCGTTTGTCTTATATGAAAGGAACTTAAATTAACAGGAAACAAAGCCAATTGGACTTCTAAACGCCGTAAACAACTTCTTAAAGCCAGGCTTTTGTGACATCCATCATTGCAGACGGCTTCTTTATCAGGATAACTTTACAGCAGTTGATAAGACTGAGGCGGATGGAAGTGTGGCATGATCTGCGTGCTGGAATGCGGATACTACTAGGAATTGACCTATATCATGCAGGTTTGTTTGTCATGGTTAGTAAGTGGACGCTTAATATTAAATGACTTAGCTCAGCAGTTGCCAAATACTCTCACTTAGATAATTAGTCAGAAACTGCTGTGAATGTGAGAGAAGCCTATGTCCAATGCCATGGCAATGCTCTCTACTCCAACCTGAACAAAATGTTCTCATGCTGATCTGTTTCGTTTTTTCCCCCTGGACCTCCTGCAAGAACTTTCTGAGGAATTGTGAAGTTAAAAAATAGTAGTCTACTGCTATTCTCCTCGGGGTAGATTTTCAGCATGTGGCAAGCATTCCGCCTTCTATAATTCTATAGCAGTATAATAGATATAATTCTACACAGCTTTCAGTTGCTGGAATGAATCCATTCTCATAAGGCAACCGTTTTCAGTCCCACCAGGCAAACCTGTGGGACCAACTGTTGCTGCCATGTTATTCTGGTATACTTGTTATTGTGTCTCAAGCTAAGCTTTGTACTTACTAGGAGAAGGCCACAATAAGTGCTGGAACTCACTTCCGAAGCAAAAAGATATGTATGAAAATGCTGTGTTATTTTGGTCAGATAAGTCAGCGCCGTCTAAAAGCTGCAGCTGAACGTTTTGAGGATGCTCGTACTTTTGTGTCAACTACCGCTAAGTCGTTGTCTATCTTAACTTATCTGAAATGCGCTTTCCTGTCAGCTCATTTGAAATTCTGTGGACTCCAGAAAGACTTCCCACTGTAGTTGGGCAATTCCACGATAGTGGAATTTCGCTGAGACTTAAGATTTTTCACTTAAAATGTATGCCAAACCAAAACCATTGATTTCGAAGTTTAACAAACCGCACAACGCTATGCACAAGGACAACTTTTATCAATTTACACTGAACGTTTTACAGAAACACATTCTGGAAGAACTGTGCAGATGCAAAGTTTGGTAACAGAATTTCAATAAAATCTTCCTCTGTTTTTTATGACTACATTAAGTGAAGTGGATTTACACCCGGTAACAGAATTGCGGTAACGGAATTTCATCATGGGTCCCATATCTGGGCAACACAGAAATGCATAATTATGGGTGTGAATATCATTCTCTTCATGGTGATGTATCCTGAATAGGTACACAAAGGTATAAATATGAAATATCCTCCTTTGCATATTTGACTATTATTCTACCACTGGCTATTATTTGAGTGATCATAGACGACTATGTTTTTCAAGTTTGGACATCAAAGTACAGCTCGGTAGAATATAGAACAGGGGTCTTAAACCTTTTTTCCCCCCCAGGGACCCCCTCCCAGGCAAACCGGCAACCCAGGGACCCCATCATACGTTAGAAAAATAATTTTTAGCAGGTGAATGATAATGGCAAAGAGAAGTAATCAACAATTTAAAAATAAATCGATTTGGTAGATAATTTTTCATTATTTTGAACTCTCCACATTAGGATTGGAAGTGTAAACTCTAACATAGCCTATTAGCTAGAAGGTTACTCCAAACACATTTTCACATTCTAAGAACAGCTGTTTTGGTTAGCCATGTGTTGTCAAAAAGGCATGTTTAAGTCAAGAAAACATGTAGGCAGCCAGTAGAACTTGCCACACTGGGTGATTTTTCAAAACCTATGTCAGATACTCCAGTGAGTGTAATTTTCTCAATATTAGGAGTTGAGAAACAAAAGTTGACATCATTATAAATAAGATTATCCTCTTCTGCTGTATGTATGTTGTGATATCAAACAAATCAGGTATGTCATTTTTCTATTAATAGTGAACGATTATTTACTTAACCAACAGTAGCATATTTCTGTCCTGCTAATGCTGTTTTTTATGGTCTCCGCTCAAGTTCCCTGCAGCTAATCTGTGCGTATGGTCACTAGAGATGGCTTGAGCTGACAAAGGAGTTAGACTGCATTACACAGACAAGATGTGGTGGGTGTATCCGAGATAGAGATAGCCAGGAGGAGTTTAGAACAATTCCTCATTGTCTCTAAATAATTCTTGCACCTGGGAAACTAAGCCAGGGAGGGGTTAAGACAATACCCACATGCAGGTAACGACAGGATGAACCCAGAGTGGCTTATGATGCTCCTTGGTCTGCATGAGAGGGGCTGAGCATTGTTAGTGTCAGCTATAAATAGTACTCTGCATTTGTGTAAAGGTTAGGTTACTCTGTCCAACACTCAAGGGTGGGGGATCGACCAGCCTCATTAGTGCAATAATTAATCGAAATCAAATAAAGATGATTGTTTGAAGAAATGACAATCTCTCTCACTACTGAATTAACACAACAATGTAATTAAATATCTGTTTATTCTGTTGCTGGTGATATTCATAAAAACATTGCAAAAATATATTTTTGCGGACCGACTGCAGTACCTCTGCGAAACCCCTAGGGTGCCGTGGACCCCCGGTTGAATACCCCTGCAGCAGAGTACAGTAGTTAGTAATGAAATTTCAAGGCACAGAGCAATGTTTTTTAAATATACGTTTTGATAGTGGTCTTTACTTCAACATTAATGTGTTTCGACGTATTTCTAATACCTTTTTTTAAAGCGGCAATCAGCAGTTGAAACAATAACAAAGCATTTTCCACGACCCTGTTTCTGTAAACAGTTGAGGGGTGGGGCTGGAGAAATGTAACCACTCTCAAATTCATAGACAGAGGTATGTATGGATGCAGAGGTAAGGACTGACCATCCATGTTATCAAAATGATAGTTTTAACCTTGTTTGGAGTCAGTGTTTGTTTACATTTACCTTGTTTACAAACAGCTCGTACCCCTGCACATTGATCTGGTACTCCCCGTATATAGCTTCATTCTTGTGTATTTTATTCCTCCTGTGCTAACATTATTATCTAAGTCTGCGTCGTTGGGAAGGGCTCGTGAGCTCATAAACTAGCATTTCACGGTAAAGTCTACACCTGTTTTATTCACTGCATGTGACAAACATATTTTATTTGTAAAACGAGCTTATATTTTGGGTTCTGATGGAGTACAGTTGAATGAAGCTCATGAGGCATTTGATGTGTTTTTTAAGAATCAATGGGTACATATCATTTATTTAGAAATCCCAAATTATATGTAGCAACTTTTCTGGTAGATTAAATTAAAGCCTTTGCATATTCCTAATTTTTAGGATGGAAAATGGTTGAAAAATGTATTTATGCCTTAATTTCTCAGAAATATAGACTCTTAGCTTTCATTTGACACCCAGTTTGATATGCTCCTCTGAACTTCACATGTTGCTGCTCATGTTTTTTTTTTACATGGGTCCTTTTACATGGAAATGACCAATTACAAAAATCAAATGTTATTGGTCACATACACATGGTTTGCAGATGTTAATGTGAGTGTAGCGAAATGCTTGTGCTTCTAGTTCCCGACAGTGCAGTAATATCTAACAAGTAATCTAACAATTCCACAACTACCTAATACACACAAATCTAAAGGGATGGAATAAGCATATGTATGTGTAAATATATGGATAACCGAGTGGCATAGGCAAGATGCAAAAAAAGAAAGGTCCTCTTACTGTCAACTGTGTTTATTTTCAGCAAACTTAACATGTGCAAATATTTGTATGAACATAACAAGATTCAACAACTGAGACATAAACTGAACAAGTTCCACAGACATGTGACTAACAGAAATGTAAAAATGTGTCCCTGAACAAAGGGGGGAGGGGTCAAAAGTAAGTCAGTATCTGGTGTGGCCACCAGCTGCATTAAGTACTGCAGTGCATCTCCTCCTCATGGACTGCACCAGATTTTCCAGTTCTTGCTGTGAGATGTTACCCCACTCTTCCACCAAGGCCCCTGCAAGTTCCCGAACATTTCTGGGGGGGAATGGCCCTAGCCCTCACCCTCCGATCCAACAGGTCCCAGACGTGCTCAATGGGATTGAGATCCGGGCTCTTCGCTGGCCTTCCTGTCTTGCAGGAAATCACGCACAGAACGAGCAGTATGGCTGGTGGCATTGTCATGCTGGAGGGTCATCTCAGGATGAGCCTGCAGGAAGGGTACCACATGAGGGAAGAGGAAGAGTCTTCCCTGTAACACACAGCGTTGAGATTGACTGCAATGACAACAAGCTCAGTCCGAAGATGCTGTGACACACCTCCCCAGACAATGACGGACCCTCCACCTCCAAATCAATCCCTGTCCAGATTACAGGCCTTGGTGTAACGCTCATTCCTTCAACGATGAACGCGAATCTGACCATCACCCCTGGTTAGACAAAACCGTGACTCGTCAGTGAAGAGCACTTTTTGCCTGTCCTGTCTGGACCAGCGACGGTGGGTTTGTGCCCATAGGCAACGTCGTTGCCGGTGGTCTGGTGAGGACCTGCCTTACGACATGCCTACAAGCCCTCAGTCCAGCCTCTCTCAGCCTATTGCGGACAGTCTGAGCGCTGATGGAGGGATTGTGTATTTCTGGTGTAACTCGGGCAGTTGTTGTTGCCATCCTGTACCAGTCCCGCAGGTGTGATGTTCGGATGTACCGATCCTGTGCAGGTGTTACACGTGGTCTGCCACTGCAAGGACGATCAGCTGTGTCTCCCTGTAGCGCTGTCTTAGGCGTCTCACAGTACGGACATTGCAATTTATTGCCCTGGCCACATCTGCAGTCCTCGTGCCTCCTTGCAGCATGCCAAAGGCACATTCACGCAGATGAACAGGGACCCTGTGCATCTTTCTTTTGGTGTTTTCAGAGTCAGTAGAAAGGCCTCTTTAGTGTCCTAAGTTTTCATAACTGTGACCTTATTGCCTACCGTCTGTAAACTGCTAGTGTCTTAATGACCGTTCCACAGGTGCATGTTCATACATTTTTTGGTCCTTAAAAGGGACATTTCTTTTTTGTTTTCAGCTTAAGTACTAATAACCATTATAAAATTCAGTCTCATCATTTACAATAAACAGTGTTCGGATGAAGAGTGCATGAAAGTGAAAGCTTATGCCAGTGGGTAAATAGTTGACATATAGAAATAACACAGACAACACCTGTCATTCAAATATTTAGCAATGCTCATTAGTCTCTTTAAAGAGAATTTCTGTTAAACCAAAGCCTGTTACAAGTGCTTATAGAACAGCCGCTCGTTACTACATTCTAAAACATCTCAGGTGAAACCTCTTCCCCCCCCCCCCCCCTTCCTCCGCCAGGTTGCTCTCTAGTCTGCCAGGGCCAGGGGGAGTGTCATGTTGAAACTGCTCTTCCACAAAGTGCTGGTGTTGACCTGTCTTCACCATTCACCTCACTGTACCTCCCTTCCAACGTAAGCTAACTCCAGCTGCTCTGTCTCCACCCTCTTCCACCACTTGGCCCGGAGAAAGGTAAATCTACTGTACTATAAAATCGTATGTGACCTTAACGCACCCAATTGTATTTGATCACCTGCTGTGCTGTCTGACTCATTCATGTCTGGAAATGATGCAATGTGTACAATAGTCTCAGCTAGGATTGACATTAAGGGTTGTTGTATTGCTTGGGGTAAGTGAACTGAGCAGTCACACAAGTTGAGCCTGCTCTAAGGTTGCCCTTTTGAGCAGGTGGTGAAAAAATACATGTGAAAACCACCGACCAAGAATTCCAGTAGCTTAAACTCATCTTTCTGGTTTCTCCCCATTGTTTAAGTAAAAGACGGACAATTTATGCCATCGGAGCCTGCTCTGAGATTCTGTTTACTGAAAACAACCAAATATAAATAATTTCAGTACTGATCTTTTTGATTCCTCTGCCATGTTTAGGTGAAAGGCAGGCAATGTATGGCACTTCTGTGTGGAAATAGCCAATTTACATTTTCGTGCAAATGATCATAATCTTCGGGGCAGCCCAAAGAGACTTCTGACTTGCCCGATGGGCAAAGTGCCGTTCAGACTTTAAACGTCAATCCCTTCATAGCGCCGCCTTTTGTGCCGGTGTTGAATTACATCAAGGTAGTGTGATGTTATGGCCTGGAAATCTAGACTGAAGCATGCTACGCTTTACTATTGTTTCACTGTTGAGCGGCAATTCAGTCCGGATTTACAGGCTAGTAATGTTACACAATCCTGACAACTGTTTCTGTTCTGTCCAGGTCTTTGGTCCTCCTGGAGAATGTCCTATGCATATCAGAACCTGTTCAGCTGGAGTCGACCTCGATTGACACGACCACATCATCTCCTCTTCCTATCACTTGGCTTCTTGTGCTACTTAGTTCCTCCCACAGGTAAAATGCGCCAATACATTTCTCTGGAAATATTCACGGTGTCATGGTTGTCCAAGATGTAAGAAGGAATGAGATATATTCATTGTTTTGTTGTACTTACCATAAACTTTATTGAATCGAAGACATTAAAACATGAATACAATTTCGTGCAGTCTAACAATAGATGCTTGCCTTTATTACTTTGGGTGTGTCTTACACCTTGGCATATCTTTACTTTGTGTGTATCTTTACTTTCTGTGTTTATCGGGTTGTTAGTGATTGTTTATACTGTCTGTTGGTTCTGAGGCGTGTATGCATGTTTCGGTGGTGGCTCACTCCGAATGGCTGTTTTTACAGTGTGGATGCCACAAGGCATGGTGAGTTACAATGTAGGCCGGACAATCGGTCCTCTGTGAGTCAGTGTCGCTCGGGTAGGAGGGGAATGACTAAACAGAGGCGAAAGGCTCCATTCTCTAAAAGAAAGCAAAGGGGCCCAATCGCTGCAAGCAGTGTTACACAGAGTTTAGGTTACACCCGCATCCCATAATATTCAGCTCCGGAGCTATGGCAACAATAGCCATGGGAACAGCTGCGCTGTCAGTGAGTGTCTGAGTTGGTGATGGTTGGTGCCATGTCTTGTCTAGAGACACTCATCCTGCCTTTTTTTGATTATGTTCTTGAAGCCGTGATGATAGGACGTTTGACCGTGGTGATAATAAAGCCTAATCAACGTCTTGTCAGGGAAATGCCTCATTTCCCTTTACCGCTGTGACTTGATTGGGCAGTTGAGCTTCAGGCATGTCTGGAGCGTTACTGTATGTTAAGAGATTGCATTTGCGAGGTACATGTGGCTATAGAGAGATGACATAGAAGGCTAAGGCTTGTTACAAGTTGAGAAGGGTCATTCATGTCAATGACACAACATCTATGCCCTAAATCAGTGGGGCGCAAAACCAGTGTCGGCTGCTTTTCTCATCTGCTTAGCACATTAATGTCTGGTTGCTCTCAGACTGCACACACCTGGCTTCCCAGAGCTAAGAAAGAAGGATCTCAAATCTAAACATTCAGGGCCCTAATCAAGGTTCCCTCTAATTTATTTTGTCACTGAGCAAATTTCCGGTCTGCTGAGCGCAAACTTTAACATTGTGAAAATTCGGTGCAACTTCCAGCATGCGTTTACTGTGAACACTGAGGCTGTACACTCTAAGTTACCGTTTTAACACTGGCCATGTAAGTTACTGTGGCGATTTGATCATAAAAGAGACCTACCAGTGTGGCCTACCATCAAAAACAATGGAGAAAATGCATCCCATAATATTTTAACATGGAAATAGCTATTCAGTCTACAGTAGCAGCCAGCAGCCAATATATTGTGTTCGGTGTAGGCCTACATTCCGTGAGACTTTTGAAAATAACATCCAGGGTTTGACATGAACCTGTTTATCCACTTGTCCTTCAGACAAGGAGGTGACTGAAAATGTTGATGTGTTTGATGCAATAAACCACTTTATAAAATAAAATGTATTATTATTCCATTTACATTTACATTTAAGTCATTTAGCAGACGCTCTTATCCAGAGCGACTTACAAATTGGTGCATTCACCTTATGACATCCAGTGGAACAGCCACTTTACAACAGTGCATCTAAATCTTTTAAGGGGGGGGGGGGGTCAGAAGGATTACTTTATCCTATCCTAGGTATTCCTTAAAGAGGTGGGGTTTCAGGTGTCTCCGGAAGGTGGTGATTGACTCCGCTGTCCTGGCGTCGTGAGGGAGTTTGTTCCACCATTGGGGGGCCAGAGCAGCGAACAGTTTTGACTGGGCTGAGCGGGAACTGTACTTCCTCAGTGGTAGGGAGGCGAGCAGGCCAGAGGTGGATGAACGCAGTGCCCTTGTTTGGGTGTAGGGCCTGATCAGAGCCTGGAGGTACTGAGGTGCCGTTCCCCTCACAGCTCCGTAGGCAAGCACCATGGTCTTGTAGCGGATGCGAGCTTCAACTGGAAGCCAGTGGAGAGAGCGGAGGAGCGGGGTGACGTGAGAGAACTTGGGAAGGTTGAACACTAGACGGGCTGCGGCGTTCTGGATGAGTTGTAGGGGTTTAATGGCACAGGCAGGGAGCCCAGCCAACAGCGAGTTGCAGTAATCCAGACGGGAGATGACAAGTGCCTGGATTAGGACCTGCGCCGCTTCCTGTGTGAGGCAGGGTCGTACTCTGCGGATGTTGTAGAGCATGAACCTACAGGAACGGGCCACCGCCTTGATGTTAGTTGAGAACGACAGGGTGTTGTCCAGGATCACGCCAAGGTTCTTAGCGCTCTGGGAGGAGGACACAATGGAGTTGTCAACCGTGATGGCGAGATCATGGAACGGGCAGTCCTTCCCCGGGAGGAAGAGCAGCTCCGTCTTGCCGAGGTTCAGCTTGAGGTGGTGATCCGTCATCCACACTGATATGTCTGCCAGACATGCAGAGATGCGATTCGCCACCTGGTCATCAGAAGGGGGAAAGGAGAAGATTAATTGTGTGTCGTCTGCATAGCAATGATAGGAGAGACCATGTGAGGTTATGACAGAGCCAAGTGACTTGGTATATAGCGAGAATAGGAGAGGGCCTAGGACAGAGCCCTGGGGGACACCAGTGGTGAGAGCACGTGGTGAGGAGACAGATTCTCGCCACGCCACCTGGTAGGAGCGACCTGTCAGGTAGGACGCAATCCAAGCGTGGGCCGCGCCGGAGATGCCCAACTCGGAGAGGGTGGAGAGGAGGATCTGATGGTTCACAGTGTCGAAGGCAGCCGATAGGTCTAGAAGGATGAGAGCAGAGGAGAGAGAGTTAGCTTTAGCAGTGCGGAGCGCCTCCGTGATACAGAGAAGAGCAGTCTCAGTTGAATGACTAGTCTTGAAACCTGACTGATTTGGATCAAGAAGGTCATTCTGAGAGAGATAGCAGGAGAGCTGGCCAAGGACGGCACGTTCAAGAGTTTTGGAGAGAAAAGAAAGAAGGGATACTGGTCTGTAGTTGTTGACATCGGAGGGATCGAGTGTAGGTTTCTTCAGAAGGGGTGCAACTCTCGCTCTCTTGAAGACGGAAGGGACGTAGCCAGCGGTCAGGGATGAGTTGATGAGCGAGGTGAGGTAAGGGAGAAGGTCTCCGGAAATGGTCTGGAGAAGAGAGGAGGGGATAGGGTCAAGCGGGCAGGTTGTTGGGCGGCCGGCCGTCACAAGACGCGAGATTTCATCTGGAGAGAGAGGGGAGAAAGAGGTCAGAGCACAGGGTAGGGCAGTGTGAGCAGAACCAGCGGTGTCGTTTGACTTAGCAAACGAGGATCGGATGTCGTCGACCTTCTTTTCAAAATGGTTGACGAAGTCATCTGCAGAGAGGGAGGAGGGGGGGGGGGGGGGGGGGGGATTCAGGAGGGAGGAGAAGGTGGCAAAGAGCTTCCTAGGGTTAGAGGCAGATGCTTGGAATTTAGAGTTGTAGAAAGTGGCTTTAGCAGCAGAGACAGAAGAGGAAAATGTAGAGAGGAGGGAGTGAAAGGATGCCAGGTCCGCAGGGAGGCGAGTTTTCCTCCATTTCCGCTCGGCTGCCCGGAGCCCTGTTCCCATACCATTATTATAGAGAATCAGACAAATTATGCTAGTCTCTTCCTATTGGCTACTTTGCTTATTTAAGCCTGTCTCAAAATACAACACTGCCCCTTTAAGACAAAAAAAACGCTCTTTACCTGACTTGCTTTTAAAAGATGTCTAGAAATGTGCATGTTTTGTGCTCTTGTAGGAAGCAATCAGTCCCCTATTTCTGACTACAAATAATCTAACTGGGCTAGTAACTCAACTAGCAAAGGATATGAACAAAATGTGCACACGTCGGTACATGCAGCTCTCGCTTTGATCTCAAAACAAGCACATCTACTCACGACCACTCATGCTGTAAACACAGTCCAGGTGAAAGTAAATGGCAGAGAGACCATTGCCATATATGGATATTTGCATATAGGCCTACTGCAGCTCTGATTTGTTTATGCCTCACCGGTCTGTGTACAGTACGGACTGAGTAGTGCGTGTCAATGCAATAGACTGCTACTCAGATGCGTTATGCCTACAACAAATGTCTTGCGTAGTTGGTTTTGTTTCGGTATGTTGCATTGAAAGTGCCTAATGTTGCGTGGACGCGATCACATTTTCCACAGTAAAGGGAAACATTAACAGGGAAAACTCATGAGTTAAGAGTCAAAATCACTGAGTTAACATGCAAGCCGACTTAAAAAACCTAAGCCTATGCAACATTAACCAATTAAAAACAGTACTGTAGCAATGAGTTATGTGAAGTAAGCTATAGGCCAAATGCATTATTTCTGCATATTGGCTTTGCTTGAATTGCCCTGCCAATGCATTGTTGGCCAATTTTTGTTTTATTGTATTTCAAAGTTCGAGGTAGGCTATATGATCACACCGGTAATAGATCCGTTGTTGTATTACTTGTGAGGCACAGCTGAGTGAGCATACATTTAAATAATTCGCTTTTTATTTTTATTTTACTGGGCTGGTGGTGCCTGCATCTGATGGTCAGTCTCAGCGGAGGGAGAGGGCAGCAGGCTGAGAGTCCGTCTCTCAACAGCCCTCCGCTCTCCCTGTCCTCCGCTGACCAAAAGGGACACCGTCTTCCAGCTGATGGGGAGACTCGCGTCTCACCGCATTATTACTGCCTCGCGCACAAATTTATGTTACTCCTATGAATAGAGGAAGTGAAATATTAAATAAGACCCAAGCCGCTAATAATAATAACAACAACACAAGCCTATAGATACACTTTGATACTCATTCGTTACTCCTTGTTGTAGTGCTGAGTGGAAATAGAACGCTCATTTTAGGCCTTCTAAAAGTGTTGAATACAAAGTGTTGTCAGTGCTGAGTAAGAACTTAAACATGAACTCACTCATAATAACAGCACCTCTTTGCTGTATTCGTTGACAGTCTCTTTCTAGTCATGGTTTTAAACGTTTTGAAATTTCACAGTATCAACTTTGCTGTAGCTTTCTTTTACGTCTGCTACGTCACTGCAGCCATGGCAATCTGAGCCAATTGGCCAGCGGTAGGCCTATAGTGCGCTTGATTTGTTCTCCGGGCCAGCCAGGAAGGCAGAGTTTGTACCTTCAGACAAATGAAATGGTTCAAAATGGCAACAGTTCACCTACCCGGCGTGCAGGGCCGGTGAATCAGGTGCACCTACCTCCAACAGCCTGAGACGAATAAAACAAAGTAGGAACGCAAGGCTTTATCATTGGTTTTTACAGGAATGTTTGACTAGGAATGCCTTGGAGATTGACCGGTTGGTGACCACTGCTCTAGAAAGTTGAGTGAAGTTCAATCTCGTGCTTCTCTCTGTGGGCTGATATTTCTACACAGCAGTCACGGGGGAGCTGCGAGGCATTCTCGGGGCTACTGCTCGCAAGCACCCAGCTTAGAGGGAACATTGGCCCCAAGTACCCACAGAAAATACCAATCCTTGTCCCAGCTGGCAGTCACTGATCACGTCCTCTTTATATCCCATAGACCGGCACACAATTGGCCCAGCGTCGTCCGGGTTTGGCCGGGGTAGGCCGTCACTGTAAATAAGAATTTGTTCTTAACTGACTTGCCTAGTTAAAAAAATATATATATACACACTTTCTATAACAACTCTCTTTCATCTTCTTTCCCTCTCCAGGTGTATCTGCCGAGATCTGCCGGGTGACAGGGGGAGTGTTGGGGATCCACTGGAGCAGTGTGGTCGGTTTAGGCTGGCGCCCCCTGGCTGTGGGGAGGAACAGCGCCAGATGCTGGGAATCATGCTGCCTGGAGCCCGCCTGCAGTGCCGTGTGGAGCCTGGGGGGGCGCTGTGTGCTACTGAGCTGCTCCAACAGAGGGCTCTGTCAAGTCACGTCTCTACCCCAGCCCCACATCGAGTCCCTGGGGCTCCTGCAGCAGCTTTCAAAGGGCACCACCACAGCTCGAAGGAGAAGGCAGAGGCGGGCACCAACAGGAAAGGGAAGTGGGTCGGACCAACTTTCTAGCACTGTGAGTCAACGGAAAGTTCTAGTATTGTAGTTGAGTCATAGGTGCCTGTTTACCCTTCCTTCTGGGATCACTGGGACGGAGTAGATAAAAACAAAGACTAAATACCCTCCTATAAACTTATACATAGATGACATCTATATTTCCCTAACTTATGTGTTAATTAATGTAAGCTATGCAATCACTCAGTGCATTCGGAAAGTATTCAGACCCCTTGACTTTTTCCACATTTTGTTACGTTACAGCCTTATTCTAAAATGGATTAAATATTTTTTTTCTCATCAATCTACACACAATACCCCATAATGACAAAGAAATGTCTTTTTATTTTTAGAAATGTTTGCACATTTATACAAATTAGAAAACTATCACATTTACATACAGTACCAGTCAAGTTTGGACACACCAACTAATTCAAGGGTTTTTCTTAATATTTTCTACATCGGAGAATAGTAGTGAAGACATTAAAACTATGAAATAACACATATGGAACCATGTAGTAACCAAAAAAGTGATTGATTGCAAGATGCTTTTTGAGGCAAACACAGTTCTGGGTTGCGCATCGACTGCAGGAAGCAGTAGATGTTCTGATCCGGTTTGGCACCACATACCTATGTCAGTCAGGGTTCTCAACTCTGGACTACTTAAAAAGCAAGTACAGAAATGGTCTCAATGCTGAGCATGACCTCAGGATTGCACTGAACAAAACTAAGCCCAGAATAGACCTGCTTGTTGAAAACTTCAACCAGTTACACACCTCTCATTAGGACTGTGTGTGTTTTCTGGTTTACATCTGTGTGATGCCTCAAACATCTTGCGCCAATCAGTTTGTTCCAGTTCAGAATTAAAATGATTTATTGTAGTTTAACAGCAACAGTTCCAACCTAGACAGATTTGTAAGTGTTTTTTATTTAATACGTTTTATTATTGTTATTATATATATCTTTTACCCCTTTCTCCCTAATTTCGTGATATCAAATTGGTAGTTACAGTCTTGTCCCATCGCTGTAACTCCCGTACGGACTCGGGAGAAGCGACGGTCGAGAGCCGTGCGTCCTCCAAAACACAACCTAACCTAGCCGCACTGCTTCTTGACACAATGCGTGCTTAACCCGGAAGCCAGCTTAACAAATGTGTCGGAGGAAACACCGTACACCTGGCGACCGTGTCAGCGTGCATGCACCCGGCCCGCAACAGGAGTCGCTAGGACGCGATGGGACAAGGACATCCCGGTCGGGCAAACCCTCTACTAACCCGAACGACGCTAGGCCAATTGTGCGTCGCCTCATGGGTTTCCCGGGCGCGGCCGGCTGTGACACAGCCCGGTATTGAACCAGGATCTTTAGTAACGCAGCTAGCACTGCAATGTAGTGCCTTAGACCGCTGCGCCACTCAGGAGGCTGTAAGAGTTTTTTTTATGGGGAAAAAAGAAACATGAATAGCTATTTATATGTGTATCTCATTGTTAGTTGTCTATATTGCATTTGTTTTAGGGATAAGGCCAATGAAATGTACCAATATTTACGAATAGCTGCATGTTTTCATAAGCTTGGGTCCCAGGAAAACACAGAATTTCTCATTTGGGTCCCAGGCTTAACAAGTTTAAGAACCCCTGTTCTAGAATGTTCTCCCATCTCCACAGAGGAACTCTGGAGCTCTGTCAGTGAACATCGGGTTCTTAGTCACCTCGCTGACCAAGGCCCTTCTCCCCCGATTGCGCAGTTTGGCCGGGCGGCCAGCTCTAGGAAGAGTCTCTTGGTGGTTCCAAACTTCTTCTATTTAAGAATGATGGAGGCCACTGTGTTCTTGGGGACCTTCAATGCTGCCGGCCTTTTTTTGGTACCCTTCCCCAGATCTGTGTCGACACAATCCAGTCTGCGCTCTACAGACAATTCCTTCGACCTCATGGCTTGTTTTTTAATCTGTGGGCCCTTATATAGACAGGTGTGTGCCTTTCCAAATCATGTCCAATCAATTGAATTTACCACAGGTGGACTACAACTTGTAGAAACATCAAGGATGATCAATGGAAACAGGATGCACCTGAGCTCAATTTCTAGTCCCATAGCAAAGGGTCTGAATACTTATGTAAATAAGGTACACAACCGGTCAAAAGTTTTAGGACACCTACTCATTAAAGGGTTTTTCTTTACTTTTACTATTGTCTACATTGTAGAATAACAGTGAAGACATCAAAACTATGAAATAACACATATGGAATCATGTAGTAATCAAAAAGTGTTAAACAAATCAAAAGATATTTTATATTTGAGATTCTTCAAATAGCCACCCTTTGCCGTGATGACAGCTTTGCACACTCTTGGCATTCTCTCAACTAGCTTCACCTGGAATGCTTTTCCAAACTCCAACAGGAGTTTCCACGTACGCTGAGCACTTGCTGGCTGCTTTTCCTTCAATCTGCGGTCCGACTCATCCCAAACCATCTCAATTTGGTTGAGGTCGGGGAATTGTGGAGGCCAGGTCATCTGATGCAGCGCTCCATTACTCTCCTTCTTGGTCAAATAGCCCTTACACCGCCTGGAGGTGTGTTGGGTCATTGACCTGTTGAAAAACAAATGATAGTTCCACTAAACCCAAACCAGATGTGATGGCGTATCGCTGCAGAATGCTGTGGTAGCCATGCTGGTTAAGTGTGCCTTGAATTCTAAATAAAGCATAGACAGTGTCACCAGCCAAGCACCCCCACACCATAACACCTCCTACTCCATGCTTTACGGTGGGAAATGCACATGCAGAGATCATCCGTTCACCCACACCGCGTCTCACAAAAACAAAGAGGTTGGTACCAAAAAATCTCAAATTTGGATATTTCCACCAGTCTATTGTCCATTTGCTCGTGTTTCTTGGCCCAAGCAAGTCTCTTATTATTATTGGTATCCTTTAGTAGTGGTTTCTTTGCACCAATTTGACCATGAAGGCCTGATTCTCACAGTCTCCTCTGAACTGTTGATGTGTCTGTTACTTGAACTTTGTGAAGCATTTATTTGGGCTGCAATTTCTGAGGCTGGTAACTCTAATGAACTTATCCTCTGCAGCAGAGGTAACTCTGGGTCTTCCATTCCTGTGGCGGTCCTCATGAGAGCCAGTTTCATCATAGCGCTGCATAATATGGACTTGGTCTTTCACCAAATAGGGCTGTCTTCTGTATACCCCCCTACCTTGTCACAACACAACTGATTGGCTCAAACGCATTAAAAAGGAAAGAAATTCCACAAATTAACTTTTAACAAGGCACACCTGTTCATTGAAATGCATTCCAGGTGACTACCTCATGAAGCTGGTTGAGAGAATGCCAAGAGTGTGCAAAGCTGTCATCAAGGCAAAGGGTGGCTACACTTTTTTAATTACTACATGATTCCATATGTGTTGAGTCATAGTTTTGATGTCTTCACTACTATTCTACAATGTAGAAATTAGTCAAAATAAAGAAAAACCCTTGAATGAGTAGGTGTTCTAAAACTTTTGACCGGTAGTGTATTTCTGTTTTTAAATTTTTTATAAACGTTCAAACATTTCTAAAAACCTGTTTTCGCTTTGCCATTATGGGGTATTGTGTGTGGATTGATGAGGAACATTTTCTTTATGTTCCCTTTTTCAGATTAAAGCTGCAACGTAACAAAGTGGAAAAAGTCTGAATACTTCCCGACTGTAACTGCAGTGGTTACTTCGCGAAGGCTATAGAAGTACAATGTAGCCAATGTCGTTTGTCATCTTTCCATTCTTATCTGAAGTTCATTGAGTTCATCCATGTCTTGACAGCGGGTTTCCAAGGATGCAGAGCGTCCAGCTCCAACAGTCGGCATCACCGGCGGTGTAACCTTCCCTCAAACATCTGATAACAACCACAGTCAGCTAACCAATGGAAGTGGAGAAGCTCCATCACCCTCACAGCAGAACTCTACGTCAGAGGACACCAGAGACACAGCATCTTCCAACAGCAGCTCTGTGCTTCCCACTACTGCTCCTACAATCACTACATCACCAACGCAGGCTGGTAAGGCAGTGGACGCTGAACTCTGACCTAGTATCCCTCAAAACCCACCCTCGACAACTGTTTGGTTGATAACGTACTAATAACAAAATGGATGTGTTGAGGCATGTCTTCATGGAAAGAAGAAACGTGTAGCACCAAACATCTACTCGCCAATCATAAACTGGCACCCACTGCAGATGTACGTCTACTGTTTGCACTTTGAATGAGCTTCTGTTTCAGTGTTCCGCCCTCCGTTTCAATCCATGCAAATCCCTGTGGTTTCCACGACAGTGCGGGAATTGGTGGTGTCGGCAGGCGAGAGTGTGGAGGTCACGCTGCCGCGCAACGAGGTGGAACTCAACGCCTTTGTGGTGCCAGCGCCCCAGCCAGGTACTACTACTCAACCTACCTGCGTTATTACTTAGTTCTACTGTGTCATACACCTGTATTATACACAGCCCGTGTGGTCCGCGTCTCACCCGAGTTCTGTATAAGCTCATCTGTTTCATTTGGCATGACAACGACAAAGGAGTGAGCTAACGAAGAAAAGAGACTGGCACTGAGGCGAGCTCTGTATCCACGCATGCCATTAGTCAGAGCTTACATCCTCGGCTTTGATTGATCTCTCTCTCACTTCTCGAAAGGGACCGACTATGTATTTGACTGGCTCTTGAGAACTCATCCCAAAGACTACAGTGGAGAGATGGAGGGGAAACACAGCAAGACACTCAAACTCAGCAAGGTACAGCTCTTTGAATTAGTTCAAACGTTACCTCTCATCTCTCTCTCTCTCTCTCTGTTCAAACTCAGCAAGGTACAGCTCCTTGAATTAGTTCAACCGTTACCTCTCTCATCTCTCTCATCTCTCTCTCTCTCTGTTCAAACTCAGGCCTCTTAACTGAGATTACATTTATGACCAGAACCATTTATACAGTACTGTAAAACTATGAGAAACAATTATTATTGTAGTC
Organism: Salvelinus fontinalis; assembly: GCF_029448725.1. Taxonomy (NCBI): domain Eukaryota; kingdom Metazoa; phylum Chordata; class Actinopteri; order Salmoniformes; family Salmonidae; genus Salvelinus; species Salvelinus fontinalis. Next base: position 39,549,048 of record NC_074696.1, on the reverse strand, counting down.
ACTCCAATTCAACCTCTCTCTGGCTCTTGTGTTCAGCTGACGGTGGGACTGTATGAGTTTGAGGTGACCGTGGGCGGCGACGGAGCACACGGAGAGGGCTTTGTCAACGTAACAGTCAAACCAGGTGGGGGTTAAACTAACATGACTTGTATTGACTGTGTTTGATATTCTCTTTAGTAGGAACCTGTGTAAACTGTAACATATTAAAGGTCACCTCCCTTGACTTTCCCATTAATGGGCTTATACTGAAATGTCAACAATGACTCATACCTGGGGCGTGTTCGTTAGAACCGAACAGAAGATAGCAGACTGAGACAGGGATGGATTACCTGGAGTTGTCCAATAAGAAATGCACATTTTCGTTTTGCTACTCGTGCCCTAATGAACACGACCCAAATGTACCGTTCAGCCAATTAGCTAACCTCTTCCACTTCACAGAGCCGCGGATAAACAAGCTGCCCGTCGCTGTGGTTTCCCCTAAGTTCCAGGAGATCTCCTTGCCAACCAGCTCCACGGTGATCGACGGCAGCCGTGAGTTCACCTGGCTCGTTGGTCACAATCAAATCAGATCAATTGGAATTGCACCATCTGTGGATGTCAAAGGGGATTTTGTGTAGCATCTTGTCTAGTTCTTTGCTTACAAAAAACCCCCGATTTTGTCAAGGGTGTCTTTATTTAGATTATAGCTCTACTGCCATACATTGAAATTGTAGCTAGACAGTTTTATGTCAAGAACCGGTATTTACCCTAGAATGCTAGATGTTTATCTTTGGTTTGGCACAAAGGCCCTCTGTCAACACCCTGGGCAGTTCTTCCATAAAACAATGGGGAGAGAAACTTTGCTAGTCAGGGTTGAGACGGGCAAAAGTAAAGGCAGGGTGGCCTATACATTTATGGACTGTTTGTTTTTAACCGGTTCTTTTCCCCCCTCTTCTTCCTGTCCTGTCTTCCTCCTCTCCCTGTGTTTCGGCCCCTCAGAGAGCACAGACGATGACAAGGTGGTGGCGTGGCATTGGGAGGAGGTGAAGGGCCCGCTGAGGGAGGAGAAGGTCTCTGCAGACACCCAAATCCTCACCCTCACCGGCCTAGTCCCAGGGAACTACACATTCAGGTACTGTTCCCTTGTCTTCTCAATGGGTATGTGGCGCGTTGTAGTTTCTCTACCTAGTACCTAGTGCCTACACTTTCATTACCTTTGTACACCTCCCGGCGCTGTAACTTTGTCTTCTCCATGGGCATGCACGGTCTTGTATTTTCTCTACATATTTCAGCAATAAAAGACGGGGGGGTGTGGTATATGGTCAATATACAGTGGCAAGATAATGTATGTGTACCCTTTAGAACTACCTGGATTTCTGCATAAATTGGTCATAAAATTTGATCTGATCTTCATCTAAGTCACAACAATAGACAAACACAGGCTGCTTAATCTAATAACACTCCAACAATTATACTTTTTCATGTCTTTATTGAACACACTGTGTAAACATTCACAGTGCAGGGTGGAAGAAGTATGTGAACCCTTGGATTTAATAACTGGTTGACCCTCCTTTGGCAACAATAACCTCAACCAAACGTTTTCTGTAGTTGCGGATCAGACCTGCGCAACGGTCAGGAGGAATTTTGGACCGTTCCTCTTTACAAAACTGTTTCAGTTCCACGATATTGTTGGGATGTCTGGTGTGAACCGTTCTCTTGAGGTCCTGCCACAGCATCTCAATCAGGTTGAGGTCAGGACTGACTGGGCCACTCCAGAAGGTGTATTTTCTTCTGTTGAAGCCATTCTGTTGTTGATTTACTTCTGTCTTTTGGGTTGTTGTCCTGTTGCATCACCCAACTTCTGTTGAGCTTCAATTGGCAGACAGATCGCCTAACATTCTCCTGTAAAATGTCTTGATAAACTTGGGAATTCATTTTTCTATCGATGATAGCAACTGTCCAGGCCCTGAGACAGCAAAGCATCCACAAACCATGATCCTCCCTCCACCATAGTTTACAGTTGGGATGAGGTTTTGATGTTGGTGTGCTGTGCCTTTTTTTTCTCCACACATAGTGTTGTGTGTTCCTTCCAAACAACTCAACTGTTTCATCTGTCCACAGAATATTTTGCGGGTAGCGCTGTGGAACATCCATGTGCTCTTTTGCGAACTTCAGACATGCAGCAATGTTTTTTTGGACAGCAGTGGCTTCTTCCGTGGTGTCCTCCCATGAACATCATTCTTGTTTTGTGTTTTACGTATCATAGACTCGTCAACTGAGATGTTAGAATCTTCCAGATATTTCTGTAAGTCTTTAGCTGACAGTCTAGGATTCTTCTTAACCTCATTGAGTATTCTGCGCTGTGCTCTTGCAGTCATCTTTGCAGGACGGCCACTCCTAGGGAGAGTAGCAACAGTGCTGACATTTCTCCATTTCTAGACAATTTGTCTTACCGTGGACTGACTTTTAGAGATACTATTGTAACCCTTTCCAGCTTTATGCAAGGCAACAATTCTTAATCTGAGGTCTTCTGGGGATCTCTTTTGGTTGAGGCATGGTTCACATCAGGCAATGCTTCTTGTGAATAGCAAACACAATTTTTTAAAAAAATTTTATAGGGCAACAGCTCTAAGCAACATCTCCAATCTCATTTCATTGATTCGACTCCAGGTCAGCTGACTCCGGACTCCGATTAGCTTTTGGAGAAGTCATTAGCCTTGGGGTTCACATACTTTCCCCAACCTACACTGTGAATATTTAAATGATGTATTCAATATAGACAAGAAAAATACAATAATTTGTGTGTTATTAGTTTAAGCACACTGTTTGTCTATTGTTGTGACTTTGAAGATCAGATCAAATTTTATGACCAATTTATGCAGAAATCCAGGTAATTCCAAAGGGTTCACACACTTTTTCTTGACACTATACCACGGCTAAGGGCTGTTAGGCGCGACGCGGCGCATTCAGGGCTCGAACCACCCAGTTTATAATGCTTTTTATAAACTGGGTAGTTCAAGCCCTGAATGTTGATTGGCTGACAGCCGTGGTATATCAGATCATATACCCCGGGTATGACACAACATTTCTTGTTACTGCTGTAATTACGTTGGTAACCAGTTTATAATAGCAATAAGGCACCTCTGGGTTTGGTGGTATATGGCCAGTATACCACGGCTAAGGGCTGTATCCGCGTTGCGTGTAAGAACAGCCCTTTGCCGTGGTATATTGGCCGTATACCACACCCCCTCGGGCCATATTGATTAAATATACCTTGTTGTTTTTATGGGCCATTTTGTATTCTCCTTGTATTCCCCGTCTATCTCTTTGTTCAGCTGTTTTCCTCATACCATTTCACAAGCATTTGCCCCTCACCCTCTCCCCATTTCAGCCATAGGTGAAGGCTAGGTCTTAGACAAAAGCAAGGACGTTAGGAATTTGTCTATCACAAACTTTCCCCCCTATTCTCTCCCCTTCAGTCTGACGGTTACGGACTCAAACGGGGCCCAGAGCTCCACCCAGGCCACGCTGTCGGTCAGCAAGGCCATGGACTACCGGCCGGTGGCCAACGCCGGGCCCAACCAGGTCATCACGCTACCGCGCAACGCTGTCACACTGCACGGCAACCAGAGCGCGGACGACCACGAGCCGCTGGCCTACGAGTGGTCGCTCAGCCCCGAGAGCAAGGGCAAGGTGGTGGAGATGCAGGTGAGAGAGGAGCACCAGGGGTAGCCATGTCGGGGATCATGCACTGGTCTTACCTAGCAATCATGGGGATTCGAGGTGGGTTTTTTCCTGAAAATAAAGCTTCCCCATTATTGTCTTTTTTTGTATTTTTAAAATGGAAATTCTTAATTTCGACACCAACAAGAAAAGGGAAATTCTTCTCTCCCATCTTGACAGTTCTTTTCTTCGCCTTATAGGGCGTGCGGACTCCCACTCTGCAGCTATCTGCCATGCAGGAAGGAGACTACACCTTCCAGCTCACTGTCACAGACACAGCCGGACAGCAGGACACGGCACAGGTCACTGTTATCGTCCAGCCAGGTAAATCAGCAGCATATAGTCATGTGTATCTATGGCTAATGTCAACACCACTGCAGTGGTAATTGCTTGAATATCATGCCTGATTTCCAAGAAATAAGCCACACATTGTCTCTCATTCATTGCTATTATATAACATATCTGAATGGATGTTGGTTTAACCTTGATGAACAGAGACAAACGACTGGCACGATTCTGTAAATGAAAATACAGTTATATACGGATATTGTCCTCGTGTCACCAAAGTCTACGTTTTCCCGAGCCTGCTTGTGTTCCATCCTCCTCAGAGAACAATAAGCCCCCAGTAGCAGACGCCGGTCCAGAGAAGGAGCTGACCCTACCTGTGGACCGCACCACTTTGGACGGCAGCAAGAGCACGGACGACCAGAATATCTCCACCTACCACTGGAAACAGAGCAAGTCAGTATTCACACACGTATGCACACACTCCCAAATACACACACACACACCACACACTTTGGCAAATTACACACTCCCTGTTCTCTGTGCCTGAGTAACACTTAGTTCAACTACCAGAGGCAGTATGGTGAGTGGAGATGACACTTTGGAGCCCTCTTCTCTTCCACCTCTCATGTTATATGGCGCAGTTCAGCGCTCTGTGGTGACAGTGGAGCTGCTGTTTCTCCACCTGTCTGACTCTGTGACGGTCGTCTCTCTCCTCTCAGGGGCCCGGACGGAGTGAAGATCGAGAACGCCGACGGCGCCGTTGCCACGGTGACGGGGCTGCAGGTGGGCGAGTACGAGTTCAGCCTGACCGTGACGGACGAGAGGGATCTGGCGAGCACCGACACGGTCACAGTCATCGTCCGAGAGGGTAACTGTCCTCTGTGTGTGTGTTTTATTTGTTCTGTGTTTTTGTTTAAATTCGTTTTTCTGATTTCGTAAGAGTAAGGTTTTCCTTAGTCTCTTTTTTTCTTTTTTCTTCTGGGTGTTGAGATGAGTTTTATCAGACAAACACAGTTATTAATAGAGAATTGCCTACAAGGAAATGTATCAGAGACTGAACTATATGAAGCTTTCAAAAACAGGCTAGACAAGGTAATGGTCTCACGCGAGATGCACTGAAATATTTTGTCAACTGAAGTCGAGCTGAATGGCAGTACTCTTTAAAGTATAACCTAAGTATAACTCCCACACCTATAGTTTTACCAGGTGCATGGAAACCGCGTACAGAGTATTTCAGAATACTCTTTGGCACTGCAATGTCCTTAAATGTGTCTTGTCTGCTCTCTACCAGAGTTGGACCAGCCCCCAGTAGCCCATGTCCAGTCCAGGCCGGCCATCTCTCTGCCCCTGCGGACTGCAGCGCTGGATGGCTCCCACTCCACAGACGACAAGGGCGGAGTCGGCTACTTGTGGACCCGTGACGACAGTAGCCCTGCAGCAGGGGTGAGCGACCGAGTCCACTCCGTAGTGCTATAACGAATAACAGAAATATTTACAGAAAATATGATGAAGTATTAGGTGAACTGTGGCAGGCAAGCACAATGAACCCATAGTAAGTAAACAAACAAATACAATCTAGCAAGCATTTCCTTCTTCATGTTGTATTAAGTAAAAGCATTCTTATCATACTCTTGCATTTCTCATGATTAACATTCTGCTTAATAATAGTTGCATACAATGACCTACTTGGAAATATTTGGAATAAGAATGTGTTCGGCTCAGACAACAGTTTTTCTACATTTGTTTTTTCAGTAAGGTAGGCCATTGCATGCAGCTAGAAAATACATTCTACAATTATCACATTATTCATTGTCTTAATCAGACTTTGAATTAAGAAATGTGTCATCAGCACGAGACAATATAATTGTAATTGATCACATGCAAATAAAATGCATCTTGTCTGAAGAATTAATTGGTCCCGTGTGGCTCAGTTGGTAGAGCATGGCGCTTGCAACGCCAGGGTTGTGGGTTCAATTCCCACAGGGGGACCAGGGTTCAATTCCCACGGGGGGACCAGGATGAATATGTATGAACTTTCCAATTTGTAAGTCGCTCTGGATAAGAGCGTCTGCTAAATGACTTAAATGTAAATGTAATGTAATTGTTCCATCCTCCAGGATGTACTGAACAACTCTGACCACCAGGCAGTGCTGTTTCTCACTAACCTGGTGGAGGGAAAGTACAGCTTCACTTTGACTGTGACAGACAGCAAGGGTCAGAGCAGCTCAGACAGAGGGACTTTAGAGGTCAAACCAGGTCAGTGGGCTCCTCATGGTCTACATACACACAAACACACATGCCCAGTGCAAAATCAACCCCTAGACACTAGGTCTGAAAGAATCAAATGGTTGTGGCTATAGCTTCAGCTAGCTTTTTGGTACGATAGCGTTATATTTCCACCATATTCCTTACATCCAATCCATTCAGATCTATAGGAAGTAGGAGCAATAATCTATTTAAGACTGGATCACACACACACACACACACACACACACAATATATATATATATATATATATATATATATATATATATACATACATACATACATACATACATACATACATACATACATACACACACACACACACACACACACACACACACACACACACACACACACTGCTCAAAAAAATAAAGGGATTGAATGTGCTGACAACAATCACACAAATGATCAATGGAAATCAAATTTATCAATCCATGGAGGTCTGGATTTGGAGTCACACTCAAAATTGAAGTGGAAAACCACACTACAGGCTGATCCAACTTTGATGTAATGTCCTTAAAACAAGTCAAAATGAGGCTCAGTAGTGTGTGTGGCCTCCACGTGCCTGTATGACCTCCCTACAACGCCTGGGCATGCTCCTGATGAGGTGGCGGATGGTCTCCTGAGGGATCTCCTCCCAGACCTGGACTAAAGCATCCGCCAACTCCTGGACAGTCTGTGGTGCAACGTGGCGTTGGTGGATGGAGCGAGACATGATGTCCCAGATGTGCTCAATTGGATTCAGGTCTGGGGAACGGGCGGGCCAGTCCATAGCATCAATGCCTTCCTCTTGCAGGAACTGCTGACACACTCCAGCCACATGAGGTCTAGCATTGTCTTGCATTAGGAGGAACCCAGGGCCAACCACACCAGCATATGGTCTCACAAGGGGTCTGAGGATCTCATCTCGGTACCTAATGGCAGTCAGGCTACCTCTGGCGAGCACATGGAGGGCTGTGCGGCCCCCCAAAGAAATGCCACCCCACACCATGACTGACCCACCGCCAAACCGGTCATGCTGAAGGATGTTGCAGGCAGCAGAACGTTCTCCACGGTGTCTCCAGTCTCTGTCACGTCTGTCACATGTACTCAGTGTGAACCTGCTTTCATCTGTGAAGAGCACAGGGCGCCAGTGGCGAATTTGCCAATCTTGGTGTTCTCTGGCAAATGCCAAACGTCCTGCACGGTGTTGGGCTGTAAGGACAACCCCCACCTGTGGACGTCGAGCCCTCATACCACCCTCATGGAGTCTGTTTCTGACCGTTTGAGCAGACACATGCACATTTGTGGCCTGCTGGAGGTCATTTTGCAGGGCTCTGGCAGTGCTCCTCCTGCTCCTCCTTGAACAAAGGCGGAGGTAGCGGTCCTGCTGCTGGGTTGTTGCCCTCCTACGGCTTCCTCCACGTCTCCTGATGTACTGGCCTGTCTCCTGGTAGCGCCTCCATGCTCTGGACACTACGCTGACAGACACAGCAAACCTTCTTGCCACAGCTCGCATTGATGTGCCATCCTGGATGAGCTGCACTACCCGAGCCACTTGTGTGGGTTGTAGACTCCGTCTCATGCTACCACTAGAGTGAAAGTACCGCTAGCATTCAAAAGGGACCAAAACATCAGCCAGGAAGCATAGGAACTGAGAAGTGGTCTGTGGTCACCACCTGCAGAACCACTCCTTTATTGGGGGTATCTTGCTAATTGCCTATAATTTCAACCTGTTGTCTATTCCATTTGCACAACAGCATGTGATATTTATTGTCAATCAGTGTTGCTTCCTAAGTGGACAGTTTGATTTCACAAAAGTGTGATTGACTTGGAGTTACATTGTGTTGTTTAAGTGTTCCCTTTATTTTTTTGAGCAGTGTATATATAAACACACACACACAGCAAAAATGGCTCCTACACACACTATTGTTATCCCAATGTCTTCTTCTCTTAATCTGTCCTCCTCCCTCTCTCTCCTGTCAGACGTGTGGCAGCGTGACCTGGTGGAGCTGGTGCTGGAGGTGTCTGTGTCCCAGGTGTCCCACCGCCAGAGAGACATGCTGCTCAGGCAGGTGGGCGTGCTGCTGGGCGTGCTCGACAGTGACATCATCGTACGGGAGGTCAGCGCCTTCAACGAGCACAGGTCAGCTCCTTTCCACTATATTCGGTCTCTTCAATTCAACTCACTCAACTTTATTGGCACAATAAGTTATTATATTCGAATGTGAGTGCAAGAACACAGGAAAACACTTTCTCTGACACGCACATCATATTTTAGCATGTTTTGTTTCGGCCCATTTGACTCTGATTTAAATCAGTTGATAACACTATTTGGGGTTGTATGGACAATGTAACTTCATTTATTTTTGCAACACTTACATGGCATGAACATGAGGCAAGAGTTAGAATAACTAAGAATGTCATAATTAGGCTGGTTGAGTGAATCTATTGATTTTGTCCTCAGCTTGAGCGAATCTGTTAATTTCTTCTCGCCTCCATTCCTCTCCTCAGTACTCGTCTGGTGTTCTTGGTGTCTGGGGGTCCGGGTCGCCCCCCTCTGTCCGGTCACAGTGTGGCTCTGGGGCTGCGCAACAAACTACGCAAACAGAAGAACGACTTCCTCATCTTCAAGGCACGGCGGGTGGACACAGTCAGTGAGTATTAAGACACGAGAGAAGAGAAACGGAATACATGAATGGAGTAATGTATTAGGACTAATGAATTGAAGCTTAGTTGAGTTACATAAAAAGCACTTAGAGTTTGCTGGGAAATTGAACATGCTCTATGATTTAAATGATTTGTTTAGTGTATTGTTTTTACATTTGTGATATGTATAGTATATGGGCAATTTAGTTTCTTTTGACTTTTCCTTATTTTCTAACTTCCAAGTTTAATATTTTAGTTGTTGTATTGTTCTCCAGGTGAGAGAGACTAATATTAGTAGACAGTTAGGATAGGTTTGTGGTCTTTGACCAAGAAGATGTCAAGAAAGACACTGGAAAACCTGTGGCCTGACGGAATTCACGTCTCTCTCCCCCTGCAGTCTGCCAGCTGAACTGCTCTAGTCACGGGGATTGTGACTCATTCACACGGACCTGCGTCTGCCACCCCTTCTGGATGGAGAATTTTATCAAAGCACAGTTGTGGGACCAAGAAAGAAACTGTGGTGAGGAGCAGAGTGGACGCTCATGGAATTGAAGATTATGACATTGTATATTAGGATACTGTGAGGAGTCATGTGACCTCCCGACTTTACTTCAACACACAGTAGGGAGCGTTGTCGTGGAAATATCTAGTGCTGGAATTCAAGCTCTCTCATTCTGACAACCTGCGACTTCTATTGATTTTCTCTCTCTCTTTCAGAATGGAGTGTGCTGTACGTAACCATAGCATCCTTCATGATTGTGGTTGTCATCGCGACCGTTGTCTGGGGTATGGTATGTTGTTACCGCAGGTAAGAGATTTACATATTGCATAGTAATATTATGTTGCTTCTTTTACATTGCATGGCGTACTACTCTGTATTTAAACATACTTATTGTCCCTCCAGTAATGTGTAATAAGCAGACTGACAGGACTGTGTGTTTTGAGCAGGCGTAAGGGTAAAGTGCGCCACAAGAGCAAAAGCCGCTATAAGATGCTTAATGGCGAAGAGCAGGACAGCCTGGAGCTACACCCACCCCGAGCTGGTAACACACACACACACACACACACACACACACACACACACTACCTACTCTCTGTACCCTATTGTCTTTGAATAAGTCGAAAACCTCAAATCCCTCACCCACCAGGCAGAATGAAGCCAGCCCCCGCTCCCTCCTCCTCGGCCCTCATGCACTCTGACTCTGACCTGGACAGTGACGACGGGCAGGGAGGGGTCCCGTGGACGGACCGGGAACGAGGACACCTCCTCCGACCCCAGAACGGAACCCTGAAAAACGGCCAGGGTCCCACCAGGAGTAAAAAGCAAAGAGAGGAGCAGCTATAGCGACAGAGGGTGGGGGAAACCCTCACCACCCCTTCTCTCTCGCTCTTCTCCACCACACAAACCGTGCACCTCTCCACCCATAGGACACTTAAGACACATGGATCCTGGAGAATGAGAGAGTACTCTGTTGGACACGGGATCAAGCTACACACACCCGTATTAAAACGTCCCTGCGCCCACACTGAGCCAAGATGGAGATGAGGTTTAACCTTTGAGAAGGACACTCCATTTAATGGAAAAATGGGGGAGTTGATAGGGTAACGAATGTCAGGTTGAGTGCTGTTCACCCCTGAGACATGAATGTACCCCCCCTCACTTCTAGAAGGAAAAAACGGGAGACTGCTAGTCAAGATGATCCTGTTCCCTTCAGGCAGGAACTTTACTCCATTCCAATGTCATGTGAACCACATGGAAACTGAGCCCGTCTCTCTCACACACACACACACACACACGCACGCACACACACACAGTTTCTCTAAGACACACCTCTTCCCAGGATGCTTGACACAACACACTTCCAAGTACTGTTAGGCAAAACTCAACGCTGGCCAACTCCATTAAGACATGTTACAATATGATTGACAAGTGACTTGTCTAGATGAAAACAATTCTAGATATCTGTGCATGAGACGGTACGGCTGCAGTCGTATGTATATGTATTAATGTTTGAATGGTGGTTAGGTCTGCATGAGTTATCCATGTTGTGTGTGCCCGAATGTGTCTAAAATCAGAATATGCGTGCTTTTGGCCATTTTGCCAAAACATCTTGTTTCTGAAAAAGGTTATGTGTTTGTTTGACACTTAACCAGCATTGAGTCGAAACTGCTACTGCCAGCCATGTTGGTCAGTCAGAGGATCCTGGGAAATGCTGTTTTACGAGAGCCATGCCTCATACTGTATGAATTCACTGGATGACACACTGGACTACACAACATTGACGCCCCTAACCCCTATGACTGTGTTCCTGGGAGTTGATGATGAAGATGACACCAATGACACATGGGGAAGAAAGGGGCAACGCTTCCTACTCACTCACCTCAGATGACTGCTCGAGTCTGGAAGACCACTTAACATCTTGTCTGTTTTTAAGATTCCTTTTGAACGATTTATTTTGATTCTGATGCACTTAGTTTTTCATGCTCACCGTGGCAATGTCTGCATCTCCACTGCTCTCACAGGCTGCTAACTGAACAAGTGCTGATCCACACAGTGATTGGGAATTTCTTCAGTTCAGCCGTAGATTCGGAGTGGGACTCCATTGCCCAGCATGTACCTCCCTCCAAATTTGAATGGTGTTGTCACTTTGCATGTAGGTTACTGTGAACCTGACCCTTCATTCTGACTTTAGCTACTGTTTTGGTTGTTGAATGTTTTTCAGAGGAAAGCCCCCATCTAATCAGAGGAACGCTCTGTGAAATAAGCTCTCATGCTGTTTCTCCGTTGCACTAGTCCAGCACATTTGATAAAAGATGGGTAGCGTTCATTCTGGGACATGGAGTCCACTGTGAAGGCAGACAGGGATTCTGTGTTAATTAAGTTGTTTAAAAACAATATTGTTTTGTGAAGGATTCCCCTCAATATGTGACCAGACCTGATGAAACTGGATTATCAGTAAATTAAAATCAAATGTTTTAATTTGTCCACTTTTTGTTGTTGTTGTCAAGACTCCCAAAGTATTTTAGGTTTATGGCTAACCTAAAACATCTGCAAAAGTCTTGTGACCTACCCTGAACATATCCTGTTTATTCCCGTCACAACAAGTCTAAATAAGCCTTTAGCGCTCTGACCCAGGAGAGACCAACTGTGACCCGTTTGAGAAAACACTGTAATGCGGGGTTTCCCCAAACTCGGTGCACGTTTTGGTTTTTGCCCTTGCGCTACACGGCTGATTTCAAATAATCAACTAATCTTTAAGCTTTGATCATTTGAATCAGCTGTTTTGAATCAGTTTAGGGTCCCGAGGATCGAGTTTGGGAAACGCTGCTGTAATGGCATACGCTACTACACAGCTATCTATTCTGTTGCCACTTACAGATTTCATTCTCTTTTATGGCTGACCATTACGGACTGTGGTTTCCCTTTAGTGCTCCATAACACTAATTGATGAGGTAAAGCCATCTTAGATGATGATGGTCTCCATTTAATGTTATTCTGCCTGCTTGACTTTGATCTCTCTATAGACTAGACCGGGTGCAGTGTGTAAGTCTGTTTAATCACCTCACCACTAAGTGTTGACTTAACGGCTTTGAATACCCAGTCAGTAATGAGATAGAGATGATCTAATACTTTTGTATACTTTTTAGCCAGTAGCTCTGAAAGTAGTGCTCACTAGCTAAAAGTGGTCTCCGAAAATGTACTGTCACGTGCAGATGTGTGCACCACAACATTGCTCACTCTGCTGCATTTTGCTAGCTGTCACTCAAATGGTGAGAGGCTGAAGCTCATTAGCTAGAACTCAAATTGCTAGGGGGCTGGTCCACGTTCGGGAAACGGCTAGGGATTTCTTGGCAAATTAAGGTAAAACAGTAATTCTGCTCTGAGATTATGCATGTAGGAACTCCACATTGACACATTCAACCCAGAGGTTTAGAGAGAATTTAAAAAATAATTTAAGTAGCTGCCAAAATTCCAGAGCATGCATGTGTTTAAATCTAACTCACATCAGAGATTGAATGACGGACTAACAAACATTGGTGCTTGAGAGTATCAATGCCACAGTCTGATTACTGACTAAATGGATGGATGGACGGATTTACAATTAGTTATTTGGATGCAAGGGGATTTGTAGACCAGTCAGTCTGCATAGTCGCTAATGCCAGTGGGGTAAAAAGTCGTTTTGGGGGGTATTTGTACTTTGCTATTTATATTTTTGACAACTTTTACTTCGCTACAGTCAGGCTGTGTCACATCCTCCGTGATTGGGAGTTCCATAGGACGGCGCACAATTGGCCCAGCGTCGTCCGGGTTTGGCTGGGGTAGGCCGTCATTGTAATTAAGAAGTTGTTCTTGTTCTGACTTGCCTAGTTAAATAAAATAAAAAAATTCCTAAAGAAAATAATGTACTTTTGAATACATACATTTTCCCTGACACCCAAAAGTACTCGTTACATTTTGATTGCTTAGCGGGACAGGAAAATTGTCAAATTCAAGCACTATTCAAGAGAACACATGGTCATCCCTACTGCATCTGGCCTGGCGGACTCACTAAACACATTAATTTTTTTTTAATAATGTCTGAGTGTTGGAGTGTGTGCCTCTGGCTATCCATTGAAAACAAGAAAATGGTGCTGTCTGCTTTGCTTAATATAAGGAATTTTAATTGATTTATACATTTAATTTTAAGTATATTTTAGCAATTACATTTACTTTGATACTTAAGTACATTTAAAACCAAATACTTTTATACTTACTCAAGTAGTATTTTACTGGCTGACTTTTACTTAAGTAACTTTCTATTAAGGTATCTATACTTTAACTATGACAATTGGGTACTTTTTCCACCACTGGCTAATGCTCTCAAACACTGCCATTATTTCAGTTGTGTGTTGCGATCCCCTCATCTGAAACAGCAACTCAACAGAGACGTGTTCAGACGAGAATTAGGGGTACACTGTGTTTAACTATTTCACACACCACTTGCAACAAAAAAAATTTAACCAATTGCTTGCCGCTCATGAAAATACTAACGCCAAGCAAATCAGTTCATTAAGGTCATTAATGGCATCCTTTCACTATCAGGTGACTGGCTGTGACACTGAATAAATATATTTGATGGCCATTACTAATGGCAGCCTATGCTGAGAAGGGCAGTGGGGATTTATAAGATGGATGTGTGTTTCTGGTTGACTGGGTTTGAAACCGGGTTCAACAAGATTGTTGGCCAATAAAAAACATTTCAAAACAAAGCTGATTATCTCAATGCCTTCTGAGTTTAGACCTGACCTCTTCAGGTTAAAGGCAAGGTTGGTCATCACTCTGCAGGTCTCCTCTTCACAATTACCTGTAATTGGTGGCATCAACTGACTGAATCCAGGTCACAGCACCAATGTGACTGTCTGGGTTTGAACTCGGTTGTCTGTACACCACAAGACTGTTAGCCCACTGATATAAAGCCTAGGCATTGCTTCTGGCCAGGGAGCTAGCGCAAGTCTTCAGGTCTCACTGGCAAGAGCATTAATCAAGCAAGTGTGGTTGACTGAATCACCTCCATTATATAGGTACTCAAAACTGGCCCCAAATTGTGCTGACAGTCAAATTGTGGTGAGGCTGAGGGGTAGAGCGGAGTATGGACGTCACATCAGTAGGCCAACCCTACAAACCAGACGCTGATGTACAGTATGATATAATGAGCAATGTATCACAGTTATAGGGCATCGGGACATACAGTGTTTGGAACAATGGCAGATGTTGTGAATTACAACTGAGACCAGAAAGTGGGAGGAAATGTTTAGTTCAGAAGAAGAGGAAGGAAAGATGTTTTGTGTTGTCTTTCAGTTATCTTCACTCTCTTCTCCTTATAAGGGAAAGGAATGGTTGCGCGAATAAGGGCGGAAACGCCGCGCGGTGACAGCTGGGAACTGCTACACTCATACAGGAAGAATAAGCAGAGCAGTCAGTTCGCTAGTTCGGCACTCTCCCATAGACAATTGACGGTGATTAAATACCTAATCAGTGCTGCTTGTCCAAGTTAGCAGGTAAGGATGACGTTTATAACTCTTTGGGCATATGCTACCTTATTTTACTCCTCCTAAATTGTCTTAGAAGTGCACACTAGTCCGTGTCATAATGCGCCTCCGACTCCATTGCATTGATCATTCAGAAATTATGTTTTAGCGTGATGCAAGGTAGATTGCTGGCTGATGTCAATTTGAAATAACAAGACATTATTCCATGGTTGCAATATTTTGATGCATTGAATATTTCAATCCAAATGTGAAGTGATTCATTTTTGCAGACTAGTGCAACAAGGGAGGGGTGTGCAAAAAAAATACAGGAAATGCCGAAACACAGAGGGACGGGAGTATTTTTGCCCATTAGTATTTTGGTCGAGTTCGGGACTCTTATGTCTGAATAAATCGTTAACTGGTAGTTGTTTACTTTGCTAACCAACCTTTTTCATGTAAAAGGGTTTATTCATTACATAAACCGTTCATGTTACAGTTTAAGAACCGAACGAAACAAAGCTAGAGTTTCTATTGGACAAATTCAGGTAGGTTCATCCCCGTTTCGTTTGCTTCCGTTTAAGAAACGTTTTGCAACAATCGGCATAATGAATACGCCACAACTAACCTCAGCTGTTTCGTTGTTGCTTACTAGCTATAGATAACTACCTCGGCCGAGTCCCAATATCATTGTCATCGGCTTGTAAAGATTAGTAGTGCTTCGCTAGCTACCTAGCCATGATGGCTAGATGGAACATTGGGCATCCCAAAAACTGTGTTTGGCTATGGATACCGGTAGGCGCAAGACGCCGGGGTATATTTGCCCTACTTATTCCTTACTAAATCAGAAATGACCTGTTTTCTATTATTTATTTTTATCCCAGACTAGAACACACAGCAGACTGCGCCTAAGGGCCTTTTCCCTTTATGTCTGAACGCACCTTAACCGCGCTCTACCCGGGGCTGTTGGCGACCCCGAGGCTGCACAGCCTTTGGAAAACAGATGTTTAGCTGCAGTTTGCAGTAAGACTTCTTCCTACTTTCCAAGTGCACTTTAAGCACTGTTTTCTAACTGTCCATGTAAGCAACAAAAGTTGACCCACCCTGCTTTAACCACAGGAGCAGGCCTTGGTTGAGGCATGGCACTGACATGGCAACAAGGAAGTAAAATAAAAGTTGAACTCAGGCTATATAAGGGCTGGTGGACCCAGTCTTCCAAGCACAGGCCTAGCCCATAGATGTAGGTCAAGGATAGGTATGGTGTGCTGTGACTGCATACATAAAAACACATAATATATCATGAATGACCTCCAGACCTGTCTGCTTGACCCCTAGCACCTTAATAGTAGAGCTAACCATTTTTCTTAACATATTTCCAAAGCATGAGTTAGTGTCTCTGATGCAGCAAAATGTTATGGACATCTAAAATGAAGACTGCATCTCTGCCCGGCTTGGCAGCACAAACATTTGCAAAGTGACAAGCAAGTAACCGGATGGGAAACCCAGATGGCTGATTATTACCGGTCTCTCTTAATAGTTAATGTCATGGTGTTTGCCTATTGCCATTGTCATCTGCTCCCCATAAAACAAGTGGGTCTGCATGTATTTCTCAAACATGAACAAGACCTTGATTTAGAGGCTGAAATGTTAATCTCCAACCAAATCAAAAGCCATAGAATCATTTGGTGGCATTTAGCATACCCCTGCCCTATGTCACAAGCAACATTTTGCTCTGGGAAAGTGAATGCTGAGGGGATTATCCCAGAAGAATAGAGCGACATGGATCCACTGTCAGTAATGGGGTGAGGTCTTTGTGTTTCCACTCAGGTGACAGTACCTGACACTCACTCAGATGAACAGGGGATCTGGTTTCTGTTATGCAATGTCAGCCTCTAGGTCTGGGGGGGTGCATTCTTGCAAGGGCATTTCACAACAGTAGAGATCTAACACTTACCACTTTGTCAACACAGAGGACTGTTGTTGAGAATATATTGATTTAGCTGTGTGCGCTAAGCCTGTGTAGTTATGAGTGGTTACTTTGATGTAATATGGGCCGGGTATTGGGAAATGGGAATATCAGGGAGGGAAGGGCTGTCTTATTACCTGCATACCTGTACTCAGCAGGTCTTGACATGTCCCCCAAACCCATTCCAGGCCTCTTTCCTTTTTTTTTTTTACCACACGTGGGGTTAAAGTAAAAAATTGTCTTCCCTCTTTTTGTTGTCAGTCCAGTTGTATCTATGGCTACAATCACAGATTTTATTGGCAAAATTGCACTAGTTTTAATAGACAGTGTATGACTTGACGGAATGACAAGATATAGGCTAACGTGCTGAGACATGTAGGCCTACTAATGCAATCAAAACTTTATATGAGCAGCCAAAATGATGGGGGGGGGGGAAGAATGTCCCCATCACTAATTCTGCAGTCAAACCCACTTGCTGTCAATGACTGCTCGTGATACTTTGTTAGTAAACAAGCAGTGACCACTGAACCCCCTCCGCTGATGTGTCGTCTCTCCCCAGGAATGGCAGAGTTGGCAAGTCTGGTGCAGCGGCTGGAGGTGGCTGTGGGTCGTCTGGAGGCCGTGTCGGGTGATGGAGGTGGCGCTGCTGTCGGCTCTGGGGGTAACCTGGAGTTTTCTGTATTGTAGCCCATTTCACACAAACATGAATGCTAGAAATCATGGAAAGGCTGAGATGGAATTGCGAGTCCAGGTCCTAATAATGCTAAAGAAAGGTTTACAGTACCAGTTGTCATAGTTTGTTTTGTCTTACATAAATGGAGGTGAAATTAAAACATGACTCACAAGCGGAACAAACATAACCCAAAAATGTTGGTATCTGACTTTTCTCCATGTTGCCACCCATTCCTTGCAGTTGTGGCAGCGTACGTGGAGGCCTATGATGGCATCATCACCGGATCTGTTGGCCAGTACATGGCCCTCAGCCAGCAGATAGGGGGCGACGTCCAGAAGCATGTAAGTTGAATTGCACTACAGGGGAAAAGTTGGTTAGGAATGCTCATCACGTCTCCTGTCATGCTTATCAGTGGATGTGTACAATACAATTAACCAAACCTGGATCTTTTCTAATTTCTCCCCGCCTCTCTCAGGCGGACATGATGAAGCAGGCGTTCTCCTGTCAGAGACAACTCCTGGTTACCTCCTCCTGCTCCCAGAAACCCTCTGATGTGAGTTGGTTCATCCATCATCAATCCCCTTGACCCTCAACATGAGTTTTCAGCAGAATACGTCATTATTTAGATCAACTGAACAGTGGATATACTGTAATTGTCTCATTAACGGATGTATTGGCAATGAATCAGCAGTGTAGCAATTGGGTCAACTAATTCCAATCCCATAGCATGGTTTCCCTAAATGTTTCTTGCCACACATTATCTCATGTAATTAATTGCCTTTTTACTCATGCTATTCCACCCTGGTTGACACTTAGATTATATATTTTGTCATCAGGCACAAACACATTTGTTTCTTAGTATCTCTAGGATGTTATGATTTAAGTCATGGTTGTTTTCCCTCTATAGGCATCCTTGACTGCTCTCCTGGCCCCCGTCTCCAAAGTGATCCAGCAGGTGCAGACGTTCCGCGAGCAGAACCGCTCCTCGCCCCTCTTCAACCACCTCTCGGCTGTCAGCGAGAGCGTGCCTGCCCTCGGCTGGGTCGCCATGGTGAGGGAAGGGAGAGGAGGGGCTTGACATTTCCACCGCCACCAGTGTGTGTGTGGGGGGGCAGTGTGTAATTGCCGGAAACAAACACGTCTTTCATTCTGTAGAAGTCTGAGACGGTTGTTTGGCAGTGAAATGTTCAACAAAGTTCATCTAGCAACAGTGCATCATTGTTAAAACTCTGGAATTATCATTTTGATGAATGAATATTAATGAGAACTTTTGCATTGTAATCTGATGAATAATGAACAAAGGCAAACCTAGACTTTGGCATGCCAGTGGAAGCAACATTAAAACCCATTGTAAGCCATCACACCAGCTGTGTCCACACAAGCTCTGTTTGAAGAGGAGGAACTCTCCTGCAATGTTCTTATGATGTGCTTGCTCTTCCAGGCTCCTAAGCCAGGTCCCTATGTGAAGGAGATGCAGGATGCTGCCCAGTTCTACACCAACCGGGTTCTCAAGGACTACAAGGAGAAGTAAGGACTCTGCTGTCTGTCCTTTAACTTATTTTTTTTACTGCCAAGTTCCCTATGTAAGCTCCACACTCTCATAGTTGGATACTGTATATTTTCTTCATCCTTTGGTCTCCCTCTTGTTGTGTTCAATTCAATTGCCTTGTGTCCCACACCTTAGGGATCAGAAGCATGTGGACTGGGTGAAGGCCTACCTGTCTATCTGGACTGAGCTGCAGAACTACATCAAACAGAACCATACCACCGGACTGGCCTGGAGCAAGAGTGTAAGTCCTTTAACTTTACTATCTCTCTCCTCACGTCAGTACAGGATGGATTCACTTTATCGGCTTCAACAGACGTAGTGCTGGGGGTGATCCTAACCGTTACCATAGGAGTAAAATAATGACATGGGCTTATTTAGGAAAGTGGAACGTTTCTGATTAGAAACGTTCTAATTGTGTTTATCGAACATGCGTGAAGATCTGTCATGTGGAATATGGAATCATCAGATTGGGCTCTGTTTTGACTGTTCTATCAGCACAGAACTAAACGTCACACACGGTTGTCAAATGTGTTGTGTTTGGATTTATGTGCGATAAGAGGGCAAAGGTAAAACCACCGATGTGTTTGTTACTCGTCAGCCCTTTCCTATCTGCACAATTCAAACAATTGTGCCTTATTGAATTAGACCAAGTTGTTACGAGCAGGAAATGACCATGTCTAGGCATGTGTGTATAACCAGGAAATGGCCATGTCCAGGCATGTGTGTATAACCAGGAAATGGCCATGTCCAGGCATGTGTGTATAACCAGGAAATGGCCATGTCCAGGCATGTGTGTGTGACCAGGAAATGGCCATGTCCAGGCATGTGTGTGTGACCAGGAAATGGCCATGTCCAGGCATGTGTGTGTGACCAGGAAATGGCCATGTCCAGGCATGTGTGTATAACCAGGAAATGGCCATGTCCAGGCATGTGTATAACCAGGAAATGGCCATGTCCAGGCATGTGTGTGACCAATGTGCTGTGTGTTTCATCCATCCCAGGGTCCAGTGGCCTCGGCCTCTGCAGCTCCTCCTCCCCGCGCCGGTCCTCCTCCCCCCGGACCTCCTCCCCCTCCCATGAACCTCAGCGGGTCGTCTGGCGGCAGCGGAGACCAGGAACCAGACACCCGCAACGCCCTCTTCGCTTCCCTCAACAAGGGAGCTGACGTCACCAAGGGTACGTGTCGAATAATGAATCCTCAAAAGTTCTCAAGAATCAGAAGCTCAATTGATTAAGAAGTACTTTGAAACATACAGAGTTAACTTGAGAAAGATGTCAATCTCAATGTGACTTACTTGGTTAAATAAAGGATAAAGACAATGTGAGAAGCAGATTGACCCCAGCCCTTAGATTCATTATCCAGGGCCACCTGTTGTGTAAATTTGATTTGATGAGCTGAATACAACAGGTGTAATATTTAGAACTTTTTTTTATTTAACTAAGCAAGTCAGTTAAGAACTAATTCCTATTTACAATGACAGCTTATCTCAATAACGAGGCTATGTGCGGGGGTACAAGTTAGTAGAGGTAATTTATAAAGTGACTATGCATAGATAATAAACAGCTTATAGCAGCAGTGTAAAAACAAAGCGGGGGATCAATGTAAATAATCCGGGTAGCTATTTGATTAATTGTTCAGAGGTCTTATTGCTTGGGGGTAGAAGCTGTTAAGGAGCCTTTTGGTCCTAGACTTGGTGTTCCGGTACTGCTTGCCCTGCGGTAGCAGAGAGAACAGTCTGACTTGGGTGACTGAAGTGTCTGACAAATTTATGGGCTTTCCTCTGACACCGCCTATTATATAGGTCCTGGATGGCAGGAAGCTTGGCCCCAGTGATGTACTGGGCCGTAAGCAATACCCTCTGTAGCGCCTTACAGTCAGATGCCGAGCAGTTGCCATACCAGGCGGTGCTGCAACCGGTCAGGATGCTCTCGATGGTGCAGCTGTAGAACTTTTTGAGGATTTGGGGACTCATGCCAAATCTTTTCAGTCTCCTGAGGGGGGGAAAAGGTGTTGTCGTGCCCTCTTCATGACTGTCTTGATGTGTTTGGACCATGATAGTTTGTTGGTGATTTGGACACCAAGGAACTTGAAACTCTCGACCCGCTCCACTTCAGCCCCGTTGACGTTAATGGGGGCCTGTTCGGCCCTCCTTTTCCTGTAGTCCATGATCAGCTCACATTGAGAGAGAGGTTGTCCTGGTACCACACTGCCAGGTCTCTGACTTCCTTATAGGCTGTTTCATCGTTGTCGGTGATCAGGCCTCCCACTGTTGTCATCAGCAAACTTAATTATGGTGTTGGAGTCGTGTTTGGCCATGCAGTCGTGGGAGTACAGGAGGGCATTTCTCCTTGTCTACCAGCACAATACCACCATGTGGGGAGGCAGGGTAGCCTAGTGGTTAGAACGTTGGACTAGTAACAGAAAGGTTGCAAGATCGAATCACCGAGCTGACAAGGTAAAAATCAGTCGTTCTTCCCCTGAACAAGGCAGTTAACCCACCGTTCCTAGGCAGTCATTGAAAATAAGGATTTATTCTTAACTGACTTGCCTAGTTAAATAAAGGTAAAAAAAAAAAAAAATTAAATGTCTCACCCATCTTACTGTATGTTACTCTGATAATAGCATCAGGTAAATGACTAAAATGTAAATATTTGTGTTCTCCCATCTCGTACCTTTATTACTTTATGTCCCAAGGCCTGAAGCACGTGCCCAAAGACCAGATGACTCACAAGAACCCCAACTTGAGGACTCAGACCGGCCCAGTGCGCACAGGGCCCAAGCCCTTCACTACTGCCAAGCCGGCTGTCGCCGCCGCCTCTCGCAAGCTGCCCCCCGTTTTGGAGCTTGACGGCAAAAAGTGGAAAGTGGTGAGCTGGATTGTAAAAGTAGTGTAGCTTCAGCAGCGGGGGCATGGATGGTGGAGCCAGAGAGAAACAAATAGACTGACAAACAGGCCTGGAGAGCTTCATCAGTGCACCACATCTGCTTCTGACAGTCAGTTCCTCCTATAGGAAAAAGGTTCCTCTAGGCAATGTTCTCTCTCCACAGCCCCTTAAAGTAACTGTCCAGTGAAAATCTCACTTTTTTAAAAAGTTCTTATTTTGTTAATTCATATCCAAATAATGTTGTTGACTCATCCTATACTTGTATCGGTGGCCAAAGCATGAATTGGAGAAAAAATTATTTTAATATTTGAAACCAACCTTTAAAAAAAAAAAAATGCTATTTCCTCATAAAGGATGATGTCATCCTCCTGAAGAGGATGAGCTGGCCAATCAGCGGTCTACTCGCATTAATATTTTTATCACCATTATACGCCCATACCGTTCTGTTTTTGGGGTACGCCCACACATTCCAACACCGAAAGGTGCTTTCTAACGTACTTAATTACCATTGTTTGGATGACTATTTGACTCATATTTTAATAAGTGATTGTTGATTTCATACATCTGGAAACGATGAACAGTTACTTTAAGGACTTAGCTGTGTTTCCCAACAGATGCAACATGGAAGTATTTCTAAACAGTGGTGTGCATGACTCCATGTGGTTTACTTGATGCACCCAATTTTAAAGGCTATATATGGGTCATAGTAAACCCAGTGGTTTATAAATGTTTGTACTATCAAAATATCTACTATATAAGCAGAGTTTCCACTACAGTGAACTCATGATGGGCGTATTTCAGGTAAGTGGGCTGTTGGTTTGCCGCTGACAACTGAATGCACAGGTTTAGCACGCACTGATCACGACAGCCCCAAGCCAGTATATTTTCTCCCTAACTCCTAACCGCTCTCCCGCCTGTGTGATGACCTATAGGAGAACCAGGAGGGTGCCCAGGGCCTGGTGATCAGCGACACAGAGCTGAAGCAGGTGGTCTACGCCTTCAAGTGTAACAACAGCACCCTGCAGATCAAGGGCAAGATAAACTCCATCACTTTAGGTAAGAACGGACCCATGTTCCTGTGCCCGCGCGTGAACAAATTAAAAGGTCAACGAAGGGCATTTGTTAATATGATTCCTTTCTTGCAGACAACTGTAAGAAACTGGGCCTGGTCTTTGACGATGTTGTGGGCATTATCGAGGTTATCAACTGCAGGGACGTCAAGGTCCAGGTGTGTATTTCTAAAATGGATTAATGCGGAAATGGACACTGTGTCAAAAGACCTGGTCATTCAAAGGCAATGGACATGGCGATATCGCACAACGGTGACAACAGAAGATCATATCAGCTTTTGTCTCATGACCATTTACATATTAAAAGTCTCCAATGCGACTATGTGGCCGTGACATTTTGCGGATTACTTAGCATGTTTTCCAAACTGTTGTGGCTGTTTTATCTATGCACAGTACCCAACAGAGATTATTTAATCATAGTTGATTCACTCTTAAAGATGCACTATGCAGACATCGCTCTGCCATTTCCTGGTTGCTAAAATTCTGATTTCAGTTTGTGACGAAACAAGGAACTTTAGTGCAAAGAATCATTGTACCATCTAAACCGCTGGTGTACAAAACCGAAAGTATAAGACACAAAAATATAACTTAACGGGAAGCATAGAAATTGCATACATGGAGCAGATATACGGCTTCTTGGACTCTTTCAATGAGAATGACATATCTATAACTCACATTTCTTTGTGAATTTGGTTGGGTTGCCCAAAAAATGACACATTGCAGCTTTAACCCTATATGGTGTGTTCAGGTCTTGGGCAAGGTGCCCACCATCTCCATCAACAAGACTGACGGTTGCCACGTGTACCTGAGCAAAGATTCGCTGGAGTGTGAGATCGTCAGCGCCAAGAGCTCAGAGATGAACGTGCTGGTACCTGGTAAAGACGGAGAATATGTGAGTACATCTATGGGAGAATTTGGGGCGTCTAGTGGCACTATATGACAATGTAGTAATACGTGTTATGTGGAAATGTTGATGATAAACTAACATTTTCTCCTTTGTCTCTCTTAGACTGAGATCCCTGTTCCTGAGCAGTTCAAGACTGTCTGGGATGGCAAGAAGCTAGTCACCACTTGTACAGAGATTGCTGGATAGAGGGGCAGCCAGCACTCGTAACAGCCTCCCCTTTGCAAATGCCTACCTGACTGATCGACCAACCATCTAACCAAACCACAAAGTAGACTGATGCCAACCTAGCCCAATTGTTGTTTTTTTTCTATCCGCCAATCACAGCTTTAGCTGTTTCTTCCTTCAGCCAATGAGAGGACTGCTTGCTTTATCTGGAGCGTTCCTTCAGCCAATTGCAGGGAGCAGCTTGTTATTCGATTTGGTTATCCTCATGGCCAGTGAGCGCATTCAAATGAGTTTGCCAACAACCAGGATCATTTCTGATTTGATCTGTACATTCCAGCAAATTATAAAAGCCTTGCTCCCGCTATTATGTTTATTTCACACCTTCTCTGTGGTTTTAACTCCTATGCCAATCAGGCTATGCTTCCTGTTTCTTTCAACCAATCATTTAATAGGGTTTCCGTTTCCCCTCTGGTCAGGGGGGGGCAGGTGTTTAGGGGTCGAAGGTTTGTTTCATTTATGCAATTCATCCGTGAAGCACATGTACAACCTGCCCCTCTTTACAGACGACAATGCTATCACTTCCAACTTTGACGACGTTATTAACATTTCATAGGGATTGATTAACTATGACACATGTCATCGCTCTTAAATCGGTGAAATGAAGAGTTGCGTGCAGGATCACTGTCTTTAAAAAATAAAAAAACAATCAAAATGCTGAAAAAATATTGAAAAATAAAAGTTTAGTTCCCAAGACATTCCCTTTAGCATTTTAAATGAACATTCCATATTATTGAGACATATGGAGGTGAACGGCGGCAAAGAATGAGGGAGAATGTGGTTTTTGTGACATCACTTCAGCACAAGCTGGAAGTGAGTGGTTCTAGAGATAGACAAACATACTCTTGGAGAATCATTTTTGGCTAAGTTTGGGGTTACCTCCCTTAAGCTCTGAATGACTGTTGTAATGATCTGTATAGACATTTCTTTTTAATGCTAGAGTTGTCTTAACTCCACTGTTGCCATCACCTACACATCAACCCACCCAGCCACTCTTGTCTACAACATCTGTGGTTATCCTGTTGTAGCGGTCATGCTCTGTGGCGTTTCGTTCGCCTCTTTATTTCGGTCAAATTCAACATTTTGCTCATCAGTACTGGAGGAAGACAAATGTTGCAATAAAATAATAAATCAGTCTTGGGTGTTTTTCCTCATCTGCTTCAGGCTAAATATGGAATGAGGGGGGGGGATTTGTGTGATGTGCCCTTATGTTTTTAGCAAATTTTCCCAGAGAGCCATTGTTTACCACTTTTCACAAGGAGAGCTGGGTAAACCAACACTAGCGAATATTAGCCCAGTCCAGAACCAGTGATTATCTAACATCATTAGTTTGTTATTTACCATTACACACACTACCTTTAAGTTTTATAACGTACATTTTTATTCCAAAATGGCGCTAAACAAAAATGATCAAATGTAAACTTTAATACACGTCCCCCAATTAGACCACCAATGCATCTCTGGGAACCAACTAAGACTAACTTAATTTTCTGTGGTAGTACATTAAATGGGTAAAATCAGCGTTTTAAAAATCATAAGTTGTGCATTAGATTCATCAGCAGGATGGTATCGATATGATAGGAATGCACAGTTGTGCGATAGTGCAATAGTTGTGCGCATGCTAACTTGAGTCAGAGTGTAGATAGCTAGGTGTATTTAGCGCAGGTAGCTGGGTGTATTTAGCGCAGGTAAGGCACTAGTTTGGCGTTGAACCACTCCCTGGTGAACTGGAGGTGATCTCCTTCTGTACCCAGGAAATCCAGCTTTCCAGCTGCATCCATCGCTGCCAGTCCAAGACGATCCTGAAAATATATTCAATGTCTCAATACAATATCACATACATTACAATATGAGTTGAATACATGAAAATACTCTACATGGCCAAAAGTATGTGGACACCTGCTAGTCATACATCTCATTCCAAAGTCATGGGCATTAATATGGAGTTCGTCTCCACTTCTGGGAAGGCTTTCTTTTTTTTTACATACTGAGACAAGGATATCCCTACCGGCCTAACGCTATGCCAATTGTGCGTCGCCCCACGGACCTCCCGGTTGCGACAGAGCCTGGGCGTGAACCCAGAGACTCTGGTGGCGCAGCTAGCACTGCGATGCAGTGCCCTAGACCACTGCGCCACCCGGGAGATGCTAGATGTTGGAACATTGCTGAAGGGGACTCCATTCGACCACAAGAGCATTAATGAGGTTGGGCGATTAGGCCAGGCCCGCAGTCGGTGTTCCAATTCATCCCAAAGGTGTTCGATGGGATTGAGGTCAGGGCTCTGTGCAGGCCAGTCAAGTTCTTCCACACCGATCTCAACAAACCATTTCTGTATGGACCTCGCTTTCTGCACGGTGGCATTGTCATGCTGAAACAGGAAAGGGCCTTCCCCAAACTGTTGCCACAAAGTTGGAAGCACAGAATTGTCTAGAATGTCATTGTGTGCTGTAGCATTAAGATTTCCCTTTACTGGAACAAAGGGGCCTAGCCCGAACCATGAAAAACAGCCAAAGACCAATATTCCTCCTCCACCAAACTTTACAGTTGGCACTATGCATTGGGGCAGGTAGTGTTCTCCTGGCATCGCATCTGCCAAACCCAGATTAATCCATCGCACTGCTAGATGGTGAAGCATGATTCATCACTCCAGAGAATGTGTTTCCTCTGCTCCAGAGTTCAATGGCGGCGCGCTTTACAGCACTCAAGACGACGCTTGGCATTGCACATGGTGATCTTAGGCTTGTGTGAGGCTGCTCAGCCATGGAAACCCATTCCATGAAGCTCCCGACAAACAGTTATTGTGCTGATATTGCTTCTCCGGGCAGTTTGGAATTCTGTAGCGAGTGTTGCAACCGAGGACAGACGATTGTTACACGGTACATGCTTCAGCACTTGGCGGTCCTGTTCTGTGAACTTGTGTGGCCTACCACTTCGCAGCTGAACTGTTGTTGCTCCTAGACGTTTCCACTTCACAATAACAGCACTTAGAGTTGACCGGGGCAGCTCTAGCAGGGCAGAAATTTGACGCCCTGACGTGGTGGAAAGGTGACATCCTATGACGGTGCCACGTTGAAAGTAACTGAGCTCTTTAGGAAGGCCATTCTACTGCCAATGTTTGTCTATGGAGATTGCATGGCGGTGTGCTTGATTTTTTTTTTGTCAGCAACGGTTGTGGCTGAAATAGCCGAATCCATTAATTTGAAGGGCGGTCCACAAACTTTTGTATATACTGTATAGTGTACATGTCTGTGTTTGAAGATGAGTAAACATGATGTGGGTTTTACCTCTTTATAGAGAACACTCTCCTGAAGCGTCTCGGTCTCTTTTGCCTGACCCGTTTTCAGAAACCCAAACCACTATGAAAAATAGATTGTATACAAAATACATATTGCCTATTAGCATCAGTAATTACAGTGTAGGAGGAGGACAGTACATCAAGAGAGGTTGTCACAATGTGTCCAGTATTTACCTCAGTGTCAGCTGGATCCACAACACTGTCCTGCAAGAACTTGACCATCACAAACTTGTCCAGCAGCTGGAGGTTCTTCTTGTAAGTCTCGTTCACCACCTGTGGGGTGAATGGCAGCAGATGAATTGAATGGAATTGAATTGGAATACAGCGATGGAGAGTTCTCAGGAGAATATTGAATATAAACAGCACTGTATGAGCAATCAAATAGCAACGTCTGATTCTGAAAACATATACTAACACCATACTAGAGCCATACTAACCCGCTCCTGATTGATATCAGCCAGGAAGAGGCTGTGTTTTTTGTACTGGTCGTCGTTCAGTGGGTCGTGCCAGTACTGTGCCTGCACCAAGCTGATAAAGACACAAGGATTCCAAAATGACTCACTGGATAACAACCACACAATACACAAAGCCCTTTCTCTTTGTACCTCGTCTCAAAACGTACAGTAACTATGTCATAACATACTGTTGGATATATACATCTGGATATTGCTGATTCGTCTCAAACATAAGAATTGCACTCTGAATGAGTTGAAATATAGTCTACACTCACTGTTTTTGAGTTGTAAATCAATTCTACACTCACTGTTTTTGAGTTGTAAATCAATTCTACACTCACTGTTTTTGAGTTGTAAATCAATTCTACACTCACTGTTTTTGAGTTGTCAAATCAATTCTACACTCACTGTTTTTGAGTTGTAAATCAATTCTACACTCACTTCTTTTTGAGTTGTACATCAATTCTACGCTCACTGTTTTTGAGTTGTAAATCAATTCTACGCTCACTGTTTTTGAGTTGTAAATCAATTCTACACTCACTGTTTTTGCACAATATCGGTGTAGGCTCCTGAGTTGAGTTTCTTGCGAATCCAGTCACAGATATGGGAGCTCTCTCCAGGGCATTTAGGGAGACCATACACCCCTGCGAATGTGGAGAATAGGATCATTTCAAAACTGTCAGGAAGTGAATGAAAGACAATGAAAAGAGACAAGGCAAGGGATTATGTCACTGTTGCCATGGTGCCGTTACCTTGTTGTTGTCCCCCAACAGAGATCAGGGTTTTCATTGGAGGAGATGGACAGCGCTGCGCCACTGCCCTCCTGGGGGGGGGGGGGGGGTGAAAAGGCGAAGAACTGAGAATTACATCTTCTTGTCTCGTGTATAAAGTACTTTAACCAGGTGATGGGCCACTCTGCAGGCTTTTGTTCCACCTCAGCTCTAAGACACCTGATTTAACTACATTGGTTGAATAAGTGTGCAAGTGTTGGGCTGGAATCGGCACATACTGCAGCTCTAATTCATGTATAAAAAAAAATAAACGTTCAAAAAGCATCCTGAGAGGCTTTGTGAGTACGGACCCAGAGACACTACTTACAGGAACTGTCCTCCCTGGGAGAAGCCCATGGCATTGTAGCCATCCTTCAGTTTGGGATCCTGGGCCAGCTGGCTGCACACCATGGACACCTGCTCATTGACATCCATGAAGAAACCATTCTCTGTGTCCTGAGGGGTAGATATGAGGATGTTCATGTTGGGACAGTAA
Source organism: Salvelinus fontinalis (assembly GCF_029448725.1). Taxonomy (NCBI): domain Eukaryota; kingdom Metazoa; phylum Chordata; class Actinopteri; order Salmoniformes; family Salmonidae; genus Salvelinus; species Salvelinus fontinalis. The sequence continues at coordinate 39,519,870 of NC_074696.1, read as the reverse complement.
CAATGTTGACAAACAGAAACACCACATCTAAAAAAAAAAAAAAAAAAAAGATCAAGGGTGAGTGATTTTAGCGTGCAAGGGCTGGCATGGATGCAGGCTTTTGCTCCAGCCACACAGTAGGGAAAGGGGATACCTAGTCAGTTGCACAATTGAACGCATTCAACTGAAATGTGTCTTCTGCATTTAATCTCTGAATCAGAGATGTGCAGGGGGTGTCTTAATCGACATCAAATCTGCAGAACGGCAGATTTTTCCACCTTGCTGGCTCGGGGATTCAAACCAGAAACCTTTCAATTACTGGCCCAACACTCTTAACCACTAAGCTACTTGCAGTAATACACCCAAATCTACTTATGAAATTCAATCAAAGCTTTCATTAGTAGAATCAGGCTTGGCTGGAGCAAAGGCAAGCATTCACACCGGTCACCACAGGGTATGGCTGTCCACCACAGATTGGAAAGTACCTGACTGACAGTCTTGCCAATCATTAGTGACAGGACGTCAATTCCAGGGATGGTTTCCTCGATCATCTTCTTTATAGAGCCCATGCTGAGAGGGTTGCAACAGCTGTCTCCTATGTAGACACCGAAACAAGAACCCAGAGTCCCCATATGAAGAGTTTCATATCCAAAATGCTATATATCCATTTTCAGAAATGTTGGTAAATTTGCTTTTGTTGTTTCAAGAAATTATGAAAGAGATTGGTTTTTTCACTATCTAATCATTGCACGGTGTTGTTCAATGACAGACAAATGGTGTTTTTTGCTAAATGTTACATATCCACCTCACTCTCAGAAAAATAAGTAGTACTAGGATTTACACAGTACAATGTAACAAATAACTTCATTTTTTTTGTTAAAGAACTGATACATTTGTGACATATTTGAAAAATATATTTTGGTATTATTCAATACAGTAATATGAGCCTGTATGTAAATCATTTACATTTGACATTTGAGTCATTTAGCAGACGCTCTTATCCAGAGCGACTTACAGTAAGTGCATTCATCTTCAGATAGCTAGGTGAGACAACCACATATCACAGTCAAATTACAGGATACGAACATTCCATTCCAGCTAAACAACGCATATAAAGCATTTTGCAACAACAAAAACTAGGAATCTAAAAATCTGGGAACTCAAAATCAATCATTTCTGATGAAAAAACAAAATGTGAAAAATTGATTGATATAGAGTTTTGGGTGGAAAAAAACTATTAATGTACACTAACTGCCATATCATGACTTGTCTAAGGGCCACATGCAAATATAGGAAGTGGCCATCAGTTGCTTATTTTGCTACTCTGCCACACTGAGAAACACCACTGCTGTATGTGAAACATGATGTTGTTGCATTATTCATCTCAAGTGCTTACCCATTCCGTGCCAAAGAACCAATGGGAGGGTGGCATTGTCAGATCCATGTACTGGGTTTAGGGCAAGTAACAGTAGTGGACCAGCCCCGAGGAGCAAGCTAAGAAGTGTGGTCATCTTGAACCTTGAAATGAATGTAACGAAGAGGACCAGACAGTTAGTGAACTAACAATAAAACAGTGTGAGTGTGATGTTTTTTGCTGGACGTGTTCAAATATGTTATTTCAACAGCCTGGCCCTGCCACTTTGTTTTTTAAACTGAGTGATGGGGCTGGGGAAATGTATCTTCTCTCAGATGCATAGGTAGCAATGAATGCAAGGACTGACAGATTATACCTTTAAAGCTGCGATTCTTGTTTGGTAGGGGTTTTACATGTTGTCAAATCATGAAATATGGCTGTGTGAGCTTCACAAGAACAAAACAAAGCCAGAATGAACAACAATTACCCATTTTCCCAAAAGGTCTGACTGAGTCTATGACATCTTTGCATATCATGTGTAACTATGGGGAGGCAGGTAGCCTAGTGGTTAGAGTGTTCGGCCAGTAACTGAAAGGTTGCTAGATCAAATCCCCGACAAGGTAAAAATCCGTTATTCTATCCCTGAACAAGACAGTTAACCCACTGTTCCTAGGCCATCATTGTAAATAAGAATTTGCCTAGTTAAATTTTAAAAAAACTACCTACCTTACTTTCATAACAAACCAGTTTGGTTTGCTACAGTAGACAACAGCATAGCTTGACAGTTGGCCTTATCTATTTCTGGCTGGTCGTGTTTCACAGATAAAAACGGAAACTACACAATAAACTGCTACTTACTGTTCAGGAATCACCACCACTGAGCGCAATAACTTGTTACATTACAAACTAATGCAACCAGGAAGGAACTTGGGAAATAACCATCGATTTCCAAATCATACGGAGCAGCTTGTTACGCAATGTGCAAACTAGCTGCATTTATCTTGTGCTGTAGACTTAGGTGCAAATTAATATATACAGTCATTGGTGCAAATTCATAATCGCGTCACCGAAGAGAAAAACTTTTTGGGGTCATGTGACTACCGGTTTCTCCGAATCGTAAACACGCAAAAAAAAATTGCACATAGATTTTTGAGTCTAACCATGTGTAATTGGAATTTCATGGTGAACAAAAAGTAGAGCAGTCGTTGATCACATCAATCAAAATCATCTTGGTTTAGTTACAAATTGAGGAGATTCTAGTTTTCTGAATTTGAATCTGAATGTGTATTACAGAAAAGGAAAAACATAAATATGCTAAGCGTTGTGTTAATCACTCCAAACTGAATACATTTTTTATTCACCTTAAATTTCACCTACACCATGTCAAGAGGTATTACATTAGTCATTCTATTCCATCCCATCATCAGCTGACCTGCTTAACATACATTCTCTGTTCCTCCAATGGTAACCTGGGAAAGTTTTGTTTGTCTGCACATACACTAGGTTCACATCTGCTTTTGGTCAGTCTGCACAAGTCACAGAGTGGAGGAGAGGCCAAGTCTACTACTTCATTTCATTTATTGGAAAGACCTACAGTATATCACAAAAGTGAGTACACCCCTCACATTTTTGTAAAAATTTGAGTATATCTTTTCATGTGACAACACTGAAGAAATGACACTTTGCTTCAATGTAAAGTAGTGAGTGTACAGCTCGTATAACAGTGTAAATTTGCTGTCCCCTCAAAATAACTCAACACACAGCCATTAATGTCTAAATCGCTGGCAACAAAAGTGAGTACACCCCTAAGTGAAAATGTCCAAATTGGGCCCAAAGTGTCAATATTTTGTGTGGCCACCATCATTTTCCAGCACTGCCTTAACCCTCTTGGGCATGGAGTTCACCAGAGCTTCACAGGTTGCCACTGGAGTCCTCTTCCACTCCTCCATGACGACAAAACGGAGCTGGTGGATGTTAGAGACCTTGCACTCCTCCACCTTCCATTTGAGGATGCCCCACAGATGCTCAATAGGGTTTAGGTCTGGAGACATGCTTGGCCAGTCCATCACCTTTACCCTCAGCTTCATTAGCAAGGCAGTGGTTGTATCGGAGATGTGTTTGGGGTCGTTATCATGTTGGAATACTGCTCTGCGGCCCAGTCTCTGAAAGCAGGGGATCATGCTCTGCTTCAGTATGTCACAGTACATGTTGGCATTCATGTTTCCCTCAATGAACTGTAGCTCCCCAGTGCCGGCAGCACTCATGCAGCCCCAGACCATGACACTCCCACCACCATGCTTGACTGTAGGCAAGACACACTTGTCTTTGTACTCCTCACCTGGTTGCCGCCATACACGCTTGACATCATCTGAACCAAATAAGTTTATCTTGGTCTCATCAGACCACAGGACATGGTTCCAGTAATCCATGTCCTTAGTCTGCTTGTCTTCAGCAAACTGTTTGCGGGCTTTCTTGTGCATCATCTTTAGAAGAGGCTTCCTTCTGGGACGACAGCCATGCAAACCAATTTGATGCAGTATACGGCGTATGGTCTGAGCACTGACAGGCTGACCCCCCACCCCTTCAACCTCTGCAGCAATGCTGGCAGCACTCATACGTCTATTTCCCAAAGACAACCTCTGGATATGACGCTGAGCACGTGCACTCAACTTCTTTGGTTGACCATGGCGAGGCCTGTTCTGAGTGGAACCTGTCCAGTTAAACCGCTGTATGGTCTTGGCCACCGTGCTGCAGCTCAGTTTCAGGGTCTTGGCAATCTTCTTATAGCCCAGGCCATCTTTATGTAGAGCAACAATTCAGATCCCATTTTCAGATCCTCAGAGAGTTCTTTGCCATGAGGTGCCATGTTGAACTTCCAGTGACCAGTCAGTATGAGGGAGTGTGAGAGCGATGACACCAAATTTAACACACCTGCTACCCATTAACACCTGAGACCTTGTAACACTAACAAGTCACATGACACCGGGGAGGGAAAATGGCTAATTGGGCCCAATTTGGACATTTTCACTTAGGGGTGTACTCACTTTTGTTGCCAGCGGTTTAGACATTAATGGCTGTGTGTCGAGTTATTTTGAGGGGACAGCAAATGTACACTGTTATACAAGCTATACACTCACTACTTTACATTGTAGCAAAGTGTCATTTCTTCAGTGTTATCACATGAAAAGATATACTCAAATATTTACAAAAATGTGAGGGGTGTACTCACTTTTGTGATATACTGTATATTCTGAGGTCAGATGTATTGCGTACTACTTGTCCAGCACTAAAAGAAGTAGCTATGAAAAATCATACAAGTCATGTGTCTGTGACTGACTTTACATAGGCCATAACTCACAGTCTGGTATTTGTTTCCCGTCTTGTTTTTGTCTGCACATGGATAATCCACATCACCAGCTAGCGTAAAACTATTTGGAGCATCATCATCCTCATCATCTGAAGAAGAAGAATGTATATATGATGCTCTCCAGTCCTAGGATCTAGGTCTAGAACCTCAATAACCGCAAGTGAATAACTATCTGGTCCATCCAGTCCAATTTGTGGTAATTGGTCAAACCTTTTTCTCTATCTAAACATTCCTCGATATAAAGAGCAAAACATAATGTTATATACATGTGTGTCTATGTTGGATCTCTTTGACTTGTCAGGGGTTTTGTAATTGTTGCACAATCTCCAATGGATTTCTTTGAAGTCAGTAAGTTGTTGTCGTCTGGCCATTGTAGCTAAGGAACTAAATACTTTTGTCTTGGCATGCTCGGCCAATTACATTGAACACTATAAGGACCATTGGCCTTCCTATTCATGGTCATTCTCATATCGAAATCAAATCAAATTTGATTGCTCACATACACATATTTAACAGATGTTATGTTCGGTGTAGCGAAATGCTTGTCCAGCCTGTATCTGTAGTCTTGACCCGTCTGTGTGTATGTGTGTGTGCGTGCGTGCGTGCGTACGTGCATGAGGCTGAATGTCTAGCAATTGTTCATGCTGACTCTTGCTGTTTTTCTATCTAGCAGATTTTCTTAGGACACTATGGTTAGGTGACCTCAGATCACCCTCACTTCATTCCTCTCTCTGGCCGTCACCTGACTGGTGGTTGCAATGGCTCGGCAAAATGGATACTCCATCAACTCCTCCCCACTGAACGAGAGTGGAGATACTACACCCCTACTTAAAAAAGAAGTGGTGGATGTTGATGATTCAGGTGTCTTAACTTGTTTTGGTTGCTCTTTTGCGTAGTCAGCACTCAGCAGCATGGATGTGCTAGTAGTGCTTCATTATGTAATGATAACCTTCTGATAGTTGAATGAAGTCATATCAAGTGTTTTGTCAGTAATGGGCATTGATGTCAGTGGGTGACTTAGCGAACATTTGACCTACGTGGAAGTTCGGATTCGCCCCTATGATTTTGCTTATTACATCATAACTAACAGTGTGCTAGTGAAATATGTAATTTAAGTGTCATGTACTCCTCGTTAGCTAGAGTAGATTTACTACTAACACGGTCTAAATAGTCATCTTTAAGTGTCATCTTTAGTCATCTTTGAGTGTTTTCAGATAGACTGTGAGGTGTGATTGGGCACATGTTGTCGTCGTGTCTAACAGTACCGCCACAATGTTGCTCTGCACTCTGCAATCTGGCCATCATGATGTTCTTTGGATCCTCCGTCGTCTACGGTCTCCGTGTCAATCTAAGTGTTGCCATGGTCAATGGGACCAAAAGCCAACCATCTCTCAACAGCTCAGGTGGCCATGAGTGCCCAGTTTCCTCCCACGGCAATGGCAGCCAAACCCCAGACCAACCAGATGGGGTAAGTACCAGCTCTTCCAAAGTATCAACTAGACCTATAGTAGTATACTCTACATGCATATTATATCATATATTGTAAACTGGGTGGTTCGAGACCTGAATGTTGATTGGCTGACATCCATCAGACCGTATACCAATGGTATGGCAAAACATTTATTTGACTTATTTAATTACATTGGTAACCAGTTTATAATAGCAATAAGGCACCTCGGAGGTTTGTGATATATGGCAAATATACCACAGCTAAATGCTGTGTCCAGGCACTCCTCGTTACGTTGCGCCTAAGAACAGCCCATAGCCGTAGTATATTGGCCATACCCCCCCCCCAGGCCTTATTGCCTAATTATAGCTTATATATTACAGTACATAAATAGGCTTCACACAAACATGATCCATGCATACTGGACATAATGCACATGCGAAGACACTCACAAACTCATACGTAACACTAATGCTCATTTACGTCTCTCTGTCTCTCTCTCTCTCTCGCTCAGACACCTCTGTATTTGTGGGATTCTCTGACTCAGGGCCTGCTGCTGGGGGTGTTCTTCTTTGGCTACCTGGTGACACAGATCCCCGGGGGTTACCTGGCCGGACACTTTGGGTGGAGTATCTTCCTGGGGGGAGGGGTGATGGGCACCGCAGCCCTCACCCTCCTCACCCCCCTGGCAGCGCAGCTAGGGCCCTACTGGCTGTTTGGCTTACGGGCACTGGAGGGATTTGGGGAGGTAAGAGGCTTCATGTGTGCAGAGTAGGGGTCAATCTCATTCTGTCATCAGCAATGAACTGGATGAGCATTTGATTGTATAAACAACCGTATTTATCGTATACATATAGCCATATGGTCATTATTTTCCATAAAACACCAAGGTATATTGTTCATTTCAGTGCCATAAGAATGGTTCATTTAAATCAGTGTGTATCGCTCTGTGTTTGTATGTCCTCAGGGGGTGACGTTCCCGGCCATGATGGCCATGTGGGCTCGCTGGGCTCCCCCTCTAGAGAGGTCTCGGCTTATGACCCTTTCGGGGTCAGGGGCCAACTTTGGGGCCTTTGTAGCCCTGCCCCTCACTGGCTTCATCTGTCACAGTCTGGGCTGGCCCGCTGTCTTCTACATGTTTGGTGAGAGTTGGATAGCAATTACACCCCTCAACCATAAACATTCATTACACCCCTCAAACATAATACATTCATTACACCCCTCAAACATAAACATTCATTACACCCCTCAAACATAAACATTCATTACACCCCTCAAACATAAACATTCATTACACCCCTCAAACATAAACATTCATTACACCCCTCAAACATAAACATTCATTACACCCCTCAAACATAATACATTAATTACACCCCTCAAACATAAACATTCATTACACCCCTCAAACATAATACATTCATTACACCCCTCAAACATAAACATTCATTACACCCCTCAAACATAATACATTCATTACACCCCTCAAACATAAACATTCATTACACCCCTCAAACATAAACATTCATTACACCCCTCAAACATAAACATTCATTACACCCCTCAAACATAATACATTAATTACACCCCTCAAACATAAACATTCATTACACCCCTCAAACATAAACATTCATTACACCCCTCAAACATAAACATTCATTACACCCCTCAAACATAAACATTCATTACACCCCTCAAACATATACATTCATTACACCCCTCAAACATATACATTCATTACACCCCTCAAACATATACATTCATTACACCCCTCAAACATAAACATTCATTACACCCCTCAAACATAAACATTCATTACACCCCTCAAACATATACATTCCCCCTACACACACCATATATGCATGTCTCTGCATACCCACATTTTCAGCTCTTATTTTGTTCTCCTGTGAAGTTTTCACACACATCATACCTTCCAATTTTTTTTATCATTCACAATTCTTCTCTGCACACTCTCTTGTTCAGCACAAACACTGTACCTGCACAACCTTTGGCTTTGTGAAGATGTCAACAGAATCAGGCTTTTCTCTCACTCCGTCCCTCTGTCTCTCTGTCTCTGTCTCTCATCACCAGGGGGTGCTGGTTGCATTTGGGCAGTGTTCTGGTTCATTCTGGTGTTGGACCAGCCTGGCACTCATCCACGAATCAGCACAAGAGAAAAAGATTACATCATCAACTCCATAGGAAAAGAGGGAACAACAGTCTATCCTTTATGACCCTTTGTCATACATTTTGTAAATCGGTTCACAGTCAATCCCCTTCCTCTCGATTCATTTCGATTTAATTCAAGGGGCTTTTATTGGCATGGGAAACATATGTTAACATTGCCAAAGCAAGTGAGGTAGATAATATACAAAAGTGAAATAAACTATAAAAATGAACAGTAAACGTTACACTCACAGAAGTTCCAAAAGAATAAAGACATTACAAATGTGGTATTATGTATATATACAGTGTTGTAACAATGTGAAAATGGTTAAAGTACAAAAGGGAAAATAAATAAACATAAATGTGGGTTGTATTTACAGTGGTGTTTGTTCTTCACTGGTTGCCCTTTTCTTGTGGCAACAGGTCACAAATATTGCTGCTGTGATGGCACACTGTTGTATTTCACCCAGTAGATATGGGAGTTTATCAAAATCGGGTTTGTTTTCAAATTCTTTGTGGATCTGTGTAATCTGAGGGAAATACGTGTCTCTAATATGGTCATACATTTGGCAGGAGGTTAGGAAGTGCAGCTCAGTTTCTACCTCATTTTGTGGGCAGTGTGCACATAGCCTGTCTTCTCTTGAGAGCCAGGTCTGCCTACAGCGGCCTTTCTCAATAGCAAGGCTATGCTCACTGAGTCTGTACATAGTCAAAGCTTTCCTTAAGTTTGGGTCAGTCACAGTGGTCAGGTATTCTGCCACTGTGTACTCTCTGTTTGGGCCAAATAGCATTCTAGTTTGCTCTGTTTTTTTGTTAATTCTTTAAAATGTGTCAAGTAATTAGCTTTTTGTTTTCTCATGATTTGGTCGAGTCTAATTGTGTTGATGTCCTGGGGCTCTGTGGGGTCTGTTTGTGTTTGTGAACAGAGCCTTAGGACCAGCTTGCTTAGGGGACTCTTCTCCAGGTTCATCTCTCTGTAGGTGATGGCTTTGTTATGGAAGTTTTGGGAATCGCTTCCTTTTAGGTGGTTGTATAATTTAACGGCTCTTTTCTGGATTTTGATAATTAGCGGGTATCGGCCTAATTCTGCTCTGCATGCATTATTTGGTGTTTTGCGTTGTACACTGGGGATATTTTTGCAGAATTCTGCATGCAGAGTCTCAATTTGGTGTTTGTCCCATTTTGTGAATTCTTGGTTGGTGAGCGGACCCCAGACCTTACAACCATAAAGGGCAATGGGTTCTATAACTGATTCAAGTATTTTTAGCCAGATCCTAATTGGTATGTCAAATTTTATGTTCCTTTTGATGGCATAGAATGCCCTTCTTGCCTTGTCTCTCAGATTGTTCACAGCGTTATGGAAGTTACCTGTGGCGCTGATGTTTAGTCCAAGGAATGTATCGTTTTTTGTGTGCTCTAGGGCAATGGTGTCTAGATGGAATTTGTATTTGTGGTCCTGGTGACTGGACCTTTTTTGGAACACCCTTACTTTGTCTTACTGAGAATTACTGTCATGGCCCAGGTCTGGCAGAATCTGTGCAGAAGATCTAGGTGCTGCTGTAGGCCCTCCTTGGTTGGTGACAGAAGCATCAGATCATCAGCAAACAGTAGACATTTGACTTCAGATTCTAGTAGGGTGAGGCCGGGTGCTGCAGACTATTCAAGTGCCCTCGCCAATTCGTTGATATATATGTTGAAGAGGGTGGGGCTTAAGCTGCATCCCTGTTTCACCCCACGGCCCTGTGGGAAGAAATGTGTTTGTTTTTTGCCTATTTTAACCGCACACTTGTTTGTGTATATGGATTTTATAATGTCATATGTTTTTCCCCCAACACCACTTTCCATCCATTTGTATAGCAGACTCTCATGCCAAATTGAGTCAAAGGCTTTTTTGAAATCAACAAAGCATGAGAAGACTTTGCCTTTGTTTCGGTTTGTTTGTTCATTAGGGTGTGCATGGTGAATACATGGTCTGTCATACGATAATTTGGTAAAAATCCAATTTGACATTTGCTCAGTACATTGTTTTCACTGAGGAAATGTACGAGTCTGCTGTTAATGATAATGCAGAGGATTTTCCCAAGGTTGCTGTTGACGCATATCCCACAGAAGTTATTGGGGTCAAATTTGTCTCCACTTTTGTGGATTGGGGTGATCAGTCCTTGGTTCCAAATAGTGGGGAAGATGCCAGATGCCATGATGTTAAAATGCCAGATGCCACAGCCGTTGAAAGAACTGGACCAAGGTGCAGCGTGGTGAGCGTACATTTTATTTTGGTGAATACTCCGACGAAACAATAAACTATACAAAACAAACCGTGAAGCTAAAGGCTATGTGCCATAAACAAAGTCAACTTCCCACAAAGACAGGTGGGAAAAGGGATACCTAAGTATGGTTCTCAATCAGAGACAACAATAGACAGCTGTCCCTGATTGAGAACCCTACCCGGCCAAAACATAGAAATACAAATAATAGATCATAGAATACTCACCCCAACTCACACCCTGACCAAACCAAAATAGAGACATAAAAAGGATCTCTAAGGTCAGGGCGTGACAGTTAAAGAGTTTTAGTACAGCCAATTGGAATTTGTTGTCTGTATATTTGATCATTTCATTGAGGATACCATCAACACCACAGGCTTTTTTGGGTTGGAGGGTTTTTATTTTATCTTGTAGTTCATTCAAGGTAATTGGAGAATCCAGTGGGTTCTGGTAGTCTTTAATAGTTGATTATAAGATTTGTATTTGATCATGTATATGTTTTTGCTGTTTGTTCTTTGTTAGAGCCAAAAAGATTGGAGAAGTGGTTTACCCATTTTCCCAGAAGTGGTTAGAGTCTATGGATTCTTCAATTACATTGAGCTGATTTCTGACGTGCTGTTCCTTCTTTATCCGTAGTGTATTTCTGTATTGTTTTAATGATTCACCATCGTGAAGGCGTAGACTCAGGTTTTCTGGGTCTTTATGTTTTTGGTTGAACAGGTTTCTCAATTTCTTTCTTAAGTTTTTGCATTCTTCATCAAACCATTTGTCATTGTTGTTCATTTTCTTCAGTTTTCTGCTTGACATTTTTAGATTTGATAGGGAAGCTGAGAGGTCAAATATACTGTTAAGATTTTCTACTGCCAGGTTTACACCTTCACTATTACAGTGGAACGTTTTGTCCAGGAAGTTGTCTAAAAGGGATTGAATTTGTTGTTGCCTAACTGATTTTTGGTAGGTTTCCACGCTACATTCCTTCCATATATAGCATTTCTTAATATTACTCAGTTCCTTTGGCTTTGATGCCTCATGATTGACTATTGCTCTGTTCAAGTAGACTGTAATTTTGCTGTGATCTGATAGGTGTGTCAGTGGGCTGCCTGTGAACGCTCTGAGAGACTCTGGGTTGTACTACTGCCAAGAGATGAGCTATAGGTGTACCTACCATAGGAGTCCCCTCGACTATGTACATACCCAGCATGCGACAGAGCTGCAGGTGTTGCGACCCGTTTTTGTTGGTTATGTTGTCATAGTTGTGCCTAGGGGGGGCATATGGGGGAGGGAATGCTGTCACCTCCAGGCAGGTGTTTGTCCCCCTGTGTGCTGAGGGGGTCAGGTTCTTGTCCGGTTCGGGCATTTAGGTTGCAACAGACTAGTACATGTCCCTGGGCCTGGAAATGATTGATTTCCCCCTCCAGGATGGAGAAGCTGTCTTCATTAAAGTATGGGGATTCTAGTGGGGGGATGTACTGTAGGTAGCACACAGGGGGATATTTTTATCTGTTAAGATAATTTCCTTTTGAATTTATAGCCAAATGTAAAATGTTCCTGTTTTGACTAATTTAATGGAGTGAGTTAGGTCTGCTCTATACCAAATTAAATTCTCTGGCTCCTAACCCAGGGTGGTGCCCATGGCTGGTCAGTGCCTTTGTTACCCATGATGCTCTCTGTTCCCCTGTGGGCCATCATAGTGTCTCAGATGTGTGCCAACTAGGGTAACTGCATTCTGCTCACCTCACTACCCACCTACATGGACACGGTACTTCACTTTGACCTCCGACAGGTGAGACCCAACGAAATCATACATTAAGTCACACATCATTGATATATATGGATATATGATTTATATGGATGACGCCTTTAAGAGGAGAGCGACAGAGTGAGACGCTCAATTCCAGAGTGCTGTAAAGGCCAGATAGGTGTAAGAAATATGGTAAGAGCTCCACCTGGTGGTATTAGGCTCTGTATGCAGGTGATAGGACTAGAGAATGACTAAGATATCGCGGTGTACAGGGATAGAACAGGAGTCTCGAGACTTGAATCATGTTGTGTTGTAACCTAGGCCTACACCGTGCTACTGTAGCATTGCTGTAATAAAACATTGGTGAAAGTGATGCCATGTTATCGGGATATTTTATTCCTGCAATGCAGTTGCAATCCTTTCTGTTGTTGTTTTTGTTGTCGGTTAATATTGTCTATTTCTTTCTGACTGTCTATATAGAATGCCTTTCTCTCAGCTCTGCCCTATCTGGGTGGCTGGACCTTCTCAGTGATATCAGGTGTAGTAGCAGACAGCCTCCTGGAGAAGGAGCTGTTGAGTGTCACAGCGGTCCGCAAGATCTTCACTATCACAGGCAAGGAGGGGACTTTTATTTTGAAAAGAACTGGTCTTGGTTCCTTATGGACTTTACCAGATGTTTGATTGATTGACTGGTAAAACATGTAACAGTTTTTTTTGGGATTCTTTGGATGCTATTTCATGCAGTGGATATTTTAGTCTGTAGTAATATGTTTTGTAACAAAATATGAACTAATAGAGTATTACATTTGAGTTATTTAGAAGACGCTCTTATCCAGACCGACTTACAGTTAGAGTATCACATAAACTGTATACATGTGTTGTTGTTAATTGTGTGAATGGCCATACCTATGTGTTTCTATTAAGTGCAGCGTTTGTACATTGACCATGTATATTGACGTCACAGGAGGCTGCTGAGGGGAGATCAGCTCATAATAATGGCCGGAACGGAACAAATGGAATGGCATCAAACACCTGGAAACCATGTAGTATTTGAGCTCGTTCTACTAATTGCCATGAGCCCGTTCTCCCCAATTAAGGAGCCATCAACCTCCTGTGATTGATGTATATTGTTGACCGCTCGTCCCCCAGGTCTGCTGCTGCCTGCAGCCTTCCTGGTTGCTGTGGGTTACTCCGGCTGCAGTGGCGTGTTGGCAGTGACCTTCCTCACCCTCTCTTCAACTGTAGGAGGCACCAGTGCATCCGGGGTCTTCATCAACCAGATAGACATTGCTCCACGGTGGGTGTTTAATCGATTTGAGAGGTGGTCACTTCACTTGTTTCTCTTCACGTCTCTCCCTACTCACCAGTCTTTTCTGGCATATTTTGGACCTTCACTGAACTTTCTCTCTCTTGCACTCATTCCATCACACTCTAAGTCACTGAAGACTGAAGAAGTCACTCACGTACTCACTGCTTTTCACTGCTTTTGGATGTTTGGAGTTTGGGATGTTTGGATGTATTTGAACCTCTATTTTCTCTCTCTCTTCCTCAGGTATGCGGGGGTGCTTTTCAGAATCACCAACACTTTCGGGACTATCCCAGGTGTGGTCGCTCCAATCGTCACGGGTTACCTCACCAAAGATTTAAGCTTTCTGGTGACATTTCCTTCATAATCAAATGTATTCATTCTGTACTACTTTTAGAAATGATTTAATATTTGTAATATATCTACTTAAATACTGTCAAATTATTACACCATGGCTGCGTTGACACAGGCAGCACAATTCTGATAGTTTAAAAAAAATACTGGTATTTTGACCAAACAGATCAGCTCTGGAAAAGATCTGATGTGATTGGTCAAAAGACCAATTAGTGGAAGAAACATCAGAATTGGGCTGCTTGACGCGAGGAGTATGCAATAGAGAACTTCCCAATGGCTCATTTCTAAAAGTTACTGCACTCTTGAAGACTGTTATACTTACGACCATGTCCCCCCTCCCTCCTGGAACAGCAATCCCTGGCGGGATGGAGGAGGGTGTTCTGTCTGTCGGCCGGGATCAGCGCCGTAGGAGCTTTCATCTTCACCTTGTTTGGGTCCGGGGAGGTCCAGAACTGGGCCCTGGTAGAGGAGGATCAGGAACAGGCAGAAACAAAGAGACAGGTTAATCCCTACATGACAGACAGACAAGACCTAAAGCAGGGTTCCCCAACTGATGGCCCATGGTGGTTTTATTTGGCCCCCCATGTTTTCTGAGCAAAAAATGTATAAAACAGTACTATTCTTATTTTTTACATTTTCATTGTTGGACATAAAAAAATATAAAAACATCAGGAAATCAGCTCCGAGTCATTTTAATTTGGGAATTCTGTTCCCAAGTATTTCTGCACATAATAGAGAGGCACATGATCAAATACAAATGTAAGCATCGTTTGAAATTATGTTTTAGTCAAATATCTGTTTGGGCTTCTTGCGGTCAATTTGCAGTCTACAAATGATTTAAAATGATGTTGACCATCTGACCATCTGCTCAATACATTTATTTTTTCAATCGGCCTTCGGCGGAATCTAGTTGATGATCCCTGTAAGAAATAAACTGACCTCAGGTTAACTTAACTCACCATCAGGTGGTTTCAAAAAGGATGAGCCAGTGCATTCTCTTAGTACACTGTGTTGGGAATGGGACCCTTTATCAAATACAATATTCATGATAGGATGAGGGACTTTTTAAAATGGACTCTTTATTTTCCAAATGCCTTTCTTTAGTATTGTTTTGCAACTATCTGTTTCTGACCATGTTTTGTATTTACAGTTGACGTCGGAAGTTTACATACACCTTAGCCAAATACATTTAAACTCAGTTTCTCACAATTCCTGACATTTAATCCTAGTAAAAATTCCCTGTCTTAGGTCAGTTAGGATCACCACTTTATTTTAGGAATGTGAAATGTCTGAATAATAGTAGAGAAAAAAACATTTCAGCTTTAAGCTTTAATTTTAAAGTTTACATACACATTAGTATTTGGTAGCATTGCCTTTAAATTGTTTAACTTGGGTCAAATGTTTCAGGTAGCCTTCCACAATCTTCCCACAATAAGTTGGGTGAATTTTGGCCCATTCCTCCTGACAAATCTGGTGCAACCGAGTCAGGTTTGTAGGCCTCCTTGCTCGCACACACTTTTTCAGTTCTGCCCACAAATGTTCTATAGGATTGAGGTCAGGGCTTTGTGATAGCCACTCCAATACCTTGACTTTGTTGTCCTTAAGCCATTTGCCACAACTTTGGAAGTATGCTTGGGGTCATTGTCCACTTGGAAGACCCATTTGCGACCAAGCTTTAACTTTCTGACTGATGTCTTGAGATGTTGCTTCAATATATCCAGATAATTTTCCTACCCCATGATGCTATCTATTTTGTGAAGTGCACCAGACCCTTCTGCATCAAAGCACCCCCACAACAACATGTTCTTCGGCTTGCAAGCCTCTCTGTAACGCTTGTTCTAGGGATCAGGGATCAGACCAAAATGCAGCGGGTTTTGAAAACATAATGAATTTATTAACCGACGAAGACGAACACGAAACAACACTTGGAATGATTACAAAATAACAAAACGAACGATGACAGACCTGAACTAGAGAACTTACATATAACACGAAGAACGCACGAACAGGTATAGACTACAAACAAAACGCTACAGTCCCATGTGGTACGAACATACATACAAACACGGAAGACAACCACCCACAAACAAACAGTGTGAACAGCCTACCTTTATATGGTTCCCAATCAGAGGAAACGTCAAACACCTGTCTCTGATTGAGAACCATATAAGGCTAATTACCAATGACCTAAACATAGAAACATAAAACATAGAATGCCCACCCCAACTCACGCCCTGACCAACTAAACACATACAAAAATAACAGAAAACAGGTCAGGAACGTGACACTCTCCCTTTTTCCTCCAAACATAATGATGGTCATTATGGCCAAACAGTTCTATATTTGTTTCATTAGACCAGAGGACATTTCTCCAAAAAGTACCATCTTTGTCCCCATGTGCAGTTGCAAACCGCAGTCTGGCTTTTTTTATGGTGGTTTTGGAGCAGTGGCTTCTTCCTTGCTGAGCGACCTTTCAGGTTATGTCGATATAGGACATGTTTTACTGTGGCTATAGATACTTTTGTACCTGTATCCTCCAACATCTTCGCAAGGTCCTTTGCTGTTGTTCTGGGATTGATTTGCACTTTTCGCAGCAAAGTACGTTCATCTCTTGGAGACAGAACGCGTCTCCTGCCATGAGTGGTATGACGGCTGCGTTGTCCCATGGTGTTTATACTTGCGTACTATTGTTTGTTCAGGTGAACGTGGCACCTTCAGGCGTTTGGAAATTGCTCCAAAGGATAAACCTGACTTGTGGAAGTCTACACATTTTTTCTGAGGTCTTGGCTCTTTTTCCCATGATTTCAAGTGTAACTGATGTGAATTGGCTAGCTAGTTAGCGGTGGTGCGCGCTAATAGTGTTTCAATCGGGTGATGTCACTCTGAGACCTGAAGTAGTTGTTCCCCTTGCTCTGTAAGGACCGTGGCTTTTGTGGCACGATGGGTAACAATGCTTCGTGGGTGACTGTTGTCTGTGTGCAGAGGGTGCCTGGTTCGAGCCCGGCGAGGGGACGGATGAAAGCTATACTGTTACACAAGCAAAGTTTGCAGAGTTTGAAGGTAGGCCTTGAAATACATCCACAGGTACACCTCCAATTGACTCAAATTATGTCAATTAGCCTATCCGAAGCTTCTAAAGCCATGACATAATTTTCTGGAATTTTCCAAGCTGTTTAAAGGCACAGTCAACTTAGTTTATGTAAACTTCTGACCCACTGGAATTGTGATACAGTGAATTATAAGTGAAATAATCTGTCTGTAAACAATTGTTGGAAACATTACTTGCGTCATGCACAAAGTAGATGTCCTAACCGACTTGCCAAAACTATAGTTTGTTAAGAAGAAATTTGTGGAGTGGTTAAAAAACAAGTTTTAATGACTCCAACCTAAGTGTATGTAAACTTCCGACTTCAACTGTATATACAGGATGAATTGGTATGCCTTTTATACTCAAATCAAACAGCTTTACATTTGAGTTTGAGTTCATTTTTATCTTTACAGGGACAGTGCATATTAATCAACGTTTCAGTTAAAGTGCCGGTTTTAGCCAGCTGGCAATTTTTTTATTGCAGTCCCTGGGCAGGTTATTAAAAACAATTCCAATAACAATACAGACAAACAATTAGCAGTGAGCACATGCAGAGCAACAGCACAAAAAGCATCACAACAAAATCCATAAAAGCAACTAAGTGTTTCCATACCTCACAAGAAACAGATAACATGGAAAGTGGCAATACACAGCTAGGGATTGTTTTCACAAGTTTGATTGGCCTTTAGCCATGTCTAGATGTTTTTTGTGAAGGTGTGATAAGTGGTTTCAATTGTGTGTGTCTGATGGCAGTGTGTTCCAGACATGGGAAGCTTTCACAGAGAAAGCAGATTGACTAAAAGTGCTTTTCCTTAAGGGAACTATACAGTGACCTCTCATGGCAGACCTTGTGGATCTGCTGCAGAGGGTTTGGGTTTTCTGTTTGACAAGAGCACTAAGTGGGGCGGGGCCATTTAGAATTTTGAATACAAGACATGCGTCTGTGTATTGCAAAAGATTATCCCAAGTCAGGAGCTCATGCTTTCTGAGAATGTAACAGTGATGATGGCTATTGGGCCTGTTTGTTGACAGACTGAATGGGGTTTAATGTTGTGCAGCAAGCTTGGGCCCAACTAGTCTAGCAGTATGTTAAGTGGGGGAGGATTAAAAATGGTACTAACCGTAAGTGGTAAAAATCCTCTACGGGATCAGTGTCCCTAGACCGGGACGGTTATGCTAACGTTCGCTAATGAGAAGAGCATGACGTTATAAGTAAGGGCAAACTTTCTTGTTAATCTAACTGCACTGTCCAATTTACAGTAGCTATTACAGTGAAAAAAGACCATGCTATTGTTTGAGGAGAGTGCACAACAGCAAAAAACGTATCACGGCAACTGGTTTTATACATTCACCTCTGAAGGTAAATAATGTATTTACATTCAGTAATCTTGCTCTGATTTGTCATCCTGAGGGTCCCAGAGATATCGCTAGATTCTCACACAAAATGGCCGACGTGTCAGTCTGTGCTAGCAAAACAGGGGTGTCACGGGGTGACAGGGGTTTGCAAGCCCCTGTGTCAGGGCTTGCAAACCATTACAGACTACAAAGGGAAGCACAGCCGAGAGCTGTCCAGTGACACGAGCCTACCAGACGAGGTAAACTACTTCTATGCTCGCTTTGAGGAAAATAACATTGAAACATGTTTGAGAGCACCAGCTGTTCCGTAGCCGATGTGAGTAAGACCTTACAACAGGTCAACATTCACAAGGCCGTAGGGCCAGATGGATTACCAGGACGTGTACTGCGAGCATGCGCTGACCAACTGGCAAGTGTGTTCACTTACATTTTCAACCTCTCCCTGTCCGAGTCTGTAATACAAGCATGTTTTAAGCAGACCATCGTAGTGCCTGTGCCCAAGAACACTAAAGTACTAAACGACTACCGATCTGTAGCACTCACATCTGTAGCCATGAAGTGCTTCGAAAGGCTGGCCATGACTCACATCAACACCATTATCCCAGAAACCCTAGACCCACTCCAATTTGCATACCACCCCAACAGATCCACAGATGATGCAATCTCTATTGCACTCCACACTGCCCTTTCCCACCTGGACAAAAGGAACACCTATGTGAGAATGCTATTCATTGACTACAGCTCAGTGTTCAACACCATAGTGCCCTCAAAGCTCATCAATCAGAGACCTGGAGGTCAGAGACCTGGCCGTGTGGTGCCAGGACAACAGCCCCCCCCCACCTCCCCTCAACGTGATGAAGACAAAGGAGATAATGGTGGACTACAGGAAAAAGAGGACCGAGCACATCCCCATTCTCATCGACAGGTTTGCAGGTTGAGAGCTTCAAGTTCCTTGGTGTGCACATCATCAACAAACTAACATGGTCCAAGCACACCAAGACAGTCGTGAAGAGTGCTCGACAAAACCTATTCCCCCTCAGGAGACTGAAAAGATTTGGCATGGGTCCTCAGATCCTCGAAAGGTTCTACAGCTGAACCATCGAGAGCATCCTGACTGATTGCATCACTGCCTGGTATGGCAACTGCTCAGGCTCCGACTGCAAGGCACTACAGAGGATAGTGCGAATGGCCCAGTACATCATTGGAGCCAAGCTTCCTGCCATCCAGGACCTCTATACCAGGCAGTGTCAGAGGAAGTCCCTAAAAATTGTCCAAGACTTCAGCCACCCTAGTCATAGACTGTTCTCTCTGCTACCGCACAGCAAGTGGTACCGGAGCGCCAAGTCTAGGTCCAAGAGGCTTCTAAACAGCTTCTACCCCAAAGCGATAAGACTCCTGAACACCTAATCAAATGGCTACCCAGACTATTTGCATTGACCCCCTCCCCCCTTTTCAACTCTCTGTTGTTATCATCTATGCATAGTCACTTTAACTCTCTACCTACATGTACATATTACCTCAACTAACCGGTGCCCCTGCACATTGACTCTGTACTAGTACCCCCCTGTATATAGTCTCGCTATTGTTATTTTACTGCTGCTCTTTAATTACTTGTTATTTTTATTTTTGATTCTTATCCGTATTTTTTTTAAACTGCATTGTTGGTTAGGGGCTCGTAAGTAAGCATTTCACTGTAAGGTTTACACCTGTTGTATTCGGTACATGTGACTAATACAATTTGATTTGATTTGAAAATGTGGTGCAGGAGACTGGCAAAGATGGCTCCCTTTGACAAAGGTTAAACACCATTGGAGAGGCAGTAGGCAACTCAACATGTTTTGTCCACTCCAGGGACAAAAGAGCATGCAAAAAGCGACATAGACAGCAGCCCACTCAGCGCATTCCATTGCCTGTTTGACATCAACATGTTGATGCACTGATGACAGTTCATTGGACATGTCTTTGGATGAGGTTCAAGCCTTCATTGTGCTCCTGTACGTTCGTGGGACGTTCAGTGGCAATTGCATGAAGATGGAGAGCTTTTGGAATGACCAATGGGGGGGGGTCATCTTTTTTAGGCAAACAATGTCAAGGAACAGATTTAGAGATATCATGCAATATTTATGATTGGACCACAAAGAAATAAAGAGTCAAAGTATCAAAAATGACACATTTCCCCCGTGTCACACGTTTGGAACAGTTTTGTCAAAAATAGCATCGCCGGCTACAATCCAGGGCCAAATATTGACGGGGATTTGTAGTGCGTTTTCTCATATTTCATGGGAAACAAGCTGGACCGTTATGGAATCAAGTTCTGGCTGGCAGTGGATGCTGACCACGTGAATGGTTTCCCCGACTTGGGGAAAGTGGATGACAGCCAGACAACTGGACAGTGCCAGTGTGGTGCTGAAGCTTATGGAACCTTGTCTTGATTAAAACTTCTTAGGGATAGGCGTCCTGTTAATGGGACAGTTGTAAATCATGCACCGCCTTATGTCACCATCGCATATTTTAGAGAAATGACAAATGTCGGTAGATATAAGTGTATTATATCAGCTGAAAGCTGAAATTCTTGTTAATATAATTGCACTGTCCAATTTACAGTAGCTATTACTGCAAAAAAAATGCCTTGCTATTGTTTGAGAAGAGCTCCTAACAACAAAACACCTTTTTCACCACGATAGGCTTGATAAATTCACCTCTGAAGGTGAAATGTGTACTTACATTCTGAAATCTTGCTCTGATGTATCATCCAAAGGGTCCCAGAGATAACATGAAGTGTTGTTTTTTGTTTTTCATATCCTAAAAAGGTCCATATAGCATGCACGATAATTTTTTTATTTCCACTCGTTCAATTTGCAAAGAAAGGAATCTGTGAAAATGTATTCGTCAGAGATTCTAGGATGTAACCAGACTTCACTATATCATTAGGGGTGTCCTATATCCTATAGGACACCAAATTTAGTCAGAGAGCGACGCCTTCATGGCACACCGATGACGCAGCCGGTCTTCATTTGATCGACTGTATCATTGTCAAATAAGCACCAATCGGGGTCCAACAAAGTTAGCTAGATAGCCAATGAGCTGGGCTTTACGGGAGTATCCGGAAACCCTGTATCTGTTGCAAAATGTAGGTGCTAACCTTTTGCTACAGCATGCCTTTTCCTTTTGGACAAAAGTTATAAGAATATTCCGAGTTATGAAGTTATGAAAACTGGTTGTTTTGCAAATGTTGAACTTATAATATGGCTACTAATACTGGAAAAGCTAAATCAAAGTCCAAGTATACAGATTTGATGATATTCTTGCAGAAAAATGTAATATGAATGCCAATGTCTCCTTCACGATTTGCCCAAATGTACCTGGGTGACTTCACACTAAATGTCATGTAGTTCGCTCATTCTTCAGGTTATCCGTCTAAAACTTTGCACATCCATTGCTGTCATCTTGTGGACACCATCGGAATTACAACCAGAGTGATGGCTAGAACTGGGACCTTTCTCTTGCATTTCAAGGACGGTGGTAGAACGTCTAGCTGGCTAGCTCATCATGTCTCAGTCTAAACTGTACACTCAAAAATACAGAAAGGAGTGGGAATCAAACCCTGAATGCAAAGGCAGGTTGAAGCCATTTATTGGAGATGATACACGGGCATACTGCCTGTATTGTAAGGGTGATTTCTACGTCAAACCTAGTGATGTAAAAAAAACACATGACAACTCAAAACATACTCAAAAGGCAAAGCCTTATAACAGTTCCACCCAAAACAAGCTGCCATTTATGGTTTAAAAAATTGACTCTGCAAAAATGGCTGAGATCACCATGGCATTAGCTATCGCTGAACCCTGTTCCATGCTGGCATGTGATCACATTGGAGAAGCATGTAGAGATGCTTTCTCAGACTCCACTGCTGCTACCCACTTCAAAATGGGTAGCAGCAGTGGAGTTGTCCAGTTATCCCAAAAGTTGTCCAGTTATCCCAAAATTGTCCAGTTATCCCAAAAGTTAAAGAAACTAATTTTCAAATATTTTTCTTCTATCTACCCTGTAAATGATTTCTTGCACAAAAGGTTCAATTTTGACAAAATGCCTTTAGTTTTTTGTTCCTCTGGTTCAGAATCTATAGAGCATTTCTTTTTTTCATGCCGCCATTCTAGTAAACTATAGCTTGAAATTCATTAATGGTTGTGTGTAAAATCTCCAGAATGACCTATGTTTACCTTTGATGATGTTAAATGGCATTATGCTTATCCTTGTAATTCCGAACATAACTATTTCATTAACATTATTATTCTCTTGGCAAAATATTATATTCACAAATGTAAATGGGATGGAAAAATGCCTTATTTTGTAGTTTTTTTCCATAAAACTTATAATTTTATAAAACTTAAGTTGGGGAAATTATTAGAAGTCATTATTAGAAGCCATGTCTTTGAATGTCTGTTAATGTCTCATTGCTTTGTCACATAAATTATGTCCTGAATTCTTTTTTTCTTTTTTTTTTGATCGGGGGTCGTTTTATTTTTTCATTGCATTCACAGGAATGTCCCTGTATTTATTTGTAATAGTGTTATTATTGTTGCAATAAATAATACCAAATTAAAAAATAGGAACATTTTGAGATTGCGACAGTTGCTAAAACTCCCACAAGAGGGCAATGAATAAAGACGTTTCTATTTCTGTGTGTCAGGCGCTTGCCTCAGATTTTGTGAATGATCCGGATGTACATTGCCTGGCCCGGTCGTGCGTAAACGTCATTGAGCTATAATAAGAAAGTCAACTTGCGTAAGCTATTCATTTGCGTCACTGCATAGAAACGTTATGCCACAGATTTTATATTATATTGACAAGACACTCAAGTTACTGTTCTAACAATGGAAATTCCGTGTCCTCGAAGATGGAAGGCAGGCGGAAAGAGGCGAGATCAGGTGGGACAATGGTAGCCAATGAGAGGGTGACCAACAGGCACAACTCCAATATAAGGTATATTTTTTCAAAGTTGCCGAAATGCCACGTATGTCAACTTACATCAGTGCGTTTGTGACAACCTAACCATTACGAAACATCTACTCGATCAATAAGCCTCTCCTAGCAACTTCTCAAATGCCTTTTATTCATTCAACCATGACACTGATTGACCTCCATACAAAAATTCCTCACTTAGGGGTCTTATCTTTGTTCATTTGTGGACAGATTTTTGGCGGAGTAAACCCTCTCGCTTTGCCTCTTCCTCTCTGACTACACAAACCAGTAGACCCTACACCACACACTGCCCATACCTTTTTAGATAATTCTGATGTGTCTGCAGACACAAAGTCATTGGGGGAAATGTGTCATTCGTGCTCTGAGACAACAACTTAATTTATTTCCAAAATTGTCCCTTTGAGTAGGCCTAACTGTTCTGTGACCTGGCTGTCACTTATAAAACCTGTATAAAACCGGATTCTCACTACAGTCAAATGGATACATGGACATAATCAGTAATAACTTAAAGGGTGACTGCACTTCCTAATTTGGCCTCGTTTTACATTTGGTCAGAGAGGAAGAGGCGAAGCTTGGCCAGATTTACTCCGCCCAAGCGGAGTCTGGGACCAAAAGGCTCATGAACAGCTTCTACCCCCAAGCCATAAGACTGCTGAGCAGTTAATCAAATGGCTACCCAGACTATTTGCATTGACCTCCTTTTTTTTGCACTGACTCTCTTGCGCTGGCTCTACGGTAGGCATACTCACTGGACTCTACCCACACACTCACACATACTACACTGACACTCCAACACACACACACACACACACTACATATGCTCACACACACATGCATATTGATGCCACACACACACACATAGACACACTTTCACACTTTTCACACACGCTGCTGCTACTCTGTTTATTATCTATCCTAATTGCCTAGTCACTTCTACCCCTACCTACATGTACAGTGCATTCGGAAAGTATCCAGACCCCTTCACTTTTTCCACATTTTGTTACATTACAGCCTTATTCTAAAATGTATTAACTATTTTTTCCCCCTCATCAATCTACACACAATATTCCACAATGACAAAGCAAAAACAGGTTTTTAGAAATGTTTGCTAATTTATTAAAAATTAAAAACGGAAATATCACATTTACATAAGTATTCAGACCCTTTATTAAGTACTATGTTGAAGTACATTTGGCAGCGATTACAGTCTTGAATCTTCTTGTGTATGACGCTACAAGCTTGGCACACCTGTGTTTGGGGAGTTTCTCCCATTCATCTGTGCACATCCACTCAAGCTCTGTCAGGTTGAATGGGGAGCGTCAGGTCTCTCCAGAGATGTTCGATCGAGTTCAAGTCTGGGCTCTGATTGGGCCAGTCAAGGATATTCAGAGACTTGTTCCGAAGCCACTCATGCATTGTCTTGGCTGTGTGCTTAGGGTCGTTGTCCTGTTGGAAGGTGAACCTTCTCCCCAGTCTGAGGTCCTGAGCACTTTGTAGCAGGTTTTCATCAAGGATCTCTCTGTACTTTGCTTCATCTAGTTTCCCAGTCCCTGCTGCTGAAAAACCTCCCCACAGCATGATGCTGCCACCACCATGCTTCACCAACACCATGCAATAGCCTGATGGTCACTGTGAAGCATCGTGGTGGCAGCATCATGCTGTGGGGATGTTTTTCAGTGGCAGGGACTGGAAGACTAGTCAGGATAGAGGGAAACATGAACTTGAGAGGATCTGCAGAGAAGAATGGGAGAAGCTCCCCAAATACAGGTGTGCCAAGCTTGTAGCGTCATAACCAAGAAGACTCAAGGATGTAATCGCTGCCAAAGGTGCTTGAACAAAGTACTGAGTAAAGGGTCTGAATACTTATGTAAATGTCATATTTTAATTTTTAATAAATTTTCAAAAAATTCTAAAAACCTGTTTTTCCTTTGTCATTATGGAGTATTGTGTGTAAAAAACAACAACAATTTAATCAATTTTAGAATAAGGCTTTAACATAACAAAATGTGTAAAAAGTCAAGGGGTCTGAATACTTTCCAAATGCACTGTATGTGGTGTTCTGTGTTAAGACTTTCACCCTTCACACTTGGCCTGAGACCAAACAAAAGAAAAGGCTGACCAAATGGACTTAGTTTGCATGTGTGAATCAACTCCTTGATATTGCCAGAGGGTGACAGACTGTACAGAGTGCTCGGACTCAGTGAGCATAGCCTTGCTATTGAGAGAAGATGCCGTAGACAGACCTTGCTCTCAAGAGAAGACAGGCTATGTGCGCACTCAGTGACGACCAGTCGTTCAGGGCACTCTGCCCCAACTGTTTTGTGCCCCACCTGTTTAACAAAAAAAAACATATACATTTGCAAACAATGTAAAAATAATAATCATTGAGTTAATAAAGCCGCATACAAACATGGTCTCTTTATTGTTTTCTTGAATAAGGCAGCTCCAAAATGCAGGTGTTTCAGTCTAGATCAGTGCTTTCTGTGGTGGTGGGGCAGTTAGCGGAAAATACGGAGCGTAGTGGTTGGTAATGTACTCTAGTTGCGCCGTGATTGGCTCAGTGTTCTGTCACTCATGGGGACACTACGTCACCGTAAAATCTACGGGGAGAGCTTGAAAATAAAAGCCTCTTGGGTGCTGCCATAGATTTACATTAGAAGGCCCATCCAAGAAAGCTCAAGGTCATTGGCCACAGATAAAATGACGTCAAATCACGTTATATCCACCGTAGCATCTCAACATCATACTTTCAAAATAGACAAGCAGTCATCATTGTGAATCTAGTCAACAACCTACTGGCAAATCCTTTTCAATAATTGTCATATGAAGAGAAATTATAGATAAAACATATCGGTGCTCATCGGCCATTGGACACAAACATTACACAACAAGTTGGAAATTGCAAATTCAACAATGAGTGGTTTGGAAGGAATCAGTGGCTAACTGCAAGCGTGGCAAAGCAATCACTAGCCTGCGATTCAGTGGAGTCTGAGTTTAAGGGTCTCTTTCTCAAGCTTAAAAGGATAAACATTCATATGCAACACCATGGGCCAGAAAAAGGTTGAATATCTTGGCAATGCTGTCAATCCAGCATGACTTCTGCCTTGTTCAAAATAACTGGAAACTCAGAAGTGGGAAATCTCAGACTTCAGTGAGTTCAAGACAACTGGGAACTATGGAAAAAACGAACTCCGACTGGGAAAATACATTTTGAACGATCATCCAACTCGAAATTCCAAGTTGGGAACTCGGGCCTCTTTCTAGCGCTCCGACCTGGAGATCACTGACGTCATGATTTGGCCTTGTTTCTTTCATAGTTCCCAGATGTCTTGAAAGCACCATAAATACAGAGAATGCCAGACTTTGATGACAAAGTTTGATGACAAAATTTGCCCACAAGAAGGATTGCCACTCCACCTTCATTTTCAAGTGAGCACAGCACAACAAGGTGAGTCCAAAAATGTATTGTATGCTGCTGCATAAATTATGTAATAAGCCAGGGAGATATATATACTGTTGCTAAGAAAGTAATACTAACTGTATATTATGTAGTAAGCTGTAAATAGCCATGTGCCTCACCCTAATAATTAGCTCCCTTTCCCCCTCATAACTTAGCCTACTGTTCTGACTTGGTGGTGCACATGTAGCCTATAGCCTGTTTTAGAGAAATGTAATCATTTAATATTTTAAGAGCTTTCATTGTCTGCTTATATGCCCCCTTTATTTATCCTACGGTTCTGACTTGGTGTACAGAGAGAATACTGTAAGAATGGCCCATGTTCTGAATTCTGTTGCTGTACATTCCATAAGTGCTGAACAAATTATTATATTGATTACATTTGTCCTAGCTCGCTCATTAATGTCTTAATCTAAATTACGGATTGCCTTTTTTCCGCTCATCGTTCCCTTATGCCATAGTTTGTACATCTCAATTGTCAGTAGAAACCACATTTGTTTAAGCAAGTCAGCCATATCAAACAGCTGGTGGCAGGACTTTCTCCTATAGAGCTACATTTTTATGGAAATATCTGCATATCCATGTGGGAGTCTCAGACTCGGTCTCGACCTTTAAGTCTTTACTTAAGAATCATCTGTTCAGTAGGTCCTGCGATTGAGTGTAGTCTGGCCCAGGGGTGCGAAGGTGAACGGCAAGGCACTGGAGCGACGAACTGCCCTTGCTGTCTCTGCCTGGCTGGCTCCCCTCCACTGCGATTCTCTGCCTCTGACCCTATTACGGGGCTGAGTCACTGGCATACTAGTGCTCTTCCATGCCGTCCCTAGGAGGGGTGCGTCACTTGAGTGGGTTGAGTAACAGACGTGATATTCCTGTCCGGTTTTGCGCCACCTTGGGCTTGTGCGGTGGAGGATATTTTCGTGTGCTATACTCAGCCTTGTCTCAGGGTAGTAAGTTGGTGGTCTGTTGATATCCCTCTAGTGGTGTGGGGGCTGGGCTTTGGAAAAGTGGGTGGGGTTATATACTGCCTGGTTGGCCCTGTCCGGGGGTATCGTCGGATGGGCTCACAGTGTCCCCTGATCCACCCATCTCCAGTATCTATGCTGCAATTGTCTATGTGTCACACCCTGATCTGTTTCACCTGTCTTTGTGATTGTCTCCACCCCCCTCCATGTGTCGCCCATCTTCCCTATTATCCCCTGTGTATTTATACCTGTGTTTTCTGTTTGTCTGTTGACAGTTCGTCTTGTTTTTCAAGTCAACCAGCGTTTTTGTGTCTCAGCGCCTGCTGTTCCCAGACTCTCTTTTTCTCGCCCTCCTGGTTTTGATCCTTGCCTGTCCTGACTCTGTGCCCGCCTGCCTGACCACTCTGCCTGCCCCTGACCCCGAGCCTGCCTGCCAACCTGTACCTTTCCCCTACCTCCGGATTATTGACCTCTGCCTACCCTGACCCTGAGCCTGCCTGCCGTCCGCTACCGTTGCCCCCCTGCGTCTGCCTGCCTTGACCTGTCTATTGCCTGCTCCTGTTGGATTATTAAACTTTGTTAATTCGACGTTGTCTGCATCTGGGTCTTACCTTCATACCTGATACTATGTGCCGGGGGATTAGGCACAGTCTGTTATATCTGGTGTAATTCTCCCGTTTTATCTGGTGTCCTGTGTGAATTTAAGTATGCTTCCTCTAATTCTCTCTCTCTCCCTCTCTCCCTCCCCTCCCGGAAGACCTGAGCCATAGGATCATGCCTCAGGACTACCTGGCCTGATGACTCCTGGCTGTCCCCAGTCCACCTGGTCGTGCTGCTGCTCCAGTTTCAACTGTTCTGCCTGTGGCTAGGGAACCATGACCTGTTCACCGGATGTGCTACCCTGTCCCGAACCTGCTGTTTCCGACTCTCTCTACCGCAACTCCTGTCTTGACCTCTGAATGCTTGGCTATGAAAAGCCAACTGACATTTACTCCTGAGGTGCTGACCTGCTGACCTCACCACTGTGATTATTATTTGACCCTGCTGGTCATCTATGAACGTTTGAACATCTTGGCCATGTACTGTTATAATCTCCACCTGGCACAAACAGAAAAGGACTGGCCACCTCTCAGAGCCTGGTTCCTCTCTAGGTTTCTTCCTAAATTCCTGCCTTTCGAAGACATTAGCCACCATGCTTTTACATCTGCATTGCATGCTGTTTGGGGTTTTAGGCTGGGTTTCTGTATAGCACTTTGATATCTACTGATGTAAAAATGGATATTCAAACACATTTGATTGCTTGATATGAGCAATGTTTTTTAAAAAGGCAGTAAATGAGGCTGAATGAACTGTTTCGCTGTCAGACAAGACTGATAGCCAGGTGTAACGGTGGTAAGAATTCACTCCATGGTGCTGAAAGGAAAGCTCTGCTAATAGAACAGCTTTAAGTAGGCCCTAACAGTTTGTGGGCACCGTTTGTTACCGTTATAGTGCAATTAATGTATTGTTTAGTGTTGTAGTTTTGCTGGAATTCATTAAATATTTCTCTTTTGCCCCACCAAGATGTACATGCTAAAATAGCTACTGTGCATGACTATATTAGAGACACATATTTCCCTCAGATTACACAGACCCACAAAAAAAAAAATCAAAAAAATCTTTGATAAACTCCCATATCTATTGGGTGAAATACCATATTGTGCCATCACAGCAGCAAGATATGTAACCTGTTTCCACAAGAAAAGGGCAACCAGTGACGAACAAACACCATTGTAAATACAGTTTAAGTCGGACGTTTACGTACACCTTAGCCAAATACATTGAAATTCAGTTTCACAATTCCTGACATTTAATCCTAGTAAAAATTCCCTGTCTTAGGTCAGTTAGGATCACCACTTTATCTTAAGAATGTGAAATGTCAGAATAATAGTACAAAATTGTTTTTTCAAGTTTTTTTTTCTTTCATCACATTCCTAGTGGGTCAGAAGTTTTCATGCACTCAATTAGTATTTGGTAGCATTGCCTTTAACTTGTTTAACTTGGGTCAAATGTTTCAGGTAGCCTTCCACAAGCTTCCCACAATAAGTTGGGTGAATTTTGGCCCATTCCTCCTGACAGAGCTGGTGTAACTGAATCAGGTTTGTAGGCCTCCTTGATCGCACACACTTTTTCCGTTCTGCCCACAAATGTTCTATAGGATTAGGTCAGGACTTTGTGATGGCCACTCCAATACCTTGACTTTGTTGTCCTTAAGCCATTTTCCACAACTTTGGAAGTATGCTTGGGGTCATTGTCCATTTGGAAGACCCATTGCGATCAAGCTTTAACTTCCTGACTAATGTCTTGAGATGTTGCTTCAATATATGCACATCATTTTCCTTTCTCATGATGCCATCTATTTTGTGAAGTGCACCAGTCCCTCCTGCAGCAAAGCACCCCCACAACATGATGCTGCCACCCCCGTGCTTCACGGTTGGGATGGTGTTCTTCGGCTTGCAAGTCTCCCCCTTTTTCCTCCTAACATAACGATGGTCATTATGGCCAAACAGTTCCATTTTTGTTTCATCAGACCAGAGGACATTTCTCCAAAAAGTTCCATCTTTGTCCCCATTTGCAGTTGCAAATCGTAGTCTGGCATTTTTATGGTGGTTTTGGAGGAGTGGCTTCTTCCTTGCTGAGCGGCCTTTCAGGTTATGTCGATATAGGACTCATTTTTACTGTGGATATATATACTTTTGTACCTGTTTCCTCCAACATCTTCACAAGGTCCTTTGCTGTTGTTCTGGGATTGATTTGCACTTTTCGCACCAAAGTACGTTCATCTCTAGGAGATAGAACGTGTCTCCTTGCTGAGCGGTATGATGGCTGCGTGGTCCCATGGTGTTTATACTTGCGTACTATTGTTTGTACAGATGAACGTGGCACCTTCAGGCGTTTGGAAATTGCTCCCAAGGATGAACCAGACTTGTGGAGGTCTACAATTTCTTTTCTGAAGTCTTGGCTGATTTCTTTTGATTTTCCCATGATGTCAAGCAAAGAGGCACTGAGTTTGATGGCCTTGAAATACATCCACAGGTACACCTCCAATTACATTTAGAGTTGAGTTGAGAATTAGAGTTGTCAATTGACTCAAATTATGTCAATTAGCCTATCAGAAGCTTCTAAAGCCATGACATCATTTTCTGGAATTTTCCAAGCTGTTTAAAGGCACAGTCAACTTAGTGTATGTAAACTTCTGACGCACTGGAATTGTGATACAGTGAATTATAAGTGAAATAATCTGTCTGTAAACAATTGTTGTAAACATTACTTGTGTCATGCACAAAGTAGATGTCCTAACTGACTTTCCAAAACTATAGTTTGTTAACAGGAAATTGTGGAGTGGTTGAAAAACAAGTTTTAATGGCTCCAACCTAAGTGTATGTAAACTTCCGACTTCAACTGTACAACCCATATATATTTGTATTTATTTTCCTTTTGTACTTCAACTATTTGCACATTGTTACAACACTGTGTATAGCCATATAAGACATTTGAAATGTCTCTATTCCTTTGGATCGATTCTGAGTGTATTTTTTTACGGTTAATTTCACTTTTGTTTATCTATTTCACTGGCTTTGGCAATGTAAACATGTTTCCCATGCCAATAAAGCCCAATGAATTGACAGGAGGGCACTGCCTTGCAAAACATTCTATTTGCATTAGCAATTAGACCCCTGAAGGTAGAATGTGCATGTGTACCTCACACATATATTTCAGATATCAATACTT
The DNA here is from genome assembly GCF_029448725.1 of Salvelinus fontinalis. NCBI lineage: Eukaryota > Metazoa > Chordata > Actinopteri > Salmoniformes > Salmonidae > Salvelinus > Salvelinus fontinalis. Next base: position 39,488,275 of record NC_074696.1, on the reverse strand, counting down.
TAAGTGTATGGCTTTGTCAGTGTATGGCATTGTTTTATTTTTGTATTTTTTGTTTTTATGGCAGTTTTATGGCATTGTTTTATTTTTGTATTTTTAGTTTTTATTGCAGAGTTGTCAGTCTGTTTTATTTTTGTATTTTTAGTTTTTATGGCAATCTTAAAAAAACACCAAATGCCTTTACATACATAATACAAAACTCTGCCATAAAAACAAAAAATACAAAAATAAAACAATCTTAAAAAAACACCAAATGCCTTTACATACATAATAAAATTAAATAACCATTTACTTAAAAAATAGAACACGTTATTGCACAAATGAGAAACCGTCGTTCCTTGTGTGAACACTGAAAAAGACGCAGTTTGGCTGCTATATGAAGAACATGATTGTTATTTAATTGACATTCTATGCTGACACTATTTCCCATTTTTACGCCCCAGTCTTATGTAACTGTATGACTAATGTTTCCCTTCCATTAAGATTGGAATCTATACTGTCTATTGCTTAATAAGCCACACTAAGATAACAAGACTGTTGCTAGCAGTCACAATCTTAACTGCATGTTTAGTCATCTGGAAGAGAAGGTTCAACCCTGCGCTATGAGCAGGAACTCTGAAGAGGGCACAGCTATTAGCTGACAGCCAGCACCATGACATCCTCACTGACACTCTGCCAGACACCGTCCACTCTCTCTTCCTGAGTTAGTGTGTGAAATAAGACCTCAGCTGTCGTTTGTTGTAGCTGTGTGTGCTACTGACATTAAATCAAATCATAACTTCAGCACTGAATTGGAATCCCTGTCTGAGGTTGACTTATAATAGTGTTGCCTGCGTGTGAGGCGGCCTGAAAGTCATGAGTTTCTCATCTACAGTGGCACCCGACAGGGAACAAAGGTTGTGTGATATTTATATGCTGGTGTGAGCCACTCAGGGACATACTGACTAATTGGTGAGCGCAAGTATGTGTCTAGGAATGGGGAGGAGTGTGTGTGTTGTCTAGCCAGCCACACGGACAGCTGCAGTTATTCCCTTCAACTGCCTCCAATCTCCCTCAGTTAAGTTATCCATTGCTCTTCAGTGTGTGTGTGTGTGTTTCTGTGTGTGTGTGTGTCAGTGTGTGGGTAACTGTGTTTGTGTACGTGTTCATTATCTGGGTGTCACTTTGAGTGCCTGAGCTCAACTTGGGTCTTTGCCAATTTCTACGCTCCACCTCTCTAGCATTTCTGCTGGCCACTTGGAATGCTCAGCCCTCAGTAAAACAAATGTCCCTCTCTCTCTCTCTCTGAGTCTGCTGTACTGGTAACTAGACATACAGGCAACTTCTGCTGTAGGAAACAGGTAAAGTAGGGTTCTGCCCCAATTAAACAGTTATCTGCCTTGTCAATGTTATGTACATGATGTACAAATACAACATGATGTATTAAACAAATAAGGCAAAACTTGTCATGTTAGTGTCAGTTAAGTGAGGCCCTAAGACAAAATGACAGTAGCTAAAAGTAGTCTATTTGGCGTAAACCTGTCATGAAAGTGTCACTCCAGTCTTCGTTTCGCCTCATTTAACAAAAGCAAATCGCAACAGCTGGTCCAGTTAAATCATGACATAGCACAAGTGGGGGGTGGGCCTTTCCTCTTTTGTTCTCCATTGCTCCCCTATTGTTCCTCAAGCAAGGGGGAAAGCCGATGACAACACGACTTCCCATCAAACCAACTCCTTGAATGCTCTACTCCTTAAAGTTTGTAGTTGTGTCTAAAAAACACTATTTTGCTAAAAATATGTATTTTTTTACCCTTTAGTGTGTGTACTTCAATGTATTTATACTTGGGAAATTGATTTTCAACAGGAAAAGTTCAAAAATCACTGGACGACATCTATTACAGCATCATTTTCTCCTAGTCCCTCATTATCAGTCACATCTGCTCTTAAACTTAACTAAATATTAATAATACAACATATGAATATGTTATTTGTCATATTTTTATCATAACTGTTATGTCACATGTCACTGCTTCCTTATTCAAAACAGGACTGTATCTAGGAACCCGAGAGAATATCTTTTCATAACATTGTTGGGTGTGGTTTAGCAATGGTTTAATTATACAAGTTTGGGTGGTATTGGACGTCAGCAAGACAACCCAAGGCTGTAGCTTCAACAAATAGTCCTTTTGTAAAGAATTATGTAGTTCAGTTACAATTGCCTGATCTTCTGGTTTTAGTGCTGCACCCACCCTTTACTTGCTGGCCTTTTTACTATACTAGCTCCTTACTCATTCTAAAAGGAAGATACAGTACTGTATAATCTTTGGGGATTAGAGACAACCAGGGCACATTTCCTGTGTTTAGTGTATTTATGATAAGTGCTTTAACATTTTTTCCACATAAAACCCAGCCGAATATGTGGGCCAATATAATGTCATGGGGAAACTTTTATAGAATAAACCATTTGTCCTATTTTTACGATGTATCATGCCAACACTTTTTAACAGACCCTCCAGAAGTCTCTGAAGCTCTGAGGAAGGCGTCTGACACGCTGAATTGTACGCCTATTAGTTTGCCCTGGATAAACCTTAAGATCAATGTTGATATCTAATTTCTTCTCTGGGATAGTCATCTTTAACCTGGGGTAAGATGTTTTTTTATGGCTTCCTGAAATCCTGTTCCTGGCCAATGCCTCTCCGCTTCTATTCTCCTTTGCTTCCTTCTCTGTTTTTTTAACCTCTCCTGGCTTCCCATCCTATATCTCCCCTCGTCCTCAGACATAGTGCAGTTGCGGCAGTGTTCATACTGACCTTCTGCACCCCTACACTCCCACCTATTCGCTGCCCTACTCTGACACTGGCCTTCTCCCCAATTCTGGAACTCCCTCCCTCTCCATGTCAGAACCTCACAATCCATACACATATTCAAGTCCACACATAAGATACACCTCTTCACAACAGGCTTACTTGGATTCTCTGTTGTCTTAGCTTTTCTCCTCTGTCTAATTCACTTCCTTGGTTAGTCTGCCATCATGTTAGTGTCCTCCATGGTTAGTCTATCCTTATGTTTAGTGGACTTTCACATACTTACTTATTTTAATGTGTGATTTTATAGCTTTTAATCCTGATGATTTTCTTGTGTATGTAAAGTGACTTTGGGTGTCGTGAAAAGGACTTTAAATAAAATGTATTATTATTATTCACCCACTATCTATGGCACGGTTTGCGAGTACCCTTCACTCTCGCACTCACTCTCTCCCCCTCTCTCTTTCTCTCTCTCACCCGCTCTCTCTCTCTCCCCCACTCACTGCGCTGTGAGCTGATTGAAAGCAGCAGCTGCTTTCTCAGTGGCTGTTACCTGAACTGAGGGAGGAAGAGATAGTCGGGGAGAGCCGTCAACGCGCCAAGGGATGACAGCTGTCCTGTATCGGGAATTCAACAGTGATGGGGACAGCAAGGAGACTGCAAGGCCCTGAGTCTGACCTCTCCACAGCACCAAAAACACAGAATGGACTTCCACAACATCCATTGGAACAGGCTGTATAGATTAGAATATATTGATCATATATTGGGAAATAGCAATATGCACATCATCACATCTTTGGGATGCTGGAGATGAGATACATCAACGTTTACATTGTTGTTGACTGTTCTTTTGAAAAAGGTTGACTGAAATGTTGTAAAAAAAACATGCAGAGTCATTTTTATCACTATTTGTCATAAAACACAGTCACTGACTAGGGTATGGGGAAAAGGAAATGTAGAATGTAGAATGAAATGTAGAATGTAGAACTGCAATCACAGTTAGATCACCCAACTTTGATGCAGTGTTATTGAATTTAACATTGCTTTTGGACTGGGTGGGCAACACATAGGCCTACAGCAAGGAGAGGTTTAGCATGCATTTTACTATATTTATTGGAGAATTTGATTGATATGATCATTATGAGAAAGCACTCAGCATTACAATGTGAATGGAGAATCTATCAGGACTCCCTCACACTTATTGATCACTGTATTCACTCACCTTGGCCTGGTCTGAACCTCTTCTGAACCTGAATGTGTGTGAGATGGGGTGGAGGGGCCCTCCAGGTCATTGAAACAATGAGTCTGGGTCTCCCTTCTCAGTGCACTGTTTGAGTGCAAATCTCTGAATTTGAATACTTTACACTGATTGGGTCACCTAGAATCAATACCGGGCATTTCCTTTGTGTCTAGTGTAGCCTGCTCCTAAGGTAATAATCCAACACAGTTTATAGTCCACGGAGAAAACTGCATAATCTAAATATAGTAGGTCTACAGTAAACTGACAAAATAAAAAATATGATATGACAATTGTAAATGCTATGTACTCATGTTGAAACCAAATTGATGAAATAATATCATTTAATTTCCAGAAAGCAAGTTTTAATAATCTCCCTCAGGGATATGAGACAATGGGGATTGGTTTGTTGAGATATCTAATCACACTCAACATACAGTGGGGTAATCTACTGTCAGATTTTAGTTAAACTCTTGTCAGTTGAGTTATTGAATGAGTCTCTGGTCATTTTTTTCTCGTGACAATAAAGAGTGTACTTGACCACATGTGGTTATTTAATCAATGTATCAATTACCTAGCTATATTGTCTTTAGACCTTTTGATTGAATCAGAAAGGATTTCGTTCAAAATTGGAAAATGTTTCAAACATCATGACGTATCACGACAGACGGGCATAGTTTTTCGCTGAATTGTGTGTGATTTGAGGGTTCGAGTAGGGAGGGGGAAGGGAAGTGGGGACGCAACCCAGTCTAGCCACCTCCCAGTGTATAAAAACTCAAACTCAACCAACATTCCTTCTCTTTTTGTTACCTGGGTAGGGGCATCAGCAGTGGTCGAGTGAGCGCACAGTAACACCGGTAAGCGCGTTTATCTTATTTAGCCTCTAGTGGTTTTAAAAACAGGCCTAACAAGTTAGCACGTTTGTTTTTATAACTTGTTAGACACATTGCGAAAACGTAAGCTATTTCAGATAGTATTTAACGGTGTGGACAATGTTTCAATTAAAGTGAATTTGATGGTGTAGGGATGCTTAACGTTAATCTTAAAGTTAACTTATAAAATGGCGATGTGATTTTAGTGAACTTCCAAGTTATATTTTGCCGTGGAAAAAACGTTTTTCAATTGGGGGGGGGGGAGCTGGGGGGGAAACAAAGGATACTTGAGCGGTGGCCTCTGAAGATGAGTAGGTAGCTAAATGGAATGCCTTCCATGATCAGAATAACTGCACGAAAACCCAGGCGACTTGTCTAGTAGGGATAAATTCCTTCTGGATATTTGGAGTTCTTTCTGTAACTCTATACGATGTGGCCTGGAAGTAACACGTGTCGCTTTTGGCCCATGGCCGACTGAGGCCTAACAGTACGTGATCGTAGCTCGCTCGCCCTTTGTCGGATGAGTTTAACGACTGAGTAGTTAGCTGTCAGCTGACCTTTCTCTCGATATAATTTTATCGACAAAAATTATAGAATGCATAGTCTGAGTGACCCGGCGTTTTAATGCTGCAGCCTTGTTCCCCAAGCAAATTGTTACACTAACGTCAATGTTGCCTAGTTAAGTGGTATCTCTGCTCATTTTATTTCAGAAACTAATTAAGCAACCATGGGAAAGGAAAAGATCCACATTAACATCGTGGTCATTGGCCATGTCGACTCCGGCAAGTCAACCACCACAGGCCATCTGATCTACAAGTGCGGAGGCATTGACAAGAGAACCATTGAAAAGTTCGAGAAGGAAGCAGCTGAGGTAAGCGTTTTTTCTGGTTGTTGGATCTTTCTGTTCTGGTTACGTTACTTTGGATCAAAGATGGCGACGGCAGCTTTTTTTTTTAAACTGGTGAAGCCGGCAGGGTGTGGGTAACGAGTGCGCGCATGTGGGATGGTGCTTGCGCAGGCCTAGCGTCGGGTAATGACGATGCACTTTGTGTAATGGCGGCTGAGGACTTTATAGTAGTCATGGCTAGGAGGGATACAGTTTACGTATTTACATCCTATATATTTGTTTTTTACTTAACCCTTTTCCTGACCTTGACATACTTCTCAACCTGCTACAGACAAAAGCTATCCCGCCTAGTCAACATTAATATAATGCATTCTCTACATTTCAGTAGTTGCATACATCAGAATCTGTTAAATTATGCAAATGATTTGGCCATGTTTCCCAAATCCAATTTAGGCCTAACCCTAAATGAGCTACTTGCTCACTATACATTTTTGCTGTGTAGCATAACTTACCTGGTAAAATGAATTGTTGAACATAATGTGCCTTTCCTCTAATTTTAGATGGGCAAGGGCTCTTTCAAGTATGCCTGGGTGCTGGACAAGCTGAAGGCTGAGAGGGAGCGTGGTATCACCATCGACATTTCCCTGTGGAAGTTTGAGACCGGCAGGTACTACGTCACCATCATTGATGCCCCTGGACACAGAGATTTCATCAAGAACATGATCACTGGTACCTCTCAGGTAATTGGGCCCACAGTGCAATCAGAATATACTGTAAACCTGACAACTAAGGAGTTAGATGATCAAGTGTGTTGGGCTGACATGACTTGTCCCCCCCTCAGGCTGATTGCGCTGTGCTGGTTGTTGCTGGTGGTGTGGGTGAGTTTGAGGCTGGTATCTCCAAGAATGGCCAGACCCGTGAGCACGCTCTCCTCGCCTACACTCTGGGAGTGAAGCAGCTCATTGTTGGAGTCAACAAGATGGACTCTACTGAGCCCCCCTACAGCCAGAAGCGGTTTGAGGAGATCCAGAAGGAGGTCACCACCTACATCAAGAAGATTGGCTACAACCCTTCCACCGTTGCCTTTGTGCCCATCTCTGGATGGCATGGGGACAACATGCTGGAAGCCAGCCCCAATGTGAGTAGCCTATCCTCAGTGCATTCTACTACATTGAAAGTCTCACCCTGTCACTTGCATATGTCATGCTTTGTACATAAACAGAAATTCTCCTATTCTAGATGGGCTGGTTCAAGGGATGGAAGGTCGAACGTAAGGATGGTAACGCCAACGGTGTGACTCTGCTGGAGGCCCTGGACTCAATTCTGCCCCCCTCCCGCCCCACAGATAAGCCCCTTCGTCTGCCCCTCCAGGATGTCTACAAAATCGGCGGTAAGAATCAGTCCTAGACTTCCTTTTTGTATACGGACTGTATGCTCGCTTCTGCTCTTGATCGTTAATCTATTCTCCCCTGGTTTCCCATCAGGTATTGGAACAGTACCCGTGGGCCGTGTGGAGACTGGCACCCTGAAGGCCGGTATGATCGTCACCTTCGCCCCCGCTAATGTCACCACTGAGGTGAAGTCTGTGGAGATGCACCACGAGACCCTGGAATCGGCTATGCCCGGTGACAATGTTGGCTTCAACGTCAAGAACGTGTCCGTCAAGGATATCCGTCGTGGCAACGTGGCCGGAGACAGCAAAAACGACCCCCCAATGGAGGCCGGCACCTTCACCGCTCAGGTAGGCATGCTGTTTAAAATTGTTGGGTGGGAGCTGTCTTCCCTTGACAATTTAATATTTTTCATGCTTTAATCGTCCATGTCTTGTTTTTACAGGTCATCATCCTGAACCACCCTGGCCAGATCTCCCAGGGCTATGCCCCTGTACTGGATTGCCACACTGCTCACATCGCCTGCAAGTTCAGCGAGCTCAAGGAGAAGATTGACCGTCGTTCCGGCAAGAAACTTGAGGATGCCCCCAAGTTCCTGAAGTCTGGAGACGCTGCCATCGTTGACATGATCCCCGGCAAGCCCATGTGTGTGGAGAGCTTCCAGGAATACCCTCCTCTTGGTAAGTAATTCACAAGCCCTCTTACCAAAGACATTGTTCCTTTTTTAAAGATCTATGCTTGGAAAAGGCCTCGTTCCTAATTTTCTGTTTCCTTCAGGTCGTTTCGCTGTGCGTGACATGAGGCAGACTGTTGCTGTTGGTGTCATCAAGGCCGTCGACAAGAAGGCTGCCTCCAGCGGCAAGGTCACCAAATCCGCCGTTAAGGCTGGTAAAAAGTGAATTCTCCTCCCACAGGACGTCCCTCGGGAGGTGGGGTCTCTCAACCTGAGCTCTATACTTAAGGACTGGTTAATGCTGATTAAAACCCATCGTAAAAGTTTTCGCAGGAAAAGAACCCAACGCAGATACACTTTGTCATATGACTGACAGTGCCTCTTTCAGTTACATTTGAGTTAATGGTTTAGAACTGCACCTGTTTGATGCCACAATTAAATTGGAAGAAAGCTGCTGGTAACTAATAAAGGTCTTTAAATGTCTTGACCAAAAAGCTTGCTCTGTCGTTTTCCTTAATCCTTGTTCTTGTTGTAGTTGAGTGGGAGCTGTGCCATAGGGTAGAACAAGTGCAGCACTGTATCTAACTTGGTCTTTGCAGCTGTTTTGACACAAGCTATCCCTGACTGCTGCACGGCTGTGCCCAGTGATGGTTTTTGCTAGCCAATCACCTAGGTGGGGTTACACTGGCATAACCAATAGCACTTTATTTCTCGTGACACCAGAGCTGTAGCGCCCGCCTCCCACTACACCGGTATAAAAAGAGATGTGGGCTCATACTCTGTCCTTTTTCTCCGGTCTAAAGCAGGAATACCCGTTATCTGTATTGTTTCAGGTTAGTGAAGAAAATGCTAATATCTGGGTGTAATTGTTACGTAGCTACACTATTTTCCTCAATACTGCTACACTTAAATTGCGGCATGGTTATGAAAGTGGCAGCCTCTTTTTTGCGGGAGCGCATGATTTTAGGACCGGTCTGATTTGTACAAGATGACTAACTGCATTTTTAAATTTGGGGGTCAGTCTCATTGCAGACACCTTAAAGTTTAGTGGGTAATTTCGTTCGTGGGAAACGACGTTTAACTGAATTGCTGTAATATAGCCTAGCTAGGATTTGAGTAGTCGGCTGTGCACGACTGTCTTCACGGCCATAGAGCGGGTGTCGTTGATTTGCCTCAACATGGCCGGCTTGCTAGTCTTATGACTGAACATGGAGGGGGGTGGGAGGGGAATGATTTGTGGATAGCACATGGTGCATGAGTCGGTGGCGCCTGTCGGAAATCTGTCGAATTCATTAATTGATTACCCCGTTCATTTCTACTGCAGCCTTGTCGGCCATGTGTGTATTTTGTGTAAATAAAATTGTACATCGGTAGTTATGTCAGTTTCCTTTTCATCAGTAAATCATGGGAAAGGAAAAGATCCACATCAACATTGTGGTCATTGGCCATGTCGACTCCGGAAAGTCAACCACCACAGGTCATCTGATCTACAAATGCGGAGGCATTGACAAGAGAACCATTGAAAAGTTCGAGAAGGAGGCTGCTGAGGTATGTTTGGGAGCCCTGACATTTTCTAGGAATTCTGAGTTGGCTAATGTTGCTATGAATTGCGATGTTCTATATAACGGGTGTGGTTAGAACAGAAAATCCTTCAACTGATTGCTTTGACACGAGCGCCATCTACTGTACCAAATGTATTGTTAGTTGTGGCCATTGTGCACTAAAGGCAAATGGAATATATTGATAAATGTGATTTAACTGATTAAAATCTTATTTAAATCAAATTTTTGTCAGTGCATTATGAAGAGTATTGGGGAACACTCGAACACATGAATGTTGGCAAATGGGATTGAGTGATCAGTTTGACTTTAGTCAAGACATGGATGTTGGTAATGGGACTGATTTATTGCTCAGCTAGCAGAAGTTTATCTGAAAAGGCAGTCATTTTTGGAGTAATTTTGTTGATGGGATGTATTGTTAATTTGCAATTCATGAGTAATACTGTTGTAAAAGGATTAAATTCTTAAATTGTTATTGAATTTCATTAACTGACAAACTAGTACAAATTTCTATACTTTTGTAGTAGGTGTAATTGGATCGATTTGATCTATAAAAAAACAATACAGAACTGTGTAGACATCCTAAGTGCAATAAAAGCAAACTTTTCTCTGCTTGTGTAGATGGGCAAGGGCTCTTTCAAGTATGCCTGGGTGCTGGACAAACTGAAGGCTGAGAGGGAGCGTGGTATCACCATCGACATTTCCCTGTGGAAGTTTGAGACCGCCAAGTACTACGTCACCATCATTGATGCCCCTGGACACAGAGACTTTATCAAGAACATGATCACTGGTACCTCTCAGGTAAAGATGAGCTTGAATGTCCAATTTGTTTCCTAACTGAAAGCATCTATCAGTGGCATTTTACCACAAGGTTTGGAGTGTCAATATCTATGACTTCATCTTCTCAGGCTGATTGCGCTGTGCTGATTGTTGCTGGTGGTGTGGGTGAGTTTGAGGCGGGTATCTCCAAGAACGGCCAGACCCGTGAGCACGCTCTCCTCGCCTACACTCTGGGAGTGAAGCAGCTCATTGTTGGAGTCAACAAGATGGACTCTACTGAGCCCGCCTACAGCCAGAAGCGGTTTGAGGAGATCCAGAAGGAGGTCAGCACCTACATCAAGAAGATTGGCTACAACCCTGCCACCGTTGCCTTTGTGCCCATCTCTGGATGGCATGGAGACAACATGCTGGAGGCTAGCCCCAACGTGAGTAGCCCATCCACACACGGTACACTAAACCACAGCAATGTAGGTCTAGGTGGTTATATGCATAAATTATTAGGGCTGGAACTTTATAGAAGGATAAACTCTGACAGGAAAGCAAGTCTGTGTAATTTTGATCTTGTATCTTTTGTTGCCCATTGCAGATGGGCTGGTTCAAGGGATGGAAGGTCGAGCGTAAGGAGGGTGGCGCTAGCGGTGTGACCCTTCTGGAGGCTCTGGACTCTATCCTGGCCCCTTCCCGCCCCACTGACAAGCCCCTCCGTCTGCCCCTGCAGGACGTCTACAAAATCGGCGGTAAGAACCAGTCATAGATCAATATGTTTGAATGTACTGGTTATTTTCTTTAGACATGAATGGGTATGTGTCTTGTGGTTAAATACTTGTTTCCCATCAGGTATTGGAACAGTACCCGTGGGCCGTGTGGAGACTGGCACCCTGAAGGCCGGTATGATCGTCACCTTTGCCCCCGCTAATGTCACCACTGAGGTGAAGTCTGTGGAGATGCACCACGAGACCCTGGAAGCGGCTCTCCCCGGTGACAATGTCGGCTTCAACGTCAAGAACGTATCCGTCAAGGATATCCGTCGTGGCAACGTGGCTGGAGACAGCAAGAATGACCCCCCAATGGAGGCCGGCAACTTCACAGCTCAGGTGAGAGACGGAACTGATTTTGAATGTAGTTTTTGGAAAGATAATACAAAATACTAATATTCTAAGTCTACTTTACTACATGTCTCGTTTCTGGCCATAAATTAGAACTTTCATAAAAATATATATTTTTTTTAAGTGCACTTTCTGAATTCAGTTTTGCCACGTCCCAACCCCCTTTCACTGTAGTTCTAGAGTCCAGCCCATCCTTATCCAAACTTTACCCCAATCTTCAGGTCATCATCCTGAACCACCCCGGCACCATCTCCCAGGGCTATGCCCCCGTGCTGGATTGCCACACCGCTCACATCGCCTGCAAGTTCAGCGAGCTCAAGGAGAAGATCGACCGTCGTTCCGGCAAGAAGCTTGAGGACAACCCCAAAGCCCTGAAATCTGGAGACGCCGCCATCATTGTCATGGTGCCAGGAAAGCCCATGTGTGTGGAGAGCTTCGCCGCCTACCCTCCCCTTGGTGAGTCACACACCAATGCCTAATGATGACGATTACAGGTTTTATTTATACAGTGCTATTGAAAAATGGAATGTTACGTGGGGATCCCATCACTGTATAGGACCCATCTGGGTAATGCAGCCTTTTGGTGTTGAAAGAATTCTCCACACATTTACTGTTGCATTGCTTGTAAGATCGTGAAGAGGTCTTACTTGTCTCAACCTTACTATGTCACTTACAAAAACAGTGAAGTAGGAACTTCAATGACTTCTGGAATATGCTGACACTCCATTTAGCAAAAACACAAAAAATCGTTCAGACACGTCCAGTAACCATTTCTCTTCACCGTTGCAGGTCGTTTTGCCGTGCGTGACATGAGACAGACCGTTGCCGTTGGTGTCATCAAGGCCGTCGACAAGAAGGCTGCCAGCACTGGCAAGGTGACCAAGTCTGCCATCAAGGCCACCAAAGCCAAATGAATTCCTGCTCCAGACATCCAGCAACAAGACGTGTCACCGGCATCCCATCCTGCAGTGTCTCAGAACCTGAGCTGTCTACTCAAGGACTGGCTAATGCTAATAAAAACCCATCGCAAAAGTTTTCGCAGGAAAGGAAAGCAAATGGTCGAAGAATAATGCTTTAGGGAAAATTATGATTAAACCAAAAATAAAAAAACATTAACATTGACTGCCAAAACGCTGCTGTTTCTTGTTTCTCATAAGCCAAACGCTGAATCAGTTACTGTTGGATACATACTGGTATCTATCATGAAATTATATGTTGTGTTAGAATATGAAAATAAAGTCTGATTTCTGTTGCTGTGAAACATTGAGCTAGTTGTCAGATTTTGGATTGATTTGCTGAATACGTTCCATTGGTTTACAATATTGACTACAAACAGAAATAATACCTATCAATTTCTTTGGGGAATATTCAATAGATATGATTCACTGCCTCGGTTTTTCTCCTTTGAGTTACTTCAGAAATGGAAGTGCTGTTGCTAAACATGTCAATACTGTAGATGCATACTTTCAGAAAAGTGTTTAACCAGTAGGAAATTGTAAACCAGTAAATGTCGGCTACTGCTAAATTATGGGGTTGTGACATAAAGATAAACTAATTGCCAGTGTTTTTTTCCCTTAATATTAAAGCTTTCGCACAAAATGTCAAGCTTTCACGAACCTAGTAGAGCATAACATTTTTATGACGGTACCTATACAATCCTCTGGTGAAAACCTCTCACAGTTTTACGTTCAGTATCAACCCGTCACCTGGAATGCATATGTGCGACCCGTAATCCACTGCTAAAAAGACAACGCAGGGGCAATGCTCTTTTATCTTTGATTCATATGTGACATCAGACTTGGGAAATAGAAAGTGAAAATGGGAATAGTGTCAGGAAACGGGTATATGCTGTCACAGAGAGAAGGAACACAGTAATAAGTGAGCTGACAAGGAGAAGAGCAATAACGACGTCTCAGTCTGTCTCCCTACCAAGCTGATATTTGTGACAAAGACGGCAATAGCAGGTAAATCTTCACAACCCGTGTAACATTTCACAATGGTTGAATAATTATTTAACAATCGGTCTGGGATTATGAATGAAATATCACAAGCGAGGTTGTCTTGAGTAACATGTAGCCTGGGCTGGGGTCATTGTGGTTCGGGTAAGGTCTTGGAAACAACAATTATGTTAATTCCTCATGGCAGGACCTCAGCATTACTTTCGTTGTACTAAAATTACATATCATTTAGTAATTTATTATGATCTCTGTGGTGCTATGTTTATAAGCACTCACTAAAGGTTGAGTGAGGTAGTTTTTATTATTGAGCAGTCCTATCCCATATACATTCAACCTAGAAGGAAGAGGATATTCCAATTATATTTACAGTATATCACAAAAGTGAGTACACCCCTCACATTTTTCTAAATATTTGAGTATATCTTTTCATGTGACACCACTGAAGAAATGACACTTTGCTACAATGTAAAGTAGTGAGTGTACAGCTTGTATAACAGTGTAAATTTGCTGTCCCCTCAAAATAACTCAACACACAGCCATTAATGTCTAAACCGCTGGCAACAAAAGTGAGTACACCCCTAAGTGAAAATGTCCAAATTGGGCCCAATTAGCCATTTTCCCTCCCCGGTGTCATGTGACTCGTTAGTGTTACAAGGTCTCAGGTGTGAATAGGGAGCAGGTGTGTTAAATTTGGTGTCATTGCTCTCACACTCCCTCATACTGACTGGTCACTGGAAGTTCAACATGGCACCTCATGGCAAAGAACTCTCTGAGGATCTGAAAAAAAAAAATTGTTGCTCTACATAAAGATGGCCTGGGCTTTAAGAAGATTGCCAAGACCCTGAAACTGAGCTGCAGCACGGTGGCCAAGACCATACAGCGGTTGAATGGACAGGTTCCACTCAGAACAGGCCTCGCCATGGTTGACCAAAGAAGTTGAGTGCATGTGCTCAGAGTCATATCCAGAGGTTGTCTTTGGGAAATAGACGTATGAGTGCTGCCAGCATTGCTGCAAAGGTTGAAGGGGTGGGGGGTCAGCCTGTCAGTGCTCAGACCATACGCCGTACACTGCATCAAATTGGTCTGCATGGCTGTCGTCCCAGAAGGAAGCCTCTTCTAAAGATGATGCACAAGAAATCCCGCAATCAGTTTGCTGAAGACAAGCAGACTAGGACATGGATTACTGGAACCATGTCCTGTGGTCTGATGAGACCAAGATAAACGTATTTGGTTCAGATGGTGTCAAGCGTGTGTGGCGGTAACCAGGTGAGGAGTACAAAGACAAGTGTGTCTTGCCTACAGTCAAGCATGGTGGTGGGAGTGTCATGGTCTGGGGCTGCGTGAGTGCTGCCGGCACTGGGGAGCTACAATTCATTGAGGGAACCATGAATTCCAACATGTACTGTGACATACTGAAGCAGAGCATGATCCCCTCCCTTCGGAGACTGGGCCGCAGGGCAGTATTCCAACATGATAACGACCCCAAACACACCTCCAAGACCACCACTGCCTTGCTAAAGAAGCTGAGGGTAAAGGTGATGGACTGGCCAAGCATGTCTCCAGACCTAAACCTATTGAGCATCTGTGGGGCATCCTCAAACGGAAGGTGGAGGAGTGCAAGGTCTCTAACATCCACCAGCTCCGTGATGTCGTCATGGAGGAGTGGAAGAGGACTCCAGTGACAACCTGTGAAGCTCTGGTGAACTCCATGCCCAAGAGGGTTAAGACGGTGCTGGAAAATGATGGTGGCTTCACAAAATATTGACACTTTGGGCCCAATAAGGACATTTTCACTTAGGGGTGTACTCACTTTTGTTGCCAGCGGTTAAGACATTAATGGCTGTGTGTTGAGTTATTTTGAGGGGACAGCAAATTTACACTGTTATACAAGCTGTACACTCACTACTTTACATTGTAGCAAAGTGTCATTTCTTCAGTGCTGTCACATGAAAAGATATACTCAAATATTTAGAAAAATGTGAAGGGTGTACTCACTTTTGTGATATACTGTATGTCATACTTGCAGATATAGTTTCTCTGAATTGATTTGTGTTTGTGTGCGTTGATCAAAGTAGAAAGATGAACAGAAGCACACCTCAGAGGGGATCATCCTCCAGTAGACAGAGCTCAGTTCCATCCGCACCAGACAACTCCACCACGGACCCTCAGAAGGACCCCATCCACCCCCAACCTAGCCTGGGCAGAGAGGCAGAGGAGGGTGGGTTTCTGAATGGAGATGGAGGTAGCCCTATAGAGGACTCTCAGACTGGGGCATTGCTGGGTCAGGATGATGGAAATGCCATTACCCCAGCCACACTCACCTCACACCTCCCTAGGCAGAGACCACACCTGGCAGGTAATAGCACGGTAGACCTGCTCGCTTCAATGCTATTGTTGATTGTCCTCATCTGATGTGTGTATCAGTGTATGTCAAAGATGCTAAAACAATCAGTAACATGTTATATTCATTAATCTAGCCAGAATTGATATTCTGAGTTGAGTGAGTTTTTGCCTCTGAGACAGAAAGATGTTTTGTAGATGAAGTTCATGTGTGCATAATCCTGTAAAACTGGTTGAAAATTACACCATTCATGCTTCAATACTATGCTCATCTGAGACAGTCCAGCCAATACATCAATCTGCCCACAGCAGAGAGCCCCAAACCAGGGGACGAGCTGGCCCCTATCTCCCCAGAGCTGGCCCGCTGGATCAGGGTTCGGGCCCAGGACCTCAAGCTCCGCCAGAGTGACCGCCAGTGGGCCGTGGACCTGGTCAACCATCTCCGGGAAAGCCTGCTAGTCTTCCTCAAGAACAGTGACGAGCAGCCCTACTTCCAGTCAGCCT
The DNA here is from genome assembly GCF_029448725.1 of Salvelinus fontinalis. NCBI lineage: Eukaryota > Metazoa > Chordata > Actinopteri > Salmoniformes > Salmonidae > Salvelinus > Salvelinus fontinalis. The sequence goes on along the minus strand of NC_074696.1, from coordinate 39,472,228 downwards.
CTGTGCTCAGCAGTGGTTCATACTACGAGATGGTCAAGGTAACTCACACCATGAGACAGGATATGTCTCTGGCTGGCGGCTCATTTAAAACACACGAACACAAGAGAATAACCCAACAGCAAATTATCTACATTTACACTTAAGGTGTGTTTTAAAAAACATGGATTAATCTTGAGTGACTGATTAGGCAGTATCGATGAGCCAATACTGCAATATGGCTGCCTGTCCTGCATTACTGGTAAATCTCTTACCCCCTCACCAATGCCCCACCTTAACACTGATAGGAATGTTTAGTGTCCGTCAACAAATTCTTTCCAGAAACATATACACCTTAGTCAAATACATTTAAATTAAGTTTTTTACAATTCCTGACATTTAATCCTAGTAAAAATTCCCTGTCTTAGGTCAGTTAGGATCACCACTTTATTTTAAGGATGTGAAATGTCAGAATAATAGTAGAAATAATGATTTATTTCAGCTTTTATTTCTTTCATCACTATCCCAGTGGGTCAGAAGTTTACATACACTCAATTAGTATTTGGTAGCATTGCCTTTAAATTGTTTAACTTGGGTCAAACGTTTTGGGTAGCCTTCCACAAGCTTCCCACAATAAGTTGGGTGAATTTTGGCCCATTCCTCCTGGCAGAGCTGGTGTAACGGAGTTAGGTTTGTAGGCCTCCTTGCTCGGACATGCTTTTTCAATTCTGCCCACAACTTTTCTATAGGATTGAGGTCAGGGCTTTGTGATGACCACTCCAATACCTTGACTTTGTTGTCCTAAAGCCATTTTGCCACAACTTTGGAAGTATGCTTGGGGTCATTGTCCATTTGGAAGACCCATTTTCGACCAAGCTTTAACTTTCTGACTGATGTCTTGAGATGTTGCTTCAATATATGCACATCATTTTCCTTTCTCTGCCACCCCTGTGCTTCACGGTTGGGATGGTGTTTTTCGGCTTGCAAGCCTCCCCCTTTTTCCTCCAAACATAACGATGGTCATTATGGCCAAACAGTTCTATTTTTGTTTCTTTGGAGCAGTGACTTCTTCCTTGCTGAGCGGCCTTTCAGGTTATGTCGATAGAACTCGTTTTACTGTGGCTATAAACTCAGCAAAATAAGAAACGTCCCTTTTTCAGGACCCTGTCTTTCAAAGATAATTCGTAAAAATCCAAATAACTTCACAGATCTTTATTGTAAAGGGATTAAACACTGTTTCCCATGCTTGTTCAATAAACAATAAATGAACATGCACCTGTGGAACGGTCGTTAAGACACTAGCAGCTTACAGACGGTAGGCAATTAAGGTCACAGTTATGAAAACTTAGGACACTAAAGACACCTTTCTGCTGACTCTGAAAAACACCAAAAGAAAGATGCCCAGGGTCCCTGCTCATCTGCGTGAACGTGCCTTAGGCATGCTGCAAGGAGGCATGAGGACTGCAGATGTGACCAGGGAAATAAATTGCAATGTCCGTACTGTGAGACACCTAAGACAGCGCTACAGGGAGACAGGACAGACAGATGATCGTCCTCGCAGTGGCAGACCACGTGTAACAACACCTGCACAGGATCGGTACATCCGAACATTGCACCTGTGGGACAGGTACAGGATGGCAACAACAACTGCCCGAGTTACACCAGGAACGCACAATCCCTCCATCAGGGCTCAGACTGTCCGCAATAGCCTGAGAGAGGCTGGACTGAGGGCTTGTAGGCCTATTGTAAGGCAGGTCCTCACCAGACATCACTGGCAACAACGTTGCCTATGGGCACAAACCCACCGTCGCTGGACCAGACAGGACTGGCAAGAAGTGCTCTTCACTGACCGCGTTACACCGAGGCCCGTAGTCTGGAGCGGGATCGATTTGGAGGTGGAGGGTCTGTCATGGTCTGGGGCGGTGTGTCACAGCATCATCGGACTGAGCCTGTTGTCATTGCAGGCAATCTCAACGCTGTGCGTTACAGGGAAGACATCCTCCTCCCGCATGTGGTACCCTTCCTGCAGGCTCATCCTGAGATGACCCTCCAGCATGACAATGCCACCAGCCATACTACTCGTTCTGTGCGTGATTTCCTGCAAGACAGAAATGTCAGTGTTCTGCCATGGCCAGCGAAGAACCTGGATCTCAATCCCGTTGAGCACTTCTGGGACCTGTTGGATCGGAGGGTGGTTGCTAGGGCCATTCCCCCCAGAAATGTTCGGGAACTTGCAGGGGCCTTGGTGGAAGAGTGGGGCAACATCTCACAGCAAGAACTGGCAAATCTGGTAAGTCCATGAGGAGGAGATGCACTGCAGTACTTAATGCAGCTGGTGGCCACACCAGATACTGACTGTTACTTTTGATTTTGACCCCCCACTTTGTTCAGGGACACATTATTACATTTCTGTTAATCACATGTCTGTGGAACTTTTTCAGTTTATGTCTCAGTTGTTGAATCTTGTTATGTTCATACAAATATTTACACATGTTAAGTTTGCTGAAAATAAACGCGGTTGACAGTGAGAGGACGTTTCTTTTTTTGCTGAGTTTAGATACTTTTGTACCCGTTTCCTCCAGCATATTCACAAGGTCCTTTGCTGTTGTTCTGGGATTGATTTGCACTTTTCACACCAAAGTACGTTCATCTCTTGGAGACAGAACTCGTCTCCTTCCTGAGCGGTGTGACAGCTGTGGGGTCCCAGGGTGTTTATACTTGCGTACTATTGTTTGTACAGATGAATGTGGTACCTTCAGGCGTTTGGAAATTGCTCCCAAGGATGAACCTGACTTGTGGAGGTCTACAATTTGTTTTCTGAGGTCTTGGCTGATTTCTTTATTTTTTCCCATGATCTCAAGCAAAGAGGCACTGAGTTTGAAGGTAGGCCTTGAAATACATCCACAGTTAAACCTCCAATTGGCTCAAATTATGTCAATTAGCCTATCAGAAGCTTCTAAAGCCAAGACATAATTTTCTGGAATTTTCCAAGCTGTTTAAAGGCACAGTCAACTTAGTTTATGTAAACTTCTGACCCACTGGAATTGTGATACAGTGAATTATAAATTAAATAATCTGTCTGTAAACAATTTTTGGGAAAATGACTTATGTCATGCCCAAACTCCTAACCGACTTGCCAAAGCTATAGTTTGTTAACAAGAAATTTGTGGAGTGGTGAAAAAAAGAGTTTTAATGACTCCAATCTAAGTGTATGTAAACTTCCGACTTCAACTGTAGTATCACATACTGTACATAATAGGGAAATATGACATGAAAACATGGAGGTCCTTGTTCTTCTTGTGTTGAATGTCAAGTGTTGCTGTTTCTAAGTTCATCTGGGTCAGTCAAACCTGCCATTTGCATTCAGTGAGTATACTTTAATCTGATTATAATCCTGTGAATGAAACTAAATAGTAAATAGTACTTATTGCCATTGTGTGCCAACAGATACTCAATCCAAATGAGTTTGACATGATGCTGAAGCTCCAGTCTCCTTCCCGCCTCAAAATGACTGAGCTGGACCAATATCACGGCCTGTTCTACGAAGTCGCCCTATCCCGACCAACCCGTTCCCACATACGGTCTTTCCTTTTGGAGGATGGGCTCACCATCTCAGCCAGCAAGATCATCAGTGAAATGCACCGTCTGGTCCGCAAGTTCATCAGCACCTACAGAGGTGTGGTAACTGGTCTATATTCACCTGAGAGTATACGAATGCAGTCATACAAATGCTCACATACCCATACTGTATATCTTGTACAACTGGTTTGTCTGTAGATGCTATGTTGTTGAGGGGTCAATATGATTATTTGAGCCTTTGAGGTCAGTGGTCGTAGTCCACATCTCCAACCACCTGGGGCATTGTTTTGTCTAAATATGACATGACGTTGCCTGAATGCTTTTGTGTGTTCTTTGATCACCAGTGCCTGGAAATAGCTGGCGTTGGGTTGTGAATAGGAAGCGTCCCAACTCACCAGCGGTGACCCTTTCCCTGTTGGAGGTGGATAATGGGAAACAGGAACTACTTTCTGTGGATGTGGTGCCCGCCCTGGAAGTGCCCTCCTCACAGGGCTGGCCTCTGGCTGCCCGCGCCGGCCCAGATGTGGACAACTGGTTGGGGAAGAAGACCCGGCGCTCTCTCACCCACCAAACTTGCTTCTTTGTGCCCAAGAAACCACCGGGACGAAGCCTTAGTGAGGCAGCTAAAGGTGTGCGGAACATTGTTGTTTTGTGCCAGAGCCATAGGTGCATGACTCTGGATGTGTATAGTTTTTGTGACTGATACATGATTGATACACTGAATGTGAATGATATTTTCCCTTTGATTGAAATGTTGCTGCTTTGTCTCCTGCAGAGAGTTGGAGGATTTCCTTTTCTCACATAGAAAAGGAACTGATCAAGACTCATGGGAACAAGAGGACCTGCTGTGAGAGCTCTGCCACCAAGTGCTGCCGGTCAGAATTCACTCTACTACACAGTTTACTATCACCTGTGACTCATTTAGCCTAATACTGAACAAATACCTTTATGTGAAGTGATCGATATTATGAACAATACCTCTCTTTCTCTCCTCCTCTCCTTTAGTAAGCAGTGCTTCAAGCTCCTTAAGTGCCTGATCGAGGGACTGAAGCAACGCTACCCTCAAGAGCTGGATGCTCTGTGCTCCTACCACGGGAAGACAGCCTTCCTACACACCCTCTCTATCAGGGCCCAGGACTCCCTGTGGATGCCCCGTCAGCTGCCTGCATGCTTCATGTACCTCCTAAGGGCCCTGGAGGGCCACGCAAGCAGTGGTCTGCTCCCCCACTTCTTTGTCCCCACCTCCAACCTCTTCGCCCCACCAACCTTCCCGCGCAAAGCTTTGGTGTTTCTGATTCAGGCTCTGGAGGAGCAGAGGAGACAGGGGCTTCCCCTTTTAATGCCCCCGGCTCCTGCCCCACCACTGGCAGTACACTCCCACAGTGACTCCCAGCCCCAGCTTTCCCCTGTTGTACAGCAGACTCCTGTTATCCAGTATCCTGTCATCCTGCCACCCCAAGTTGTTGAGATGAAATCCTTTGAGCAAATGTTCAAAATTGTGGCTTTGGTTGTGGCTCTTGTCTATGTTTGTTACCTCCTGTAGAGGTGTCTGTCCTCCCCGTCGGTGGTAGGAAGGAGGCAGAGACAGTCTATCACCAGCAGATGGGGGTAAAACGACATGCAGCTGTAGAAAATGGTATGCCATTTTGAAACAGTATAACATAGGATAGGATTCCAGATTTGTATTTCTCTCTAAATCATGTCTTTGCTCTAGACAAACACAATGAAACATTTAGCCCAAAAGTAAAAATGTTGTATTTGTATATACAGTGCATTCGGGAAGTATTCAGACCCCTTCACTTTTTCCACATTTTGTTCTGTTGCAGCCTTATTCTAAACTGTTCCTCATTAATCTACACACAATACCCCACAATGACAAAACGAAAACAGATTTTTAGAAATGTATAAAAACATAACAAACAGAAATATCTTATTTACATAAGACCCTTTGCTATGATTCTCGAAATAGAGCTCAGGTGCATCCTGTTTCCATTGATCATCCTTTATATGTTTCTAGAACTTGATTGGAGTCCATCTGTGGTAAATTCAGTTGATTGGACATGATTTGGAAAGGAACACACCTGTCTATATAAAGTCCCACAGTTGACAGTGCATGTTAGAGCAAAAACCAAGCCATGAGGTTGAAGGAATTGTCAGAGGAGCTCCGAGACAGGTACCAAAAAATGTCTGCAGCTTTGAAGGTCTCCAAGAACACAGTGGCCTCCATAATTCTTAAATGGAAGAAGTTTGGAACCACCAAGACTCTTCCTAGAGCTGGCCGCCAGGCCAAACTGAGCAATCGGGGGAGAAGGGCCTTGGTCAGGGAAGTGACCAATAACCCGATGGTCACTCCGACAGAACTCCAGAGTTCCACTGTGTCGATGGGAGAACCTTCCAGAAGGACAACCATCTCTGCAGCACTGCAACAATCAGGCCTTTATGGTAGAGTGGCCAGATGGAAGCCACTCTTCAGTAAAAGGCACATGAATCTCTGGTCTGATGAAACCAAGATTGAACTCTTTGGCCTGAATGCCAAGTGTCACATCTGGAAGATAACTTGGTCTCTTCCCTACAGGAAAGCATAGTGGTGGCAGCATCATGCTGTGGGGATGTTTTTCAGCGTCAGGGACTGGGTGACTAGTCAGGATCAAGGGAAAGATGAACAGAGCAAAGTACAGTGAGATCCTTGATGAAAACCTGCTCCAGAGCGCTCAGGACCTGACTGGGGCGAAGGTTCAGCTTCCAACAGGAAAATGACCCTGAGCACACAGCCAAGACAACGCAGGAGTGGATTTGGGACAAGTCTCTGAAGGTCCTTGAGTGGCCCAGCCAGTGCCCGGACTTGAACCCGATCTAACATCTGCACAGAGACCTGAAAATAGCTGTGCAGCGAAGCTCCCCATCCAATCTGACAGAGCTTGAGAGGATCTGGGAGAAACTCTCCAAAACAGGTGTGCCCAGCTAGTAGTGTCATACCCAAAAAGACTTGAGGCTGTAATCGCTGCCAAATGTGCATCAAGAAAGTACTGAGTAAAGGGTCTGAATACTTAAGTACCAACCAATCTGAAGACTAGAGCTGCCACTTTCAAGGAGCGGGACACTAATCCGAACGCTTATAAGAAATCCTGCTATGCCCTCAGACGAACCATCAAACAGGCAAAGTGTCAATACAGAACTAAGATTGGATCCTACTACACTGGCTCTGACACTCGTCGGATGTGGCAGGGCTTGCAAACTATTACGGACTACAAAGGGAAACCTAGCCGCAAGCTGTCCAGTGACGCGAGCCTACCAGACGGTCTAAATACCTGTTATGCTCGCTTTGAGGCAAGCAACACTGAAGCATGCATGAGAGCACCAGCTGTTCCGGATGACTGTGTGAGCAAGACCTTTAAACAGGTCAACATTTACAAGGCCGCGGGGCCAGACATGTTACCAGGACGTGTACTTCACTGATATTTTCAACCTGTCCCTGACCAAGTCTGTAGTACCAACATGTTTCAAGCAGACCGCCATAGTTCCTGTGCACAAGAAAGCGAAGGTAACCTGCCTAAATGACTACTGCCCCGTAGCACTCACGTCAGTAGCCATGAAGTGCTTTGAAAGGCTGGTCATGGCTCACATCAACACCATCATCCTGGAAACCCTAGACCCACTCCAATTTGCATACCGCCCCAACAGATCCACAGATTACTTAATCTCAATTGCACTCCATACTGCCCTATTCCATCTGGACAAAATTAATACCTATGTGAGAATGCTGTTCATTGACTACAGCTCAGCGTTCGCCACTATAGTGCCCACAAAGCTCATCACTAAGCTAAGGACCCTGGGACTAAACACGTCCCTCTGCAACTGGATCCTGGACTTCCTGACGGGCCGCCCTCAGGTGGTAAGGGTAGGCAACAACACATCTGCCACGCTGATCCTCAACACGGGGGGACCCTCAGGGGTGCGTGCTTAGTCCTCTCCTGTACTCCCTGTTCAACCATGACTGCGTGGCCAAGCACGACTCCAACACCATCATTATTGTTAGTTTTATTGTGTTATAATACATTTTTTATTTGATCTTATTTAGTCAATCTTTTCTTAACTCTATTTTCTTAAAACTGCATTGTTGGTTAAAGGCTTGTAGGTAAGCATTTCACGGTAAGGTCTACACCTGTTATGCTCGGCGCATGTGACAAATAAAATAGTATTTGATTTTTGAATTCAGAAAATAAAAGTACAACATTTTCTACCAACCTGTTTTATTGCTTTGTCATTTTAATACATTTTAATGTATTTTAGAATAAGGCTGTAACGTAACAAATTGTGGAAAATGTCAAAGGGTCTGAATACTTTCCGAATGCACTGGCAATTATGCACCAAGAATATAGTAGCTACACAATGTATTGTTAACTACTTCTGTTCACTACTCCAATGTACATTTACATTTTAGTCATTTAACAGATGCTCTTATCCAGAGCGACTTACAGTAGTGCATACATTTTCATACTTTCTTCGTACTTGTACTTCATGACAAACATTTAAATAAACATGATTATGTATCACTTGTCCTGCATGTATGATCTTGTGATTTATAATATGGTGTGTGTAAATTAAATCCTTGGTCCTTGCAGTCCTATAAAAGAGTTGCTGGTCTGTCGGTGTTGAAATCTGTTTTGTGGTAGGCCCTTCCAAAATCCGTAAAAAAAAAATATATAAATAATGTATGGCGGGAAAGGTGATGCCAATTTCTGAAATCAAAACTAACAACTAAAACTAATGTAATGGCATAACTAAGATGGATGACTAACTGAAGAAAAGAATACCACAGTATGTCATAATACACAAACAACCTAGTGGTCAAACAAGGAAATGGTTCCAATAATTTCCCCACCATTTATTTTCAGTGGCGTGCATTCATGGATGCCAAGGGCAGCCAGGCTTCCCAAATTCTTTTACCAAGAAATATATATTTTTTTAAATCTTTCATCTCTCTTTCATTATTTTCCTCCAATTCGCAAGAGGTTAAATGTATTTTACCAGAGAAAACATCAGAGCGAGCGAAACAGTGCCCCTCTGTACCTGTAGGCCACCTATCTGATACTGTCTGGTCAAAAAGAGTATGACATTGTTGCAGCCCATAGCATTGAATGCAAGGGAAACCAGAGAGCGTTTGGCTTCCCTTTATATCTTTTTTTATAACATAATAGCCAATCAGCGTTGAGCTAAACTGAGTGAGCTCAACTGTTCATGGTCCTGGCGCACCAAAACAACGTGTCAAGGGAAGCCAGTTTGGATTTGGCTTTACACCAATCACAAGCCAAACATCATTTACAGAAAAAACTTTTTGCATCTCCTTGTGTCGTTGTCATCCGGTGGCTAGTGAATTGTTTTAGATACTACAGCACTGTTAGATACTACTGCACTGTTGGAGCTAGGAACACAAGCATTTCGCTACACCCGCAATAACATCTGCTAAATATGTGTATGTGACCAATAACATTTGATTTGAGGCTACATGTGCACCAACAAGTCAGAACAGTAGACTAAGTTATGAGGGGGAAAGGGACCAAATTATTAGGGTGAGGCACATGGGCTACTAACAGCTTACTAACCAACATACACTTATTATTACGTTCTTAGCTATACTATACATATCTCCTGGGCATTTTAAATAATTTATGCAGCAGCATCCAAGACATTTTTGGACTCACCTTATTGTGCTGTGCTCACTTGAAAAGGAAGGTGGAGCAGCGGTCCTTGTGGGCAAATTTGGTCATCAAGTATGGCATTCTCTGGATTTATTGTGCTTTCATGACAACTGGGAACTGGAAAAGAAACAAGGTAGAATCACAACATCAGGGATCTTCAGGTTAGAGCTCTAGAAAGAGGCCTTAGTTCCCGACTTGGAATTCCGAATTGGATGACCATTCAAAACTTATTTTCCCAGGCGGAGCTCTTTTTTTCAGAGTTCCCAGTTGTCTTGAACTCACTGAAGTCTGAGATTTCCCAGTTCCGAGTTTCCAGTTGTTTTGAACAAGGCAGAAGTCATGCTGGATTGACAGCATGAATGTTTATCCTTTTAAGCTTGGTAAAGAGACTCTTAAACCCAGACTTGGACCACACACCCACTCCACTTAATAGCAGGCTAGTGATTGCTTGCAACGCTTGCAGTTAGCCACTGATTCCTTCCAAACCACTCATTGTTGAATTTGCGATTTCAAACTTGTTGTGTAATGTTTATGTCCAATGGCCGATGAGCATCAATACATTTTATCTATAATTTATCTTCATAAGACAAGGATTGAAAAGGATTTGCCAGTAGATTGTAGATGTGATTCAAGATGATGACTGCTTGTCTAGCTTGCTAGCTAAGATTTAGAAAGTATGATGTTGACATGATCAGTCCAATCAAAGCCACGGTAGATATAACGTGATTTGATGTCATTTTATCTGTGGCCAATGACCTTGAGCCTTCTTGGATGGGCACTTCTAATGTAACTCTATGGCAGCACCCAAGGGCTTGGATTTTCGAGCTGTCCCCATAGATTTTGTGGTGACGTAGTGTCCCCATGAGTGACAGAACACTGAGCCAATCACGGCGCAAATAGAGGACATTACCAACCCCTAAGGTCCATATTTTCCACTGCTGCCCCACCTCCGCAGAAAGCACTGAGCTAGGCAGAAACACCTGCATTTTGGAGCTGCCTTAGTCCAAAAAAGAGACCATGTTTGCATGCAGCTTTATGAACTCAAATTTATTTTCTTTGTTTTACATTGTTTGCAAACTGATATGTGACACATATTAATGCCAAAATAACATGCAAATCAGGCAAAAAAATACGGATTACATTTTCCACTTGTCATTTTGCTTTAAATAAACAATTTTATTGTGTTCTTGAATCAAAATATTCTTATATAAGCGCAATTGAATATTGATATATACTGTTTTACTGTACTTTATTATTGAATTTATGCGCCTATGGAACCTTTCTTCAAATGCATGATTTTACGTAGGGCTCATTTATTTAAACACTTCCCTATAAAAGCGTTGGCCCGGAAATGTGTCGTCCTCTTCAAGTGATCAAACATGGCGGTGAGTGAAGGTTTTACGCATAAGGAGGCAAGATTTCGCGGTTTACCTTTTAAATCCACAATCATCAGCGTTATAAGGCCAATAACCCATTGTTTTTATAACCAAATATGAGTAGGTTAATGTGCGCTATTGAAACAAAGTTGTATTACGCACAAAATATGCGTCATTTATTTTAATTGAAGCGTATGTTAGGGAAAGTGACATGGCTGTTGAAGTCGAGGTTTCTCCGAATATGTTTCTCAGTACTTTGTAACAGTTTACGCGATATCTGTAGAACGTTAACATTCGAACAGTGAAAATATGAACATTCACGAAATTGTAAAATTGACTGCAACATTGTAAACATGATACCTTAGCAAGGTGGCTAGCAGCAGACGGTGATGAGCCAAAGGATATGCACCGGCATGTCCTGTTGGCAGGAATCTGGTTATTTAGCCAGGAAGTTAAAGAACACATTGAATCACGTTTTTGAATATATTTGTCACTGTAAACATGTGTGGCTGTTTGGAAACGGCCCAAATATCGCCAGTTGGGTATCTATTGACATTGACCAGGATTTATTAGCTAATTAATATCGACATGTTGCTATGTTGGCAACTAGTTAGCTACACAGCCTGGCTGCATAGCGGCCAGCTGATGTAGCTAGCGAAACATACAAAATGTAATAACGTAACTGTTAACCTCCCAGCCACCTAATGCCAACGTTTGATTTCAACAGGAACAGGGCGAGAAAAAGGAGAACCCCATGCGTGAGCTTCGCATCCGCAAGCTCTGTATGAACATCTGTGTTGGGGAGAGTGGTGACAGACTGACCCGTGCTGCTAAGGTGCTTGAGCAGCTCACAGGCCAGACCCCTGTCTTCTCCAAGGGTAGGCGTCCTATGTCTGTTTTGTTTTTGATGTTGATCTGTGGCTGGGTGTTTGATGTGTTACCCTGTCGATTGACACATTGTTGGTGGAAAATGTTTAAGTCTTCCTCCCCCTGTACCCCTCAGCCCGCTACACTGTGCGATCGTTCGGCATCCGCAGAAATGAAAAGATTGCTGTCCACTGTACCGTCCGTGGAGCTAAAGCTGAGGAGATCCTGGAAAAGGGACTCAAGGTGAGTTTTCAATATTTTATACACTCTCCATTTACTACACCTATTCATTACAACCACTGCATGAAGTGTTTTGGGATGTGGCTTTGTTGACTATGCTAAACTCTTAATCGCCATTAATTTGTCACAGGAATGTTTCTTTTTGACTGACACCCTTTAGGGTAGGGCTTAGTGTAGTGTTAACATCTGCCCCTATTTGTAACTTGAGTTCCGTATACTTATGGTTAAGTTGTATCACTTGTGTTAATCCTCAACCAATGGTGATTTGTCAAGGTGTCAACTTTGACCATTGTCCACATGGTTAGCAATGTGTTTAGGCATATTGCCTAATGTTGCAACATGTTGCCCCTGCTAAATGGAATACCTCTTCCTTCCAAAGGTGCGTGAGTACGAGTTGAGGAAGAACAACTTCTCCGACACCGGTAACTTTGGCTTTGGCATCCAGGAACACATTGATCTGGGAATAAAGTATGACCCCAGCATCGGTATCTACGGACTGGACTTCTACGTCGTGAGTATTTTAGAATGATATAAAAACGGTTTGGTTTTGATTTCACCTGCCAGTTGGGATACGATAGTGTTTTACATGTCTTCTAATCTGAACCACGCTCTTTCTCGCGCTCTTTGTTTTCAGGTCCTGGGCAGACCCGGTTTCAGCATTGCTGACAAGAAGCAGAAAACGGGCCGCATCGGTTTCAGGCACCGCATCCGCAAAGAGGAAGCCATGCGCTGGTTCCAGCAGAAGGTGTGGCTCTGTTTTAAAAAATATAATTATTCTCTGCTCGACTCATGGTTTTGAATGGGTTCTCTTATACAGGGTGGGTAATCATACTTGCAAATGACTGTTGTGGATGCAGATTATTTGCTGTGTGTTGCCAACCAAAATATTAGGAGTTTTTCACCGACTGTCTGTACCTAGTATCCCAGTTGGATTATATCCACTGTTCTGAGGACCACATGAACTCGGCACTTGTTCCAATTAAACAGTAACGCACTCCTGAGTCTACTAATCAACAATTTGGTCTAAAATGTTGACTTTGATCATTTTGAATTGGCGGTTACTGTTTGGCTGAAATAAAAGCCTGCACTCAGTGCCCCCATGCAGGTATGATTGCCTTCTGCTGCTTGAATGCTGTTGGTAAGAACTCTGCTGACTTGTATTGTATATTAAGGCTGAATGACCTGTAATGTGAAATTGACAGCTTTTCTTCTGTGTGCAGCTTGAGTAGACTTCCTTGCTAAGCATCTAATTGTTGTCTTTTCTTTTTTTCAGTATGACGGTATCATCCTCCCCGGGAAGTAAAGGACCATCATTGACCTTGTTTATAACTATAATAAAATGGAAAAATATCAGTCTTTGGTTCTGTGGTCATTGAAATGATATGAATCATATGCTGCATTTTATGTTGAGTAATCCACATATATATATATATAATCCATATTATATATAATCCACACACATATATATTTCTGCATAATAGGAAACTGTTGGCAGTAACATGACTCAAAGGACAGACTACAGTAATGGGTCTAGATTCTGGAAAGAATGGAGCTTGCTCCTTACAAGCACATATTAGTATGTTCTTAGTCTGCTCTCAAAATCAGAATACTAGGGGTCTGTTGAGAAGCTTCTGCCTCTGAAGCTCAAATTGTAATTATACCATAGGAAGCTATTAAAGGGGAAACTAATCAGAATGCATGATGGAGACAATGTATTTGATTCTGAGTGATTGTCCCTGAAGTGTTCTTTCATAATTGCAGCCAGTTGTATTGGAACGGTTTGTGTATGTAGTGCTTGGTGCTTCATTCTTCTGCCACAGGATGGCAGTATTGGCTCTTAAAATGACTAGTCTGGGTGAATTGAGTTGGTCTGGGATACTATTTTTGGCGGTCACATGGCTTTTGTAATCACGATTTTCAGCAGCTGTCTGGTGTCTACAGAATGCATTTGGGAGTGTGTCAGACAAGTTGGTACAGGCATAGGGGAATTTATTATTCCAAGTGATGCCATGCCACTTCATCAGTTGGCCATTTTATAGAAAAATGGGCAATGCAGAAATTGTTTCCTGGACTGTGACCACAAGTGAACTCTGAGGTTTGAAACAAGACAGATCCCCTTAGGTCAGTAAGGCTTTATTCAGTGAAATACCAGGGTTACATTGCTTGTCTGGACTGACAATGGCTGTTTACACAGGCAGCTCAATTCTGATATTTTTCTACTAATTGGGCAAAAGATCTAAATTGGGCTGCTTATGTAAATGTCAAAAGCACCAACACACACTTACCCTGTGCCAGCAACTCTCAGTAAGACTAACACAGTGATTACTCCAATCAAATAAGCCTAATTAGCATCCAATTACCTTATGGTTGAGTCCTCATTTACTTGACCCCTATTTTTGCTAGGCAGGTTCCCATCTATGGGAGTTTTACTGATTCCTGGTAGCTTGTCATTGTATCGCCTGGATGGAGATGGCGGAGGTCAACTCGAACAAACACAGGTGAGCTGTAACCCATGGTCTAGATACAAAACATGATCTGAGCCAAATCTCTAAACGGTCATCCATTTCATTTCCGAATCAAAGGTCTGCTGTTTTGTTTATGGTAGGTGGAAATTCTGAGGCCTGCGAATAGGTCAGGGTCACAGTTTGCTGGGCTATCGCCCTGTCAGACATCTGTGTTCGTCAGTGGGTGACAATGTAATCATGTTATTTTGACCTCTAACCTTGTCCACCTATACTTCAGCAGTCACTGCAACTCTCACTTCATTGCACTTTAACATTTTTAAATGATGTATAATAAAACTTTTCTGAGCTAAACTACTTTAGACATACTTTACAGTACTGTTATACATATAGTATTACAAATACATATATTCGCTGATTGTATTTAATGAGAAATGTTGAACGTTTTGCTGAAAATCCTATTGCAATATTTGTCATAAGATTGTATGGCTTAATGTAGAACACCCAGACACTGTCATTCACTCCAGAATGTTCACACTTACAACCCCACACACACATAATCACCACAGTTCTTACATGTTCCACCTTACTAACTGCAATACATATTGTACACATACTGCAAATTGATTTAATTTACAGTCATATTCACATTTAACAACCACATAGGCTCCATTCCATTGAACTCCCTAATGTACTGTTGTCATACCAGTATAGGAGTTAATTCACTCTGCCTTCCATCTTTAATTTTCCTTCCTTTACTGCTCTGTTCCTCTATCTACAGCTCTCTTCTCTCCTCCACTATCACTCCTCCCTTCCATCTTCCTCTCTCCCTTTTTTAAAAATCTCGCTCTCAGGCAGTGATGGGCTGTGGGGCCACACTGCTCTCTCTCTGTGGCAGTAGCTGCTCCTCTTTGGTTGCTGGGGTGTTGCGGTGCTGTTGCCTGCGGGGGGTGTGGCGGGGTGGGAGAGTCAGGGTGCAGCAGGACACGCCCACAGTGGCCTCAGGCAGATTCTCCTCCATGGACCAGCTGTCAGTTGCCGGGGTGTACTTCTGCACGGACGCCTTGTAGCGCTTCTCGGCCTCATTCCAGCCACCCAGTAGGTACAGTTGTTCCCCGAGCGGCGACAGGCCTGCCGTGCTCACGCCCAGGGGCAGGGGGGAGACCCGGCTCCACTCGCTGTTCTCTGGGGAGAACACATCCATGGACAGGACATCCACACGGTCTCCGCTGGGGCTCAGCTGGCTACCACCCACCACATACACCTTCCCTCCCAGGGTGGAGGAGCAGTGCCAGCCTCGGGGGGTCTCCAGGCTGGCCTTCTCACTCCAGGTGTCCGTCTCAATGTTGTAGCAGGCCACGGAGCGCGAGTAGGCGCAGTTGATGTAGCCGCCGGTCACCAGGATGTCTCCGGAGGGCAGCACGGCACTGGCGTGGCAGCAGCGTGGCATCTCCATGGGCGTCTTGAGCTGCCAGGTGTTGGAGGAGGGCAGGTAGCTCTCGGTGGTGGCCAGCAGGCCCTCCACGTTGCGGCCGCCAACGGCGTACAGGCGCCCGCCGGTGGCTACGAGGCTGAAGTGGGTGCGGCGCTGGCGCATGCTAGCCAGATGCAGCCAGGTGTTGAAGCGAGGGTCATACCTGAGGAGGAAGAGATAAACAGTGATGAGTCAGAATATGAAGTTGTCTAAATTTAAATGAAATCTACACAATCAATGAACACTCAAGTATGCTTTATAATATTTACTGTATGTTAAGGTTTGGACCTGGTCAGTGACTTTTCTCATGTGTGGGTGTTTGCTAATACATAAACTCAGCAATTAAAGAAATGTCCCTTTTTCAGGATCCTGTCTTTCAAAGATAATTCGTAAAAATCCAAATAACTTCACAGATCTTCATTGTAAAGGGTTTAAACACTGTTTCCCCATGCTTGTTCAATGAACCATAAACAATTAATGAACATGCACCTGTGGAATGGTCGTTAAGACGCTTACAGACGGTAGGCAATTAAGATCACAGTTATGAAAACTTAGGACACTAAAGAGGCCTTTCTACTGACTCTGAAAAACACCAAAAGAAAGATGCCCAGGGTCCCTGCTCATCTGCGTGAACGAGCCTTAGGCATACTACAAGGAGGCATGAGGACTGCAGATGTGGCCAGGGCAATAAGTTGCAATGTCCGTACTGTGAGACGCCTAAGACAGTGCTACAGGGAGACAGGACAGACAGATGATCGTCCTCGCAGTGGCAGACCACGTGTAACAACACCTGCACAGGATCGGTACATCCGAACATCGCACCTGTGGGACAGGTACAGGATGGCAACGACAACTGCCCGAGTTACACCAGGAATGCACAATCCCTCCATCAGTGCTCAGAGTGTCCGCAATAGGCTGAGAGAAGCTGGACTGAGGGCTTGTAGGCCTGTTGTAAGGCAGGTCCTCACCAGACATCACCGGCAACAATGTTGCCTATGGGCACAAACCCACCGTCGCTGGACCAGACAGGACTGGCAAAAAGTGTTCTTCACTGACGAGTCACGTTTTTTTCTCACCAGGGGTGATGCTCAGATTTGCGTTCATCGTCGAAGGAATGAGCGTTACATCGTACTCTGGAGCGGGATCGATTTGGAGGTGGAGGGTCCGTCATGGTCTGGGGCGGTGTGTCACAGCATCATCGGACTGAGCTTGTTGTCATTGCAGGCAATCTCAATGCTGTGCGTTACAGGGAAGACATCCTCCTCCCTCATGTGGTACCCTTCCTGCAGGCTCATCCTGACATGACCCTCCAGCATGACAATGCCACCAGCTATACTACTCGTTCTGTGCGTGATTTCCTGCAAGACAGGAATGTCAGTGTTCTGCCATGGCCAGCGAAGAGCCCAGATCTAAATCCCATTGACCACGTCTGGGACCTGTTGGATCGGAGGGTGAGGGCTAGGGCCATTCCCCCCCAGAAATATCCGGGAACTTGCAGGGGCCTTGGTGGAAGAGTGGGGTAACATCTCACAGCAAGAACTGGAAAATCTGGTGCAGTCCATGAGGAGGAGATGCACTGCAGTACCTAATGCAGCTGGTGGCCACACCAGATACTGACTGTTACTTTTGATTTTGACCCTTTGTTCAGGGACACATTATTAAATTTCTGTTAGTCACATGTCTGTGGCACTTGTTCAGTTTGTCTCAGTTGTTGAATCTTGTTATGTTAATACAAATATTTACACATATTTGCTCTAAATAAACGCAGTTGACAGTGAGAGGACGTTTCTTTTTTTGCTGTTTTTATACAGGATATCCATGTACCTGCTGAGGGTGCTGACAGCGTGCTTGGCCTGGTTGCGTGCATCGTTCTGGTCCTCTCCCCCTGCCACGTACAGGAAGCCGTCCATCACAGCCACACACTGGTTGAAGCTCTTAGCGGGCAGCTGGGACAGGTGTCGCCAGGTGGCCGCACCCTCACGTGGATCTCTCCACAGCACCTGGAAGGGAACCAACGTCAACAACTTAGCACTTCTCATTTTAGATTATACTGTTGAATCATGGTGATTGGTGAAACAGTAGTTTTCTAAAATATTGGTTAACTTCTTCATCATGTCTTTGACCTGCCTAATTTGACCTGCCTAATGTTTAGCCCACCACAAGATCCGCCACACTCACCACTCTGCTCAGTGCCCGCTCGGTGATGGAGGGACGCCCCCCAACAGTCAGCAGGGTGGCCTGTCCTCCACGCACCTGCGTGCGACGAGACTGCAGCGTGTTCTGTTGGTGGGGTAGCAGGTGGTAGTTCATGGCATCCACTAGCAGGCGGTGGCAGTGAGGGTCCATCATCATCCTCGCCACGGGCTGGATCTCGCTGACCAGCTCGCTGGCAGGGATGGTCTCGAAGCGCACGTGGGACAGCAGCTCGGCGGCGTGCACCTGACGCTTGGGGTCGAAGTCCAGCCACTTCATGGCCAACTGTGGTTGAATGAAACCAGAAATATACTTAGAATCCTATTCGATTCGGCCTATAAATACCGCTCCCTCTCTGCTTCCTTGCTATGTCTCTCATTCCTACTGGTATTGTGTATTAATAACCATACATACAGTGAGTTATACTGACTGAGTATTTCTATTCACAGTAGGATGTCAAATAGCCTGGCAAGTGTCTGTGTACTAGGGTCATGTGGCTATATCATGTCCTTAACAGCTGGTCTGAGGATTGATTTAGGTTTCGCTCAAAATGGCTGTTGTTGGGGGTAGGGAATGAGGAGACCTGATCCTAAGTCAGTTATTACATGCAGAAGAGTAGGGTAAAGCAAGGTGAGCAGAGCTGACCTGGAAGGCAGTGACTTCAGATGGCAGAAGCAGGCTGTCCTCCTGGAGGAAGGCTGTGATCTGTTCCAGGGTCAGCTGGTTGAACAGGGGTGTCTCGGTGAACGCGACAAAGTTCTCCAGCACAAAGCGGCGGGCTGCGTCACGAACGGGAATCAGGCCGTAGGCGGCGGCGATGTTCCACACGTACACGCACGTCTGCACGTTCATCTCGGCCAGCAGGAAGTCCATGCACATCTGGAGCAGCTGGGGGATCTGGAGGGTGGCAGCAGCTGACACAGTGCAGCCGATGGTGTACAGGGACATGTGGACGCGGCCCAGGTAGGCAAAGGTGATCACGTTGGCCAGGCCTGGGAATAGGTGGACAACATCATCACTTTATTCATGTGTTTTTGTCTATTAATGTGGACTTTGACAAATATGTTTCCAAACAAGACTGTTCCTGCCTTTAATAAATATCAACTATAGATGCTAGGAGGTTAAGTGTGAAACTTACCGAGGGGGGAGAGTGAGGACAGCTCTAGACGCTTCATTCCGGGGTCCTTGGCCAGGATCTCCCGGAAGTACTGGCTGACGGAAGAAATGACCAGCTTGTGCACGTCGAAGGCCTTGGTCTTACAGGCTAGCTCCAGGTCGGTGAGGAAGCGCTCCTGGCGCATGCGGCTCAGCTCCTCCAGCAGGGCATTGCCGTGGAGGGGGCGGGTCACCTCACAGCCCAGACCCAGGCCCTTTTCTCCGGGCTTGATGATGGGAGGGGGCAGGGGGAGGTTGAGGTGGTTGAGCTGCACGATATCCAGTGCAGCCATCTCCTCGATCTTCTTCACGCCCTCCACCACCACCACTCCTCCTGCCATCTGAGTAGTAACAGTGGTCACCTGGGTGACCACTGGCTCCATGGCAATCTTCTTTGTATGATTGACCTTCTTCTTGGGGGCCATGGCGACAGCTACTTTAACAGTTGGGTTAAAGATTTTGGCTCTCGAGTTCTGACTGAAGCACTGAGGGATAAGGACAGACCAACTAATCAACAAAGCAGACTTTTTACTGAGTGTGATAAGGTGGACTTTCTTCATTGATAAACAACCACTGAAACACTGAGTGACTGTTGGACTAGCTATGTGTTCTCTACTGCTAACAGAAGGGGAACAGATTGACAGACACCGGTGTGTAAGGGTGGTGGGTAGGTGGGGTTGGTCAGTTTCAGTGCGACAGCACACAGGACCCGAAAAAGAGAAGTACTAAGTACCACAAGATCAGAGAAAAAGGCCATGGCAACACAGTGACGACATATACTCTTTATCTCGCTCTCTATCACAGACGGAGTCTAAAAAAAGAGGGGTGTGTGATTGACAGCTGCAGGTTTCTGAGGGTGCTTCGGGTCAGGTTTATGGTTTATAGCAGCCAGACATACATGTGCTTGTATTCATACTCACATACAGACTCCCACTATATTTCAGCAACAGAAAAACTGGGAATCTTATTCATGTTTTAAATGGTCCTATATACAAATGTGAGAAACTTGAGGGGAGTTTTAGAAGGACATTTGAAAAATATACAGTATGATCCTCTATAGTCTTTTAGTTTTGAATTAGAAATTCAGGAAAAAACTTTGCTTATACACATGCTGGTTATTCAAGTTTCAAAGTGTCTCAATCATTACGACAAACTAAGCACACACTTGTAACACATACTTGGAAAAATACACACATCTCACTAGCTCAACATCCATGGCAACTTCAATCACAGATACACAGGCGTGCTCATGTCACCTAAAATACACTAAGGGCAAAGCGAGTATAGCGGCACCCCTGCACCTTGGATTACTACCCAGTAAACCACCTCTGGTTCCACACCCCATACCTGCCCCAGTGATTTGACACACTATACCCAAATGACTTTCATTCCGTGCTTATCACTTTGTAAATAAACACAGAAGGACAAGCTGGGACTGTGGCCTTTATAGATATAAAATATAAAGGATCACAGGCAATTAAAATGATCATAGTGGGACAACCTAATCATGACTAACCCTTTGATTACAAGGGTACAGTGTCATTATCATCAACAGAAATACCACTGCTACTCTGTTCTTTTTTTACTCTTATTACCTATCCTGATGCCTAGTCCCTTTACCCTGCATTTGTGTAAATATCTACCTCAAGTACCTCGTACCTCTGCACATTGATCTGGTACTGCTTCTCCCTGTATATAGCCTCATTCTTGTCTATTTTAATCCTCCTGTTATTATTTAAATTGTTCTTAATTTTAACTCTGCATTGTTGGGAAAGGGCTCGTAAGTATTTCACGGTAATTTGTTGTAATGGAATTGACCCCTGGGTGTTCTACTCTGGCAAAGAGTCTCATTTTGCTTCATGCCTGTTTTGACTTGTACAAATAGAAACAGAAATCCAACATGCTTTTTACATACCTTGTGATATTCCTCTGCAGATTAATAAAAATAAAAAAATAACGTGGCAAGAAATGAGATAATATGTATACGTTTTGTGTGAAAGAACATTTGTTTCTCTCTCAAAAACCAAATCAGAGATTTTTCACTCCATGCTGCTGATGTTCTCAGTAAACAGAATACGTTTCCATGGCCAGAGTCAGAGTATAACAGCGTGTCAGAGTGCAGGTGCTTTCCACCACGTGGGTTATGAAAATACATACATGGAGATCCTGTCGGGGATTGACCCTCAGCCAAGGTTATTTATGTCCAGACTGTTGTTTACAGATCACCCACAGAAGCAGTGGATATGGGTCACCAATCATCCTTGACCTATCAAAGGGGTGTACATCTCCTCAATGTACTATGCTATATGAAGTACCCGTTTTAAGAGATAGTCATTTCATTGAATAAATAGATGTGGTGCTATTTTTGGTTCCTGTGATGAAGTCTGATGTTGTTCTATTGTTGTGTCTATTTGCCATGGGGCGTCCAGTATGGGGGATGACACAGCAGCTGTGACTCCCACCAACTGTTGTTACAGATATTTGTGAGGGTTAATGTGCTATGTGAAGTTTATTTTCATTTTATGTAATCAGGTCACATTGTTAGCTACGTTTCTAGAACCTTGCTGAACCTTTGCAAATGTCTTCCTCTGGTGGTCAGGTTCTTTCCCACCAGCAGAGAAGATTTAAGAAAGTGATCTCAGAAATATCCGGTTCTTTCTTACATAAGCAGCCTCTACTTGTGTTGTTGACGTTTCAAGGAGGATGCTTATCTTCACTTGCACTTCTCAAGAATGCTTGGCCAGGCAACAATTTAGGTCAAACTGTCAGGGATCACTCCCCCCCCCATCATTCCAATAGTTCTCATCCCACTGGGCACACACTGGAACCAACTTGGAATAGACGTTGAACTGACGTCTGTGCCCAGTGGAATCTCTGGTGCGGACCAGCCATAGGTCAGTAATGGTAGGTTATAATTTTGGCACCCAGAACAAATCTTGAGTAAGCGGTGGCCTCTGGCCATCTACTCGATTTTGGCAAGTCTGTCACAAGATATTATTAGTGATACAGTACATCACTGGTCTCTGCTGTTTCATCTCTTTTGGGGTGTGTTGCGACATCCAACTAGGTGGCTACTCAAACCCTCCCTTTGGCATGTAACTAACCATCTCCCAGTGTCAGCTCTCTCTCATA
The DNA here is from genome assembly GCF_029448725.1 of Salvelinus fontinalis. Lineage (NCBI taxonomy): Eukaryota > Metazoa > Chordata > Actinopteri > Salmoniformes > Salmonidae > Salvelinus > Salvelinus fontinalis. The sequence goes on along the minus strand of NC_074696.1, from coordinate 39,450,075 downwards.
TGACACCAACAACAGCTGCTGTCCTGTCCCCCTCTCCATATGGGGGGGGGGGGGGGCACAGCCCAGTCACAAGCATCGTCCACTGCACTGACCGGGGATATTTGAAAACATCAACGTTCGGAGAGATTGAGTAGGAGGGGAGTGAGAGAGGCAGAGAATCTAATACAGTATGCATGTGAATCTTTGTAAAAAATAATGTAAGCTAGTTGAGGTCTGAGGCAGAGCGTAATGTTGGGAGGTTATGGAGTACATTTTCATTGGTTGCTGTTTGGGGTTTTAGCCTGGGTTTCTGTATAGCACTTTGAGACATCTGCTGATGTAAAAAGGGCCAAATAAATAAATGTGATTGATTGATTGAGTGTACTTCTCAAATGTGTATTGGAGTGACCGAGTGTGCCATAACCTCCATACGGAAAAGATGTCTTTGTCGAGGGTGATGAGGGTCAGAATTGGTAGGAAAACGGGACAATAATGTGAAGGAAAGATGAAATACCAGATCCTTTGAAAAACATCATATGTGATAGGAACAGAGAGAGCATCTTATGAAGCTAAAGAAAAAAGGAGGACAGAAATTAAAAGGGGTCATGAACATAAGGAAAATAGCAGATGGATCAAAATCGACAGGAAAGATATTGGAACGGGATAGAGGTACCTGAGTAGGCGACACCGTGACAAAACAAAAACAAAGCCTGAAAGAATGATCATTAGCACTAACACCACCTGTTGTTTAACAGTGTTGATGCAAAATTGGGCTCCTGAGTGGCGCAGCGGTCTAAGGCACTGCACTGTCTAAGGCAGTGCTAGAGGTGTCACACTACACAGCTGGGCTGTATCACAACCGGCCGTGATTTTGAGTCCTATTGTGCGGCACACATTTGGCCCAGCGTCCTCCGGGTTAGGGTTTGGCCGGGGTAGGCCGTCATTGTAAATAAGAATTTGTTCTTAAGTGACTTGCCTGGTTAAATAAAATCTCAAAGCCCAGAACTCTGTGCGGTACACAATGCCATCATGCGTCCGACTCCCACCTCCCCCAGTGTCAGAATTCCTTTGCCTATCTCCAGAGATTATTTATAGATGCTGAGCAACACCGTGCCGTGCTCGTATTCATCCTGCTATCAACTTGGCCTCACATGAACTGTTTGTGAGTGTGAGTGAAATAAAATGCAACTTCAGATTCTACATAGTGTGTAATTGATGCTAGAGTGAATGTGATTACATCCATTATTTTAGGTGATTACATTTTTGAAAAGGTTCTTATTTGGGTATGTCTTTCATGCCAATGTCTGCACACTTGTAGTGTGTATTATTGGCGATGGTTAAGTTGTATGGTTCTGGTGGAATACAAGAGCGCAGCAGTGCAACTTCTAATGTCAACATATTACTTATTATATATAAGTGCTTTATGATTAGGATAGGCTATCTCATCAAGTTGGATATATCCATGACTTGAAGAATCATGAAAATAGTTAGAGACAAATACAGTCAATATGCTTTACCTGGCTCTCCACCCACTTTCCTCTCACTCTTCTTCTTTTGTATCTTGGCTTTCTTTCACTTTGTTGATTTTCTCTCACAGGTTGCTCTCTCTTCCTCTTCCCTCTGTCTCTCCGTCCTCTGTCTGTCTTTCAGTGCACTGTGGTTCAGTGTTTGAGCGAGTCAGGGTCCAACCAAGTCTATGAAATGAGACCCCCTCCCTCCCTAATTTCCAGCTCATACCACCTACAACTCCAAATGCAGGCACCCCCTCCCTCCCCACCAAAAACTCTCCATATGTGGCCAGCCCTCTGCCATCCACCCCCTTCAGCCACTAGGCTGAGCAGAGTATGCCAATATGCTGTGCTCAAGTTTCTGTTGTCTCACAGTCTATCTCTCTGTGGTGTGTGTGTGTGTGTGTGTGTGGAAGAGGCTCTGGTGCTATTTTAACAAAGTAGTGGAAAAACTTGATGGGGTTGTTGACGCACCGGATGTTGTAGAGATTCTATCAACAAGAAAGGAGGCATGCACTATGACACTGACAATAATATAATTGTATTGATTATTAATACATTAGCATCTGAATACCAGTATTGTAAGGGCAATAACTAATGATGGTAAAATATAAGATAAAAACTGTAAGATGTAACATTTATATATGGCCAGTTGTAGGTGGTGTGAGCTGGAAATTAGGGAGGGAGGGGGTCTCATTTCATAGACTTGGTTGGACCCTGACTCGCTCAAACACTGAACCACAGTGCACTGAAAGACATGATCACCAATATAATTTTGACGTCACAAAGGATATTAAAGGCCCAGTGCAGTAAATACGTAATTCTCCTGTGTTTTATATATATTTCCACATTATGAGGTTGGAATAACGCTGTGAAATTGTGAAAATTATGATACTCCCCTTTAGTGTAAAACAGTGGTTCCCAAACTAGGGTTTGCAAACCCATGTGGGGTTGCCTGATATGAAAATGGGGTCGTGGGAGAATTTCCAAAATCCGGAAAAGAATGTAACATTATAGTAGACGATCTTATACAATGTGACTTACATGAACAATTAGTGTTAAGTGCCTTGTTCTAGGGCACATAGACAGAGTTTTAACCTAGTGGGCTCGGGGTTACTGGGCGAACGCTCTTAACTGCTAGGCTACCTGCCACCTTGATAATGTTGTCTTTGTCTCTCAAAATCCTTATAATGGGGTTAATTTGAAAAATCTAAATGAAAATTATTTCAATCTAAAAGTTAAAATTCAACCAGAGAGCCCCTTAGATCATGGGAACGGCCGGCCGAACTTGACCGTTGTACTTAAATCATTCCCACGGTGAATGTGTAAGCCTTCTATGCTATGAAACCACATACTATTCCAGATACTTTGATATTACCAGCCACAATTGATTTTGTGAAAAAATGTGTGGGGAGGCAGAGGCACAGAAACTCACATCAATACCTTTGTCAGATAACACTGTGAAACTAAGAATTGATGCTATAGCTAGCAATCAAGAGGAAACTGACTGAACGACTCAAACACCCCACACTATGCTCTCCAAATGGATATTAGGTGTGAGGGCCGAGATGCCCATGCATTGACTTTTGTTTTCTAGGGGGATACTATTCACAAGTAAATATTGTTCTGTCTCACGATTCCCAAGCATGAAATGACACAGGGGATATTCTGTGTGCTGCGTGGCTATATTGACGAAAAACAGGTTCCATGGGATCAAATGGTGGGCTTTTGCACAGATGGGGCTACATCTATTAACGTGCGGCAGAAAGCCTCTGTACTCTAGTTATGAATGTGTCTCCCTCTGCTATGTGGACGCACTGTATGATACACCCTCTGAGCTATAATGGATACACCGCAGCAACTGGCGGCAAAAGAGCTGAGCGCACAACTTGGAGGTTATGCAGCAGGTAACTTCGATTGTAACCCAAATCGCGCACGCCTGTTGGCAAAACTATGTGGAGATATGGGATCAGAACATGACAATGTTCTATTTCACACTGAGGCTTGGTGGTTATCGAGGGGGAGTGTTGGAAATATGTTTTTAATTGAGAGAGAAACTGCTGTCAATCACAATGTATGTAAAACTAAAAAAATACTTTGTTGACTTTCTAATAAAATAAAATGTGGCTCCTTGACTATGTAACAGACATATTTGGGAAACTGAACGAACTAAACGCAATCATGCAGGTGAAATACACCAAAATTCTACAAAATACGTTTGACTATGATCCTGGCTGTGTTGACATGCTGGTAAGTCAAATCAAACCGCTGATTGAGCTGTCATGTGACCAAATGCTGCAGACAACACATTCATGGTCCATTGTGTAGGACTTCTGGTTCTTGACTCAAATGGATATTTTTTCCTTTTGACCATTGTAATTGAACTCAATCACAGTAAGGTACTTAATTGTTACCCAGAAATTATTTTACATTGAGATAAAAACGGCTGCATTGGACCTTTCATCGTCAAGCAAGTGTCTGGTTTATCCTTTGTCAGCTGTTTTATTACGTAGTTCCGTCAATCTCCATGTCAACTGCAGGCTGACTGAAGCAGCGGAAAGGACAGCGCTGACCCATTTCTGCTGTAATGACGCAGCTTCCGGGTCACAGGACACCAGCACTAAACATGGCGGAGGATCTGTTGGAAGTGGTGGAGAGACTTCAGTCTCGGCTCTCCGAAAACCTAGAGCCTCGCAAGGTAATAATCGTAAGGCCCAGGATGGAACGGCAAGGCTGTAGCGGATGGCTTGCGCTCGCTAGAATGTTTTCAAATATTGTCGCGTGGCAGGTAGTTCCGCGAATGTAGCTAGCGACTGATTTTTCTAAGATCTCGTCACGATGCGTAACTTAGCCAACTGTTTTTCTTAACCATAGTTCATGTTAAGTTTAACCGAGTCCTCGAGCTACCTGCCAAGTCCGCAGAACTGTACTTTATGCATTGGAGCCAACGGACATTGCCACTTTCAAATGCTAATAATGTAGCCATCTAGCTAGTGTTCAAACGACACCGATTGTATAAGCTCCACGATCGAGTGACAGCAACATCAGCACGGGCCTAGTTGTTAGATTGTTGCAGTTCACTCATGGACCAGTCCACATTTTAAGGGAAACAATACATTGGGTTGTTGTGCGTTATTGTGATGTCGGCAGTTTCTTGATTGTGTCTCATTGAACAACGCAATCCCTGCACACTGCGGTGTCGGGGTGGATTTTTATCAGCTGATCGACTTTAGTAAACACAACCCCCTCTCCGGATACGCGTAACTAGCCTACCTCACAACCCCCATAGGCCACGACAACGGACACATCTTGATGAGCAATGACAGTGCGTAATTCGGGCACATTTGTCATTTTCTGACTCAAATACATCCTGAAAGTACTGCACAGTTTGACATATATAGTCTACAAAGTCAAACTACCAGTAGGCCTACACTTTTACACAGATAACGCTAGCGTACGCTTTCACACAGAAGACCCATGTTGTCGTCAATGCTGTGATTTTGTAAATATTGTTATGTCGCTATGTTTTCATTCAATGCTCAGCAGCCTTGAATTAACCTGACCATTACCTTTAACCAGCTATATCCTCCCTTTTGGCATACCTGAATTTTGTGCACTTTGCTAGTGTGCAGACTGTTCTTTTTCTTCTCAGAATCAGGCTAATTAGGTCAATCAGTACCAAGGATGTAGTGAGCACTATGTAAATATTCTGTATTTGCACTATTTAGCTCCTGAAGACTCTCAAAAGGCTGGGGGAGCTGCCTATGACTGTGGATATCCTTGTGGTAAGATTTTAAAATAATGTATGGTCCCGTGTGGCTGTTGGTAGAGCATGGTGCTTGCAACGCCAGGATAGTGGGTTCTAAACATTTAAGTAAATCAGTGCATGCTCACTACTGTAAGTTGCTCTGGATAAGAGGGTCTGCTAAATGACAAAAATGCTCATGTCACGATTTTGATAGCATCTCTTTCTTTAGTCTCAAAGCCCCACATTGATTGCGCCCTAGTTCCTCAGTCACTGCAAAGTGTTCTTTAGAAGAGGAAGCCAAATACAGTCTTTGGTTTTGCAACCGGATATGGCCCTGTGTAGCCAGTTTCCCTATAGGAGTTGATGTGCTCTTCAATATTGTCAAGCAACCTTCAGAGCATGCTCACTTCTTTTTATGATGGGCAATAATGATAATGTGGCCTGTTATGTGCAATTTTAAGTGTGCTGGCCTGCTCACTTAACCATTAGAGCTCCTGAATCTATACAAACCACCCATGTTGTTCTCAATGACACTAAACATAATGTACTGAGGAGGACACCCTACTACTATCTGTGTCCCGCTTATATTTTGTTCTCACCGGTGCAGGAAACTGGAGTAGGAAAAACTGTGAATTCGTTCCGGAAACATGATCTTGCTGGAGATCTTGCGAAGAGCCTTGTGGCCAAGTGGAAGAAACTGGTTCCCACCCCGTCTGCTGAAAGGTACATTATTACTGAGGGGATTTCTTCTGATTCTTCATCTTCATTTTCTTTATTGTCTAGCGTATTTATCTGAATTCTACTGAAGTGTAGCTTTAATGTTTTTTTCTTTTTCCTCACAGACCCAGCAACGCGAAGGATGTACGGACACACGCGCACCCTCGCAGCGCCGAGGGAAAGGAAGGGAGGCGCGAACGTGTCCGGGAACTATCCCCGGAGGAGCCGCCTCATGTAGAGGAGGACGAAGAGGAGGAGGAAAGAGGCTACCGCACAAACTACTCCCCCTCCCCCCCTCAGCACCACGACAGCCCCCCACAGCTTGGCCACGGTGGCCAACGAGGGGGGTACCAGTCGGAGGGCTACGAGAGCCCCACAGAGGAAGAGCCAGAGCCCACGCCCAGCCCCCCTCGCAAAGAGGTCCGACACGCCAAACCGCAAAAAGAGCCTGGGAGGGAGCATCACGGTTCCCACGGCGATCGGGGCGAGGAGAGACGGCAACGTCACGCCCAGGCGAGCAGCCGTGGTGGCGAAGGGAAGAAGAGCAGCGTGGGAAAGGAACCGCAGCACAGTGGCAAGGCCTCCAAGCACAGTCGGCACTCCACGCAGCACGAGAGCAAGAAGGACAAGAGAGGGGGAAGTGATGGTGAGTGTGCTGCCGAGTGAGTTTGCTGAGAGAAGTTCGCTGTGACTTCTGTGTCATTGTGACATTTACAGAGAGGCTGGTTCTCAAATGACATCCTATTCCATAGATGCCTCTTTCAATCTTTGAGTCAGTATTGGTCTGTTAATAGATGGTTTTCCAATCGTGTATTATATTTATACATGTGGGATAATAACTTAAACTGTATTGTGGATATGGTGACCCATGGTCTTTTTCATCAGAACTCTAACAGTACTGCTATGGGTGATTTAAAATATGCATTGATAGTAGTGATTGTTACCATTTCCCCATTAAAGATGTGGGTTGTCTCATACTTCTAAACCCCCCCCCCCCAAAAAAAAATATATACATCCCATAACATCCTTCCATGTTCTGCTTACTCTCTAGGGAGGTCACGTGAGCCTAGGGACTCTCCTATATTAGCCCAGACACCTGAGGAGCAGGCAGAAGAGGCATTTGATACCCCCACCGTGTCGTTTGAATCCTTCCTCACATATGACGCCCCTACGCCCACTAAGAAGAAGAAGAAGCCCGGCAGCAGCAGTCGGCCCTCCTCCCACCACCACACACCTCCTCGTCCTCCTGTCCAGCCTTCGCCTGCTGCACCTTCCTCCTCCAAGGAGTCCAAGCCCAGCAAAGCAAACGGGAACCGCAGCAAGAGGGCTGATCCAGCCCAGACGGCAACGACCCCGGTGCCTGAGAAACGCAGGAGGGTAGGAACAGACTTTCACTGAACTTTTCCTCACTCGATCATGCGTATGTTATATTTGCTGTCAAAAATTTTTTGGTGCTGGACAGTAAGTCCTTACAATCGTGTATGTTTTTATTAACCAGTTGCCCTGACCCTGATCCTATATATGTTGTTGTCAGGTTTTTGACTGAACGCTTCCTCTTTTAATGTATTATTTTACCCCAGGTGGTCGAGGTTGTGTCCACACTTCCTGACATCCCTCTGCCGGCCATCCAGCCTTACTACAGACCTCTGCCTTCCATTGATCTCACACCATTGTCTCCTCAGCGACGCAAAGGTACTTAAAATGTTTTGGTTCCACCTTCACACTGTGTGTGGGTACGTTCCAATATCCATAATATTGTACAACAGATTGCATTCCCAATACATTGATTAATTCTATGTGTTATGATAGCGTGGATATTGGAAGTAGAATTTGTGTACGTGTTGGACTTGTCATTTGGTTAAATCTGTATTAAGATTGTCAGCAATTAGTCATGTTTAACTTTTCACTTCTTTCCGGCAGGTCCTGTGTCAAATGACGCCGAGGAGGACACCGGCTTCACTGGGAGACGCTTTAACTCTAAAATGACGGTCTACTCGGGTTCAAAGACATCCTATCTGCCCAAGATGATGAGTCTGTACGAGCAGTGCATCAGGGTGCTACAAAACAACATTGACTGTGAGTGTTGTCTCCTAGTGACACTGAATGCCATGTGATGGCACGTTGTCACATTATGTACTTGTATTTAGTCAAGTGTATATGTTAATGTCCTACACCTATCATCTTCCAGAAGGGAGAAGGCAAAGACATGGGCTATTGTGCAAACACCAAACTTAATTGTTGTGTGGATTCCTATGGCTGCTGGCCAACTTTGATCTACTTGTATAAAATAATTTCACCTAAACTAAGAGCAACACGTGACGTTCTCTTTAACATTACACTGTTAGTGTCTTACTCATAGGACTTTTATCTTAGAGGTGCTTCACACCCTGCTGATTTTGTCACTGTTTGTCCAGCAATTGATGAGGTGGGAGGCGTGCCTTTCGAGATACTGGAACCAGTACTAGAGCGATGCACCCCAGAACAGCTTTACCGCATTGAGCAGTGCAATCAGGTAACACAAACACACAATAAAAGTACAAATGCACAAACTGTCACCCAGTATGAAATGGTCAGTTGAAGTCAAAAGTTTACACACTTAGGTTAGTCATTTTTCAACCACTCCACAAATTTCTTGTCGGTTAGGGCATGACACAAGTAATGTTTCCAACAATTGTTTAGAGATTATTTCACTCACAATTCCAGTGGGTCAGAAGTTTACATAAATAAAAATAACTTAGTGTAACTAGGCAGTTAAGAACAAATTCTTAATTTCAATGACGGCTGAGGAACAGAACGACAGAATTTTACCTTGTCGGCTCGGGGATTCGATCATGCAACCTTTCAGTTACTCGTCCAACGCTCTAATCACTAGGCTACCTGCCGCCCCTAAAGTTGACTGCGCCTTTCAACAACTTGGACAATTCCTGCAAATAATGTAATGGCTTTAGAAGCTTCTTATAGGCCAACTGACATCATTTAAGTCAATTGGAGGTGTACCTGTGGATGTATTTCAAGGCCTACCTTCAAACTCAGTGCCTCTTTGCTTGACATCATGGGAAAATCAAAAGAAATCACCCTAGACCTCCACAGGTCTGGTTCATCCTTGGGAGCAATTTCAAACACCTGAAGGTACCACGTTCATCTGTACAAACAATAGTACGCAAGTATAAACATACCACTCAGGAAGGAGACACGTTCTGTCTCAGAGATGCACGTACTTTTGCGAAAAGTACAAATCAATCCCAGAACAGCAAAGGACCTTGAAGATGCTGGAGTAAACAGGTACAAAAGTATCTATATCCACACTAAAACGAGTCCTATATTGACAACCTGAAAGGCCGCTCAGCAAGGTAGAAGCCATTACTCCAAAACTGCCATAAAAAAGCCAGACTTATTTGCAACTGCACATGGGTACAAATATCATACTTTTTAAAGAGAAGTCCTGTGGTCTGATGGAAACAAATAGGACTGTTTGGCCATAATGACCATCGTTATGTTTTGAGGAAAAAGGGGGACGCTTGCAAGCCGAAGAACACCATCCCAACCGTGAAGCACGGCGGTGGCAGCATCATGTTGTGGGGATGCTTTGCTGCAGGAGGGACTGGTGCACTTCAAAATAGATGGCATCATGAGGTAGAAAAATTGGGGATATATCGACGCAACATCTCAAGTTATCAGTCAGTAAGTTAAAGCTTGGTCGCAATTGGGTCTTCCAAATGGACAATGACCCCAAGCATACTTCCAAAGTTTTGGCAAAATGGCTTAAGGAAAACAAAGTCAAGGTATTGGAGTGGCCATCAAAGCCCTGACTTCAATTCTACTGAAAAAGTGTGAGCAAGGAGGCCTACAAACCTGACTCCGTTACACCAGCTCTGCCAGGAGGAATGGGCCAAAATTCACCCAACTTATTGTGGGAAGCTTGTGGAAGGCTACCCAAAACATTTGACCCAAGTTAAACAATTTAAAGGCAATGCTAGCCAAATACTAATTGAGTGTATGTAAACTTCTAACCCACTGGGAATGCGATGAAAGAAAAAAGCTGAAAAATAATTATCTACTTTTCTGACATTTCACATTCTTAAAATAAAGTGGTGATCCTAACTGACCTGAGACTGGGAATTTTTACAAGGATTAAATGTCAGGAATTGTGAAACTGAGTTAATGCATTTGGCTAAGGTGTATGTAAACTTCAAAGCTCTCCCTTTCCCTCCATTTGGCAAATCTGATCATAATTGTAACCTGATTCCTGCTTACAAGCTAAAATTAAAGCAGGAAGCACCAGTGAGCACCAGGTCAATAAAGAAGTGGTCAGATGAAGCGGATGCTAAGCTACAGGACTTTTTTGCTAGCACACAGATTCTTCTGATAGTATTGAGGAATACACCAGTCATTGGGCTCATCAATAAGTGCATCGATGACGTCGTCCCCACAGTAACCGTATGTACATACCCCAACCAGAAGCCTTGGATTACAGGCATCATCTGAACTGAGCTAAAGGGTAGAGCTGCCACTTTCAAGGAGCGGGAATATAACCCAGAAGCTTATAAGAAATCCCGCTATGCCCTCTGATGAACCATCAGACAGGCAAAGCGTCAATACAGGACTAAGATTGAATCGTACTACACCGGCTCCGACGGATGTGGCAGGGCTTGCAAACCATTAGACTACAAAGAGCAGCACAGCGACACGAGCCTACCAGACAAGCTAAACTACTTCTATGCTCGCGTCGTGGTAAATAACACTGAAACATGCATGAGCGCACCATCTGTTCCGGATCACTGTGCGATCACTCTCCCCGCAGCCGACGCGAGTCAGACCTTCAAACAGTTCAACATTCACAAGGCCCAGACAGATTACCAAGACGTGTACATGCGCTGACCAACTGGCAAGTGTCTTCACTGATATTTTCAACGTGTCTGAGTCTGTAATACCAACATGTTTTAAGCAGACAACCATAGTCCCTGCGCCCAAGAACACTGCGGTAACCTGCCTAAATGACTACCGACCTGTAGCGCAACAACATTAGTCCCCCGGATGTGCCGCACATTGAGATGGAATGCAACAACCGTTAGTTCCCAAAAATATCAAATGTGTCCGAGCCACGACCAAAAGAGGAGCGACCCCTAGGTACATCTGGGCCACCTTCCCAGAGCACTCTCCCCTGAGTTTCCCTTCCCTAACCAGTTCTAGCCACTCTTGTTACAGCTTGATTTTTAGCACGCTCAAACCCGTTTTTAAATTCCAATTACTTTTCATACTTTAGCCAATCAGCACACTCAATCCTGTTTAAATGGCAATTCTTTTTCATATTTTACACGATCATGCTCTAGCTTCTCACGCTCTAGCTGTAACAGAAGCAGTTCTTTCTGCTGTTCAAAAAGACTACTAGGACTAACAGATGGAGTGGCCATTAATGTTATGGGGAAACGGCGAGTCCTCAGAGGCTGCCCCAGTGGTAACTTCAAGAAAACCACTCCATCAGATTAGCCTTCAATATCAACCTCATAGAATGTTTTAGACGTTTATACTAATTTCAACCTTCAACAGCTGTTCAGTACATAATTCTAACAGTTCCTCTGATGGAAAGCGAATGAACTCCTCTACGTAAGACACCATAGTCATAAGAAAAAAAATCTCGCTCTTCCCCCTGCTGACTGCTTAACTTAATTGAATTAAAACATAAGTTAGTTGAAATCAAATAAATTAATTTAAATACAGTAAGACATTGTTAGTTTGGCAAAAAAACCTAAGCAAACATTTGTGGGTTACATCTTTTGTCCAATGGAAAATAATTGCAATAAAGGCAGATGACCTATGTAGCAAATTAGGCTAAAGTCACCAGATCACAAACAGAAATGACAATCATATTGGGCACCACAGAAGAGAGATGAGATATATGGAGCTTCCCCAAAACCTACAGTAACTCAACCTTAGTCTTCGTGTGGATTTGCAGTGGGTAATTACACACTGTAGCCAACTGGCAAGGAAATACCCAGCACACTGGCAGATTTCCCCCAAGCCACAGATGTGCCCCCGAGACACCTGTTCAGTCCACAGACCACACAATAACCATGCCCAACGTATTCCAAAGTGAAACACCGCTAAGCCTAACAGAGGAAAAAAGGCTATAGCTCCGGGTAGCTAGTGTCACTACCCTCCCAAATCTCCCACTGAGGTACACAGCCGATTGTACTCACCTCCTCGGACCGATATTCCAACAGCGAGTAGAACAATAGTCTCTAGCCTTGGCGGGGGCCTGGAAACTAACCAATGTACTCTCTCCATCGCAGCACACAACCAACTATCCACCGCAGTGGCAAGTTTACCAAACAAACAAAGGCAACCAGTACTGGGCACCAAACATTACAACTCAAACAAGCTGTAACAAAAGATGCAAACAAAGCACCTACAGGTTAACATTAACTCCACATTTTCTCCCAAACAACACATACTAGTAAGCCAAACGGCACTAGTATTAGTCCTTAATAAATCAACAACTGCTGTACACAAATATCTAGGAACCAACCGTATGATCCCGGATAAGCCCCCATTTGTCACGAACTGGCTCAAAGTGCGTAACAAAAAGGGAGATAAGAATAACAAAATATATTTAACTAAAGTAAACTAAATATAATTAACAATGGTGTGTGTGTAATCAGTAGTGTGAGTGGTTGCGTTCATAAATGTGATAATGAGGGGTGTTGAAAGGTGCCAACGCAAACAATCAAAATCTCTGTGTCTGCATGGAGAGAGTCTCCTCAATGAATGGGGAACGAGGTGCATTTATCCTGGGACACACCCGAACCCAGGTGTGTCCCATTTCACTGACGACCCTCCCAGCTCCGCCCACGGACATCCTATTAAGGAAAACAAGAGCAAAGAGAAAGAATTTGGCAGACAGAGTGGGAGGGTCGTCACAATGGGGTATGGGTAGATGGGTGAGGAAAATATTTATTTAATCCATTTTGAATTCGGGCTGTAACACAACAAAATGTGTAATAATTCAAGGGATATGAATACTTTCTGAAGGCACTGTATTTCATGTCAACATTTGTATTTTATCATTTTAAACCAACATTTTCCTCTCAGTGTTTTATGGAGGACTCTGATGAGCTTTGGCAACGCCACTGCCAGCGTGACTTCAAGCGTGAGACGCCCCAGGAGTACGAATCATGGCGGGAGATGTACCTGCGGAAACACGATGAGCGGGAGGAGCGCCTGCGCAAGCTCACCCAAAACATCAGCTCGGCCCATGCCAACAAGCCCAAAGGTTCTCTATGTCCTATCTATGAGCTGGATCCTACTATACAGTAGTTATTACTAGGAGTTATTTCATCCATGAAAGTGTACTGAGGGTGTTTATTTTTAGTGAGCATATGTGTATATACAGTACCATTCAAAAGTTTGGACACACCTACTCATTCCAGGGTTTTTCTTTATTTGTACTATTTTCTACATTGTAGAATAATAGTGAAGGCATCAAAACTATTAAATAACACATGTGGAATCATGTAGTAACCAAAAAAGTGTTAAACAAATCAAAATATATTTGAGATTTTTTCAAAGTAGCCCCCCTTTTCCTTTGACAGCTTTGCACACTTGGCATTCCCTCAACCAGCTTCATGAGTTAGTCACATGGAATGCATTTCAATTAACAGGTGTGCCTTGTTAATTTGTGGAATTTCTTTCCTTATTAATGTGTTTGAGCCTATCAGTAGGGGTGGTATACAGAAGATAGCCCTATTTGGTAAAAGACCAAGTCCATATTATGGCAAGAACAGCTCAAATAAGCAAGAAACAACAGTCCATCATTACTTTAAATCATGAAGGTCCGTCAATCCAGAAAACTGCAAGAACTTTGATAGTTTCTTCAGGTGCAGTCGCAAAAACCATCAAGCTCTATGATGAAACTGGCTTTCATGAGGACTGCCACAGGAAAGGAAGATCCAGAGTTACCTGCAGAGGATAAGTTCATTAGAGCTACCAGCCTCAGAAATTGTAGCCCAAATAAATGCTTGACGGAATTAAAGTAACAGATACATCAACTTTTCAGAGGAGATTGCGTTAATCAGGCCTTCATGGTCAAATTGCTGCAAAGAAACCACTACTAAAGGACACTAATAATAAGAAGAGACTTGATTGGGCCAAGAAACACAAGCAATGGACATGAGACCGGTGGAAATCTTTCCTTTGGTCTGTGTCCAAATTTGACCTCCGTGTCTTTGTGAGATACAGAGTAGGTGAACGGATGTTATGTTTCACTATTTTGGATCACTTCAATATATTGATAGCACTGTGCGGCGGAGGGATACATCCGAGGTGAGGATTTACAGATTTACTCCTGTATACACCTGTATTACGGCTGGGGTCCGCCCCTATATATAGACCCCATGGCCGTGAAACACGTTCTCTTTCATTTTCTCGGTGGATGTCCGTGTGGTTTGAGGTACAAACTTTCTGCGGTTTGCTCTGGTAAGTCACTGGTAAGTGTAATATATTGCATGGAAGTGCTGCACTCGTTTGATCTGTATCTTCTGCCCGTGGTTTGTCGTACTTGTTTCGTTAGCGTTACACTACGATTCCGTATGCATCCATTATGTTTGTGGCAGCGGGAGCTGCCACAAACTGTAATTTACCTTACACAACTTGCCCACTGACTTGTTCTATATGTGTGTTGTGAATTGCTTTAACATGCTACTCCTTATGCGTGGATTCTCTGCTAATTACCCTGCAAGTTTCTTTTTCTTGTTCTTTCCCCTGCAGAGTGTAAGAGTATTGTGGTGGGCTTTCCACTACGTTGAGACATTAACTTTGGAGTTCTTTAACGGAGTTACTCCATCATATGATGCTGTTTTTACTGCTTCGATATTAAACCAGCAAGGTAATATTGCAGTTGGCGTAAAATAAATATATCAAATCATTACCTGGTTGCTGTAAAAAAAATATATATATTTTTCGTCTGCTGTTTTTCCCACACTGGTCTTCCCTGTTTTTTTTTGCAGAGGTACTGGGTAATTTATCACTCACCAGGTTCCTATTCCTTCAAGCGGGTCACGACATAAGCTCTCCCAGGGTGTCATACCCCTGCTCCGTGGCCTTGTAGGCTTGGCTGAGCTTATGGCTTCCCTTTGTGACATGTGTGATGGTGGCATCCCCCTGGGGATGCGCATACCTTGTGTATGCACTGCCTGGGTTTGAGTCACGCAGAGAGGGTGGTGGAGTGCCCTACTGGATGCCTGTTTTTTGTGTGGTGTTCTAAGAGGCCATGTGTGAGTGGTTTGGCCAGGCTCAGGCTGGGGAAGAGCTCCCTCAGGATTGGTGCGCCAGCGAGCTGTTAGTCCCTCTCCTGGGCACAGTACCCATCCCAGGAAGCGTGGCCGGAGCCACCGCAGGCGGAGCCCATCTGCTGCTAGTCCTGGATGGGGGCAGTAGTTGGACCGCTGGGACTACCTTGAACGGAGGGCGCATGCCCTGCGTCAGGAGATTGATAGGCTGTTCCTGGGGGATGATGCTGGCACTGTTCACCACCGTGAGCGGGGCTGCCAGGCCATCAGAAGCCGGCAGCGGGGATTCATCGCCCCCACCTGCTTGAGAGGCTATGAGGAACCTACTCACTAGGGCAGCCACTGCACTGGACATCAAACTAGTGGATAGTGATGACTTTCCATCTCTGCTGAGTTCTGCGAGGCGTTACAGAAGAGCTGGGCCTCTGTCAGGGGGTGCTTCCGACTCACAGCAGAGACTGGACCATGGAGTTATGTTTGCAGGCGCAGAGTCATTTGGCCTCTGGGAGTACCCGATCATAGACACCATGATAGGTGCCATGGTCCTCCCGCACCGGGAGATTATAGGATGGAACCTGCGACTGAAGCCGGGACCCCCCAGTCTTTGAGTCTTTGATGCGGACTTGAAAGCCACATATGGGTCCCTCTGCTTTCTTGGCTGCCCTACCAACTGCCTTACCATGCAGCTGCAGGCCTACCTGCATACTCTGTTTCCCCGGCTACAGGAGGGCACAGAGAAGCTCCTCCAGTAAGCGATGGAGGTGTCTCGCCTGCTTTTCCTGTTCCAGGAGGGATGTGGCCCGTGCCGGGATGTGGCCATGTGGTTGCCTCCCGTCGCCATCTCTGGTTGGCCCAATCCCGTCTCTCAGCTGCTCTCCAGATCCACTCTCCATCACCCCAGCGCTTACGTTTGGCTTAGGGGTTGATGACATTCTGGAACAGACCGATTAATGTTCGTAGGGATCCGGAGACCCTGAGACGGTTTATGCCGCCGCCTCAGGCCCGGGTCCAAGGCAGACGGACCGTCGCCTTGGACCCGGGAGAAGCGGCCGTGGGAGGAGGGTGTGGAGTCCCCCTGGGCGTTGTCCACAATGCTTGAGGGGTACCAATTCTGGTGCCGGCCCCCGTCCTTCAGGGGCCTTCGTGTCACCACGGTCCGCAGGATCGAGACATCAGAACGGCTAGGTGGGTTCTACACTTATTTTGTGGTCCCAAAAGGAGACAGAGGGTTTTGACCGATTTTGGACCTCCGCAACCTCAATGGGTATTTGAAGGTACTGAGGTTCCACATGCTGTCCCCAGCCCGTGTGTTGCAGGCCGTGTCCAGGGACCAGTGGTTTGCGACGCTGGACCTGAGCGATGCGTACTTCCATGTTCCTGTTCACCCATCTCATTGGCAGTACCTCCGATTCGCTTTCGAATGGACGGCTTACGAATTCATGGTTCTTTCCTGCTGCCTCTCCTTGGCACCCCGCACTTTCACAAAGTGCATGGACGCTGTCCTGGCACCTCTCACGTCCAGAGGATTGTTAATCCTTAATTACCTGGACGATTGGCTGATTTGTGACATGAGACATGTTCCTGACCCACATCGGCAGGCTGGGCATTACTGTAAACAACAAGAAGAGTCGTCTGACTCGCACCCAGAGGGTGACCTTCATTGGCATGGAACTGGACTCCTGCCCACCAGAAGGGTTCAGGTGATCTTATCTTGCCTCGACCACTTTCGGCAGGGGCGGGTACTGTCCGTCCTGACCTGCCAATGCCTGTTGGGCTTGCTGATGGTGGCCTCGTTGCTGATTCCCCTGGGCCTGCTCCATCTCCGGCCTCTTCAACAATGGTTCAACTCTCACCGGCTGCACCCAAAGCGCCACCATCGCCGCCAGCTGCGGGTGACCGCACAGTGCCTCAGGGCATTGTTGAAGTGGCGCTGTCGCTCCGTTCTCTCAGGTAGGGTGGAGATGCTGAGGATGTGCAGCTGTTGGCTACCCCCTTGGAGTGGCAGGCACATCAATGCACTACAGCTATACTGCTGGCCCTGTTGTCTTTCCTTCCACATCTGAAGGGAAGACATGTCCTGGTGAGAATTGACAACACCACAGTGGTGGCTTATATCAACCATCAGGGTGGACTGAGGTCGCACCGTCGCCATCTTATGGCACAGAGCTCCTTCTCTGGGATCAGTGATGTCTAGCGTCTCTATGCGCAACGCACGTACCTGGCATCCTGAATATGGCTGTGGATATGTTCTCGGGAGGGCCTGCCACATTGGGACTGGAGCCTACATCCCCAAGTGGTGCCGCACCTGTGCGACAAGTTCGGGAGGGCACAGGTGGACCTGTTTGCCTCCCTGGACAATGCATATTTCCCCCTGTGGTACTCCATGTCGGAGCGAACAAGGCCTCTGGGAATGGATGCTCTGGCTCACAATTGGCCAGGGCTGGAGCTTTTACACATTCCCCCCTTTTCCCCTGATCCAGGCTGTGCTGGATGGGACCAGGATGGCGGAGAATTGTCTGCTGCTTTTGGCCCCATACTAGCCCAGACGACCCTGGTTCAGCCTTCTTCTGTCCCTGTTGTTTGGGACACCTTGGCAACTTCCCCTGAGACACGACCTGCTGTTTCAGGCCGGGGAACTCTGTGGTATCCGAGACCGTGGATGGACAGGCCAGTGGGGCGCCATCCCTTGGTCTCCAGGTTTATGAAGTGTGTTCGTCGCCTGCGTCCAGCTAGGACCCGCTCAATGCCGACCTGGGATCTGGATGTGGTCTTGGCAGCTTTGGCAAAGCCGCCTTTCGACCTGTTGGGAGTCTGCCTCCCTGTAACACCTCTCTATGAAGGTGTTTTTCTTGGTAGCGATTACTTCCATGAAGAGGGTGGGTGAGCTCCATGCTCTATCGGTAAGTTCTGAGTGCTACCGGATGGACCCTGGTGGGAGGAGTATATCTCTCCACCACAACCCTTCAGTACTCCCGAAGGTTCTTTCAGACAGGCATGTGAACATCCCTTTTATCCTGTCTGCTTACGAACCCACTAAGCGCAAACCAGATGGGATATCATTTGTTTTTCAACAGGACAATGACCCAACACTCCTCCAGGCTGTGTAAGGGCTATTTGACCAAGAAGGAGAGTCAGATGACCTGCATCAGATGACCTGTCCTCCACAATCACCCGGCCTCAACCCAATTGAGATGATTTGGGATGAGTTGGACCGCAGAGTGAAGGAAAAGCAGCCAACAAGTGCTTAGCAAATGTGGGGACTCCTTCCAGACTGTTGGAAAAGCATTCCAGGTGAAGCGGGTTGAGAGAATGCCAAGATTGTGCAAAGCTGTCATCAAGGCAAAGGGTGGCTACTTTGAAGAATATAAAATATATTTTGATTTGTTGGACTCTTGTTTGGTTACTACATGATTCCATATGTGTTATTTCATAGTTTTGATGTCTTAACTATTATTCTACAATGTAGAAAATTGTAAAAATGAAGAAAAAACCTTGAATGAGTAGGTGTGTCCAAACTTTTGACTGGTACTGTATGTGTGTGTGTTTTCCTCGCAGGTCGACAGGTTAAAATGGCATTTGTGAACTCGGTCGCAAAACCTCCACGTGATGTCCGCCGGCGACAGGAGAAGTTTGGCACTACAAGCACCTCCACTGCCAGCTCCACCGCAGCTGCTGCTCCGATCAAGTATGTGGACACTAGTGTGCATACCACTATCAAACACTGCATGTTGGCACTTCCATGTTTATTTTTTCCTACTTACATTTCCTTATCTGAAGACATGATTGGCTGAATGGTAACTTTGTATGCTAACATGTAATTCAGACTCTCAAACTTATTAATAAAATGCTGAAACTCCCCCTGGCATTTTCTGGCTGTTCTGAACTTGCAGGAGGACACACAGCTTCAGGGATGCCAGAGTAGCCAGAGGACCATATGTTAAACAGGAAAAGCAAGAGACTAAAGCGAAAGATTTCCCAGTGTTCAATCTGGTGTCAGGGTGAGGCTGGAGAGGCTGATAGAGAAGAGCACATACAAACATTACAGAATTCCTTTAATCTCTCCACCACCATCAAACATTTTGTTATCCTGGCACTTACATTTTCATATACACAGAAATGCTTGGCTGAATGCTAACTTAAGATAATATCCACTTCAGCATATTTGTATCCAAAATTTGATGCAAATATGTCTTGTTTTGAAGAATGAATGAGTAGCCATAAGATATCATAAAGTTTCAACACACTGGAGGATGAAATGGAATAGAGACAGACATTCTGACGTTTTCTGGCCGTTCCGAACATGCAGGGAGACGGCAAGCATCAGAGACATTGTGAAAGCATGACAGGAAAAGAAAGCGAAACAGTTGTTCAATCTGACGACAGGTTGAGGATATAGGAGCTAGGCTACATGAGTAAAGAAGAGCAAATAGAAACTTTATTGAAATGTTGACTGTGAGAACTATTAAGTGATGTAGATGGTGCTTATAATGCCCCCCAGGCTTGAAAACATACAATTATGAAACTATACTGATTTGTATATTCCTGTACACTGATTGGATAGTCCTTCCTGTTTTTTTTCTTCAGAATAAGGCCAGCCATGTCTTATAGCTCTCACTTGGCTGAGCCCAGCCACTCCTCCTCTCACGACAGTCCCCCTGAGACCTCTCGCTCCTCAGGCCCCAGCAGTGGGGGTTGCCCCAGCGCAAGAGACAACAAGCCACAGGTCAAAAGTGAGTATCGTGTGTGTGTGAGAAAATGGGTGCAGAAATGTACGCTAACGTTCAAAAGTTTGGAGTCACTTAGAAATGTCCTTGTTTTTGAAAGAAAAGCACAGTTTTTGTCCATTTAAAATAACTACATTTATCAGAAATACAGTGTAGACATTTTTTAATGTTGTAAATGACTTCTATTCTGATTAGAGACAGTTTGCGCTGTTCTGTGAAAGGAATAGTACACAGCATTGTAAGAGATCTTCAGTTTCGTGCCAATTTCTCACATGGAATAGCCTTCATTTCTCAGAACAAGAATAGACTGATGAGTTTCAGAAGAAAGTTCATTGTTACTGGACATTTTGAGCCTGTAATCAAACCCACAAATGCTGATGCTTCAGATACTCAACTAGTCTAAAGAAGGACAGTTTTATTGCTTCTTTAATCAGAACAACAGTTTTCAGCTGTGCTAACATAATTGCAAAAGGGTTTTCTAATGATCAATTATCCTTTTTAAAATGATACATTTGGATTAGCTAACACAATGTGCCATTGGAACACAGGAGTGATGGTTGCTGATAATGGGCCTCTGTACGCCTATGTAGATATTCCATTAAAAATCTGCCGTTTCCAGCTACAGTAGTCATTTACAACATTAACAATGTCTACACTGTATTTCTGATCAATTTGATGTTATTTTAAAGGACAAAAAATGTGCTTTTCTTTCAAAAACAATTGGACTCAACATTCATGTAAAAAAATATATATGTATATTTTCTGATTTTAAAACATTTTGACTTTAATCTGTGTTGAGAGGACATGTCTGCGTGGCTAACTTTGTAACAGCAGAAATGTCACGTCTGTTTGTCTTGCAGAAATCGCCCCCATGATGGCTAAAACTATCAAAGCTTTCAAGAACAGATTCTCCCGCCGATAGAGTTAGAGAGATGAATGTATGGAGTTATTGAGAGGAAGAGAGATTGTAGGAGCTAAGTGAGCTAAGCTCTTTTTTTTTTTTTATTCAATGAATTATGGAAGATCTACAAACCCCGACCAGACATGTGTACACACGCACACACACAGACACACACACACAGATTTATTCCATTATTTTAGCGTTTCTTAAATACACACACAATTATGTCCTCTATTTTTAACTGTTCCCAGTTTGACCCTGGCAAACACACACTTGTACACACACAAACAAAATAACATTTCAAAGGTGAAACTAGTCATTTGTTACAAGTTCATACAAGCAGTATCACACTACAGAGGGACTCTGACAGACAGAACTATTCTTTATTATGGTACGCAGAAGTTAAGACATCAAACTACATAGTGCTGTTACAGTCAGTCATGTTTTTAAATACAATTGAGTAGACCTCTTTTTACTCCAGTGTATTCCCACTTTGTTTTCCTACTGTGTTCAGTGTTGAACCACATGTGCATCCCTACTTTTATCTGGTTCACTGTGATGAGTGAGGAATGAAGTGACTGCGGGAAGAGGAAAACACAAAAAGGGAGAGAGTAAAGAGCAAGTGATAGGACCCTGCAGCTTCACTCGTATGTATTTATTTTAAACTCTGGGACCCCTGGGTCACCCTGAACCCAGACCCAAATGGAAGTGGATGAAATAGTAATTTTAATAGATTTTAATAAATGTTATATGGACATTTGTAATAAAATTGACTTTTTGCCCTCATATGTTAATGGTCTATTTTCTTCAGTCTGTGTTGATGTTGAAAAACACAGCTCAAATCTAGCAATGGAACCAAGCAATAGTGCACTGAATAAATTGCTATAATAGGGTACATTCTGTATGCCCCACACTGAGAACAGAGAATGCCATTGTTCAGCTTTATATTGTATCACTGTAATAATGACTACTGAAAGAAATATACAATGGATGTTGGGTGCAAAGCAAATGGGAGTAGCTTTCCACTAGACACTGATCTAAGCTCAGTTATTGGTTTTACAGGTTTGTGTGCTTGGGTTGCCACTACTTTGTATACACAAAGTCATAAACCCTGCCCATGTTTACAATTTATCTTTAAAATTTAATTTTAAACTGAACTTTAACCACACTGCTAACCTTATGCCTTACCCTGACCTTAAACCAAGACCAAAAAGCTCATTTCTGTAGCCAATTTTGACTTTGTGGCTGTGCAATCTAACTGCGTTTAAAACAATTATGTATACAAACTCTGCATTGCCGATGCTATGTATTGGCTTTTGAGAGGCTTTGAAGCCACGCCAGTAGGAACAGTTCTCCACAGGAATTAATGGAATTCTACGGTATTTCAATTACATGTTTTGTAGTGGGGACGGTAACATTAGTGATCTCTAAAAGTTATAATTTAAATTATGTTCAATTTTTTGTATGTTTACTCACCTAGTATAATTTAACAGTATGGATTAAGGCACGTGTCAAACTCATTCAATGGAGGGCCGAGTGTCTGCGGATTTTCGCTGCTTCGTTGTACTTGATTGAGGGGAGTCGGAACTACTCACTTTGTTGTCTAGGTCTTAATTCGACACAAATTGACGGGAAATAACGAAAATCTTTTGGATAGACTTGGCCCTCCATGGAATGAGTTTGAAACCCCTGCATTAAGGTGTCTTAATAGAATAAACGTCGCAAAAGGGAATGTATATTGACATTAATAAATGCATTTCTATAGCTTCCAAACTATGTTTTACAACGTTGGGGTAGTGCCAAGATGGAGGCACGGTGGCTTCAACACGGCGTCCCCAATCAATTAGTAATTCTAGTGTAAATATAAATTCTTTATAACTCAATGGTCAAAAATCTAGTGAAACCTTGTGCTTGTTCATTGGTGTTGGCCAGGCCAATCAGAGAACACTTTGACGTTGTGCGTCTGTACGTCCATCTTGATTGGCTAGTAACGTAAGTGTCATTTTAAAATGTTTCCTCTGCTGAATGTTGTGGAAAAGTGAAACCAGCCAAGTCAGTCTGAAACAAATAACTTGGCTAGTTAGACAGCCCGTATAATCACTAGCTAGGACTTACATTTCCCTAAAGTGCGATATATAGTTAGTACCTGTGATGTCTGGTCACGGTGGGCACAGCCACGGCTGCTGTGAAGACGAGCACGAGCCAGCGGAACGCGGCCTGGAGTATGCACTTTATCAGCGCATTGACGTCGAGAAACTGCAGTGCCTCAACGAAGCAAGAGAAGGCGATGGGAAACTCGTATTTAAACCATGGGATCAACGGACAGACAGGGAGAAGGTAATGTTATCGACTCATTGAACGTATAGTACATCATCTTAAATTAACCATTTGGGTGTAGAATCCCCGAATCCTCCACTAACATTACGTGGCTCAGCTTTAAATCAAACATTGAAAAAATTAACACCCATGTTTACTTATTTTGTACACTGAACATTTTAGTGTCAATGAGCCTTTCCTTAAAGCTGATCTGGACCTCTTCCATTGGTGAAGTCAAATGTCTTCTTCCATTGAAGGCCAATTTCTTATAACCTTTCTCATGTGATGAAGTGCCACTGTTGGTTAACTTTATCATAACTGTTATGTGATATTAATGATTTAATTATCTTGAATTAATAATCTTGAAACGCTCTATCTTCTGCAGTTTGTTGAGAGTGATGCTGATGAAGAGCTCCTGTTCAACATCCCGTAAGAAACCCCCTTTTCACCCTTTCTTATCCTGTCATTTTAACTTTAAACTTGTTTCTGCATATTACGTTTATGCGTTATCTTTCACAAATTATATTTTTCTCAGGTTCACCGGAAGTGTCAAGCTGAAAGGGATCATCATCGCCGGTGAAGATGATGAATCGCATCCTGCTGAAATGAGACTGAGTGAGTACTGTTTCTGCCTTTCAGAAAACCCTGAGCCAGTGTAGCATGTATCAACTCTTTGAGATTTGATGGTTATTACTCACAACAAGTCAACCGGTGTGTATTCATTTGTGCAAAAGGGGTTACAACGGGAAATGTTTTACAACAAGTTTCTATTGGACAAATTCCGGTAGGTCCCTCCCCATTTAATTCTGTTTGCTTCTGTTTGGTTCATAATGAATACACCCCCAGCTCTGAGCCAACTGTGCAAACTGAAAGAGCAAGTATTGTAGCTAGCTTATTGCTCCGTGAGTGACATTTGACTCATTATTCACACCGTGAGATCAAGACAGCTAGTGACAAATTAGATAGCTTCTGCTACATCGGCGTGGAACTGCATTTTATTTATTGTCAGCGTTTGTGGTTTTGATAACTATGTGTTGTTGTTGCATTGTCCTTGTAGATACAAGAACATACCCCACATGTCCTTTGATGACACATGCAGAGAACCTGAGCATGTCTTCCGTCTCAATAGAGATCCACTGGCTCAGCTGGAATACCCAACTAGGTAAGGGCAACAGAAGTGTGCACACACACTAAAAGTAGTATTGTTTTCCAAGAAAACAATGGGGTTTATGGTCATTACTCACCCATAGACTATTTCTGACACAAAATAAGAAAACCATTATGCCTAAGTACCCACCAAACCTAAAACACACCAAACGAATCAACCCTAAATTGACATTCTTTCCAGGATTGCCCGTTTTTCCAACGTTAATCACTTGTCAGTTCACATATCACGGAACTTTGGGACAGAGTCCACACGGGTCTACTACATTGGGCTGAGAGGGGAGTACTCCCAGGTGAGAACAAACATGAGGCCAACGTTCAGTAAATGATCTTCTACAGCTCTGACAGTGTATGCCTCAGCTGAGTTTATTTTTCTTCTTGCTCTAAGGATTTCCAGAATTGTTTCACTTATGTATCAGGCTTTACTTTGACTGTTATATGTTGTCCATTTTTTTTAAATGGCAAAACACCTCACCTCTGTCTCATCTGTTTTGCTTTCTTCCTCCCAGGCTCATAGACATGAAGTGACCATCTGCAACTACGAGGCGTCCGCTAACCTCGCAGACCATAAAGTCGACAGCATCATCCCACAAACAAATGTAATCTCCTGAGAGAAAGGAGGGGTGGGATAGTTGCATTGACAGAGATGGGTCAAAAGGAAGTGTGATGGATACTTAGGCCTGGTGGGTGAACTTTCTCATTGGAGGTCAGGTATGCCTAATACTGAACATAAGTGTCTGTTCTGGATTTTGTCAGTTACACTTATTGAAACACCGAGTGGAGGCTGAAAGAAGTACGTTTTCGTTTGGTAAATGAATACATTTAATGTCAGTTGCTGGTAACCCTGTGATAAAGCATCACGGTGCTTTTATCTAAAACTATATCTGGACACTGTCTGGCACCTAGTGGTTCGTTGTAATATGACAACTTGTCTCAGCAAAACTGGAATGACTCAAGTCCCTTGCAGTGGGAGCTCACTCACATTCTTTCATCCAAGCTCTGAATTGCTTGGCAATAATGTGACTGTAGACATTTTGACACAACCAAAGTAGATCAGCATAAGGTTTTCATTTGATTGGATTAGACTCTTATAGACACATTTACTTTAGGGGTGAGT
This sequence comes from Salvelinus fontinalis, assembly GCF_029448725.1. Classification (NCBI taxonomy): domain Eukaryota; kingdom Metazoa; phylum Chordata; class Actinopteri; order Salmoniformes; family Salmonidae; genus Salvelinus; species Salvelinus fontinalis. Next base: position 39,424,617 of record NC_074696.1, on the reverse strand, counting down.
TGCTTACTATACCACACAGCTTTCTTTGACACCCACCAAACACAAAAGCTATTTAACTCATGATTTCATTGCATTATTAATGTGGTGTCACATTGCGGTCTGTGACCACCAGTGGCTGAATGTGATGGCTTGGTGTGACATATTGGAGTTGGGAATTTTCTGTATGCGCAGGCTGAGAAATAGAAAATGTCCTCTGCTGTTGTGTGTAATGTAATTATTTGAAGAATAAAGATGTTACATAATATATTTTTTAATGAGTATAGAATTTAATTTAAATGTAGATTTTGGATTAATAAAGGGTAGTATTGTTATTTGTGTAAAAAGATGCTCTTTGCATTTGGTATAATATATTTGTTTAGTGTAAATTGGACTAGAATGTATTGCCTATCAAAGTACCAGTTGATAGGAGGGTGTACGGTAAACGCGAGCTCGAGAACGGGTGTGTACGTCATCATGACATCCCTTCGAAGAATCCCCGCCCCTCTACACCAGTAGCGGAAGTTCTGTTGATATTCTTGGACAGCAAGTGGTGAGTGTATGAATTTATGTTAGCGGGCCGTGGTTTTACAATACTCATTTACCCGTCCGTACCGAACCCACATGGGCCTTCGGTTACCACTGGCGTTCAAGGGCATGGGGAAGTGATGTATTCAAATACCTGGTCGAATTTAGGCCACATGTCAATCGAACCAAGCTCGAATGGCAGCGGAAGGCAGTGTACTGAGACAATACAGATTGTTGCTGTGTGGTTAGCTTTCTAAACTAGTCATTGTGAGGATTTATAGCCAGCTAAACGGGATTTAACTGGCTACTTGGATGTAGCTAACTAGCTTTTCCATGTTTGAAACAATCTAGCTAGCTGCTTTGCACTAATCCTCTCTCGAATTCTCCCACCGGGTCGCTCAACGACTGGGTTAGTGAGCTAAGCTGCTTCTCAGCCCCATTGTTTCTTCATCCCCACCCCCTTCCTTTCCTTTAGCTAGCTAATGAACAAATATATGTACCCTGAATCGCAGGTTGTCTATGTATAGCCACATATGTCTACTTCAAATTATCGAAATAAAGTAATGTAAAAAGATAACTGACTTATGTTGCAAGTAGCTACACCAGGTAGCTAGCCTGCATAACAAAGCTGGCTTTTAAAATTTGGGGGTGTAATCATTTGTCCAAACAGTTCCGTTTTACAAACTAAAACTAGATGTTCTATTGGAAAAATTCAGGTAGGTCCCTCCCTGTTCCGTTTAAGAAACGTTTTGCAACATAATCAGCGCAATGAATTCACCCCAGGTGTTGCTGGTGAAAGACGACTATACTGACTGCCGCATATGACTTGATGCTTGCCAGGTGGCTAGAATTTACGCACCGGGTAAACCTTACAGGGCCTTTATCCCAGTAATTATTGCTCTTGACTACTGAGGAAATCGAGCCATTAGCTGCTGTAAATGCAAGTGAATAAAGAGTCATGGCGGGACATTTTCTTACGCCAACCACTGAACCAGTCAACGTTTAGTTTGTCCTAGCCAGTTTAATGCAAGTCAGATGGGAACTCGTGATTGTTTGGCCGTGCATGGACGGCATTGTTTGTATCACCAGCAGAAGCCTTGCGCAGAGGGAGAGAGGGGTGACTGAAATCAGTGTATTTCCACCCGATTAGCTATTTGTGGTCTTACTGTTATCTCTGAAGGGACTGAGGATGTTTGCCTTGCAAACGCAATTATAGTCTGCCTAACATTAAGTGGTGGTATAAAGTCAAAGGACTACACTGGCATGCTGGAACAAAGCCTCCACTGTGTCATTGATGCTAGATGCTACTATCCAATTGCTTCAGAACAGGCCTATCTGAGAGCACATCTCGGGTTAATGCTATCTGGGGTCCTTGGTAGGTCCCTACCCTAACCTTAACCCCCTACCGTAACCATAACTTATACCTAACCTTAACCATTTTAAATGTCAACTTTAATTGGGTATGGATGTCCCAAGTATCCTGGATAGCAAGGACCAAGTGCTGTAGACCTACCTGCCTGGGGGAATCATATAGCTTGGTCTATTAAAGCGTGCAATAGCTGACACGGTCACAAGGAAATGAGGCAAAGGCACAATGAGCATGCGTGTCACTGCAGTTCAGAAAGTTATTGTGATGTGTGATGCACGGCCCTGTTCTTTCTCCCTATTGAGCCTGTCATTATCATTCCCCTGATTTGGCTCTTTTTCTGTCTCTCCCTTTGCTTTCACTAACTGCCGGTCATTAGGTGGGTGGAATTGTAACTAACTCGGTGTATGATCTCCCTGAAGGTTTATACATTAACCTCCTTACTTTTCCTTTTATTTTCTCCTCTCATTGTTTCTTACTCTCTTGCTCTTCTCATCTTTGTTGTCATATGTCACTCAACCTGACTCTGAGGCTATTAAAAGTTGACTTTGAAAACAATATGCTCTAGCTAGCCGATATCCATTATCAGTGGATAGGCAGTGGCATCAGTCCTAGCCTATTGGCATCTTGGTTAATTACATAAATACAGTTAGGAGGAGTACATTTAGTTCATGAGTTTCGAAACTTGCTGACTGAAGAGATTCTTCTCCGTATTCAGCCTGTCTCTTTGGTTCAAAGCAGCCATAATCTGTGGGATGTTCAGTTCTTTTGTCATCATGTCTGTCCCTATGCTGAATAGCTGCGTTGATAACCAGCCAACGTCATTGATATGCCCTTTCCCCCCGTCCTCTCTCTAGCACCCCTTACAGTGTATGTGTGGCAACAACATGTCTCTGCCGCTGCTTGCCGAGGCTGTGACGGTGTCCGGGACAGAGAAGGAGACCGCTGCGGTGAGAGACCACACCAACACCATAGTGTCACTTATGGCATCCATCAGCAAATTTGCCCACTTGTATCAAAGGAAGTGCAAGAGTTGCCTTGCTAAACTTGATTTGTAGTTCATAGGCACTGTAAACTGGGGCTGGGACGATACTAGTATTGCAGTATTTTTGTCCATGGCAAAAATTTAAAACAAGTCTTTAGTCCTTTAAAAACCTGCTGTATGTAAAATATTGTGTTCTTTGAATAAAAATAAATAAATAAAAGATGACAATGATGTTTCTCTAATATTAGGACTTATTCCTAAAGAAATCTGCTTTGTGTTTTGTTTACTTGCCAAGATACTGACAAGTATTTATTTGTTTTTCCAATTCAAAGAACACTATTTTACCTACAGCAGGTTTTTAAAGGACTAAAGACTTTGGTTAAAAAAATTTGCCATGGAAAAAAATACTGCAATACTAGTATCGTCCCAGCCCTAGTTTACAGAAACAAGTATCGTGATACTGGTATCATCCCGGCCCTACTGTGAACCCACTGGACAAAAAGTGCTTAAATCGACGTTTTATTCCATGTGATTTCAACAAAAATAATCAGTGTGGTGACGTTGAATCAATGTGGAAAATTTATTGGATTTGCAAAAAGTTCTCAACGTAAGGGAATTTAGTCTTTTTTTCACCCAACTTTTAACCCAAATCCAATGACATGGTTATTTTTTGTTGTTGATTTCACATTGTACTTCCGGCGCCGACAGAGATGGTTGCCTCGTTTCGCCTTCCTAGGAAACTTTTGTTTTGTGTTATTTCTTACATTGTTACCCCAGGAAATATTAGGTTTTATTACAAACAGTTGGGAAGAACTATTGGATATAAGAGCAACGTCAACTCACCAACATTACGACCAGGAATACGACTTTCCCGAAGGGGATCCTCTGTTTGGTCCACCACCCAGGACAATGGATCGGATCCCAGCCGGCGAACCGAAACAACAGCGCCACAGATGGAGCGGTCTTCTGGTCAGGCTCCGTAGACGGGCACATCGTGCACCGCTCCCGAGCATACTACTCTCCAATGTCTAGTCTCTAGACAACAAGGTAGACGAAATCCGAGGAAGGGTTGCCTTCCAGAGAGACATCAGAGATTGTAAAGTTCTTTGTTTCACGGAAACATGGCTTACTCGGGATACGTTATCAGAGTCGGTACAGCCACCTGGCTTCTTCACGCATCGCACCGACAGAAACAAACATCTTTTTGGTAAGTTGAAGGGCGGGGGTGTATGCCTTATGATTAACGAGACGTGGTGTGAACATAACAACATACAGGAACTCAAGTCCTTTTGTTCACCTGACCTAGAACTCCTTACAATCAAATGCTGACCACATTATCTACCAAGAGAATTCTCTTCGATCATAATCACAGTCGTGTATATCCCCCCAAGCAGACACCTCGACGGCCCTGAAAGAACTTCATTTGACTATGTAAACTGGAAACCACATATCCTGAGGCTGCATTTATTGTAGCTGGGGATTTTAACAAGGCTAATCTGAAAACAAGGCTCTCTAAATTTTATCAGCATATTGAATGCGCGTCCCGGGCTGGCAAAACTCTGGATCATTGTTATTCAAACTTTCGCGATGCATATAAAGCCCTCCCCTGCCCTCATTTCTGAAAATCTGACCACGACTCCATTTTGTTGCTCCCAGCCAAAAGACAGAAACTAAAACAGGAAGCGCCTGTGCTCAGGTCTGTTCAACGCTGGTCCAACCAATCGGATTCCACGCTTCAAGATTGCTTCAATCACGTGGACTGGGATATGTTCCACATAGCGTCGGACGATAACATTGATGAATACGCTGATTCGATGAGCGAGTTTATTAGCAAGTGCATCAGTGATGTTGTACCCACAGCGTCTATTAAAACATTCCCCAACCAGAAACCGTGTATTGATGACAGCATTCGCACCAAACTGAAACCGCGAACCACTGCTTTTAATCAGGGCAAGGTGACCGGAAACATGACCGAATACAAACAGTGTAGCTATTCCCTCCGCAAGGCAATCAAACAAGCTAAGCGTCAGTATAGAGACAAAGTAGAGTCGCAATTCAACGGCTCAGACACGAGAGGTATGTGGCAGGGTCTACAGTCAATTACGGACTACAAAAGGAAAACCAGCCCCGTCGTGGACCACGATGTCTTGCTCCCAGACAACTAAACAACTTCTTTGCTCGATTTGAGGACAACACAGTGCCACTGTAACTGAGCTAAATGACTATCGCCCCGTAGCACTCACTTCCGTCATCATGAAGTGCTTTGAGACACTAGTCAAGGACCATATCACCTCCACCTTACCTGACACCCTAGACCCACTCCAATTTGCTTACCGCCCCAATAGGTCCACAGACGACGCAATCGCAATCACACTGCACACTGCCATAACCCATCTGGACAAGAGGAATACCTATCTAAGAATGCTGTTCATCGACTACAGCTCGGCATTTAACACCATAGTACCCTCCAAACTCGTCATTAAGCTCGAGACCCTGGGTCTCGACCCCGCCCCGTGCAACTGGGTCCTGGACTTCCTGACGGGCCGACCCCAGGTTGTGAGGGTAGGTAGCATCTCCACCCCGCTGATTCTCAACACTGGGGCCCCACAAGGGTGCGTTCTCAGCCCTCTCCTGTACTCCCTGTTCACCCATGACTGCGTGGCCATGCACGCCTCCAACTCAATCAAGTTTGCAGACAACACTACAGTGTTAGGCTTGATTACCAACAACGACAAGACGGACTACAGGGAGGAGGTGAGGGCCCTCGGAGTGTGGTGTCAGGAAAATAACCTCTCACTCAACATCAACAAAACAAAGGAGATGATCGTGGACTTCAGGAAACAGCAGAGGGAGCACCCCCCCTATCCACATCGACGGGACAGTAGTGGAGAAGGTGGAAAGTTTTAAGTTCCTCGGGGTACACATCACGGACAAACTGAAATGGTCCACCCACACAGACAGTGTGGTGAAGAAGGTGCAACAGAAGGCTGAAGAAATTCGGCTTGTCACCAAAAACACTCACAAACTTTTACAGATGCACAATCGAGAACATCCTGTCGGGCTGTATCACCGCCTGGTACGGCAACTGCTCCGCCCACAACAGTAAGGCTCTCCAGAGGGTAGTGAGGTCTGCCCAACGCATCACCGGGGGCAAACTACCTGCCCTCCAGGACACCTACACCACCCGATGTCACAGGAAGGCCAAAAAGATTATCATCAAGGACACCAACCACCCGAGCCACTGTCTGTTCACCTCGCTATCATCCAGAAGGCGAGGTCAGTACAGGTGCATCAAAGTGGGGACCGAGAGACTGAAAAACAGCTTCTATCTCAAAGCCATCAGACTGTTAAACAGCCATCACTAACATTGAGTGGCTGCTGCCAACATACTGACTCAAATCTCTAGCCACTTTAATAATGAAAAATTAATGTAATAACTGTATCACTAGCCACTTTAAACAATGCCACTTTATATTATGTTTACATACCCTACATTACTCATCTCATATGTATATACTGTACTCTATACCATCTACTGCATCTTGCCTATGCCGTTCGGCCATCGCTCATTCATATATTTTTATGTACATATTATGTACTTATTCATTCCTTTACACTTGTGTGTGTGTATAGGGTAGTTGTTGTGAAATTGTTAGGTTAGATTACTTGTTCGATATTACTGCATTGTCGGAACTAGAAGCACAAGCATTTCGCTACACTCGCATTAACATCTGCTAACCATGTGTGTGTGACAAATACAATTTGATTTGAATGCATCAATTCACGAGATGATTTGGTATGGTTGCACAGCCCTATCAGAACTGTGCCATGTTAAAACCGCTTGAAGGCATAACAAACGGATTACATCAGTTATTTGGATCCGTAAGCACTTTTAAGGTCAAAACCAACTCTATTGAATTCATTTCTGAATGCTCATATTTGATTTTTACCGAATTTTTAAATGTATTTTGTAGTTTTTTGTATGTTCTATCTGGCTCGCCAAATTCATTTTCTTTCTCTTATGCTGCCTCTGATTAAATACTAGTATTTAGTTGGCAAGCAGTAATATCAACTGAGTAGGAATTTGCCCTTTGTTGGGCCTGATTCACTTGTACATGGTGTTCATATGCAAATACAGTGCAGTAGCCATTGGTGTTCTTTGTGGTTCGTAATGCACCATTAACCAATGTAAAATGGTCACTCTCCCCAATTCTACCACAGGTGATCTTCCTTCATGGTTTGGGTGACTCAGGGTGAGTTTTCTGTCTGAAGCCTGTTGCATGCTTCCCAGTCAACAGTTTGCATGTATTATAAAAACATTTTGAGACGTTTTGGTGTTCGGCAGGTGTTTTTCCGGCTGTTCACGCACACAGCTTTTTTTTTTTTGTTGAGGCAAGTCGAAGTTCGGTAGCCGAAGTCCGCGCCCCTTTGTCAGTGATTGATCAACAGTACTACTCTTAGTAGGATTAGGTACTATGGACAGGATTCTTTAATTAACGTGTTTCTTGTCATTCAACGGCAGACGACTAGTTTTCATGCAAATGTTGTCACTTGAGAAATGCTGCACCGAACGTCTTAGTTAGATGTAAAATTGTGCGACTAAGACATCCTCTGCAAAAACGTCAAATCAAGAAAACTGTAATACATTATCTTAGATGAAATCAGACTATTTTGAGGAAGTGTGCACCTTCATATATACATACGGTCATTGGTGTATACTGACTGTTGTTGCTACGGCGTCTCGAGGGACAAACAGTAAAAATAGCTTATTTTTTAAACGTTACTTTTTCAAGCGATAGTCTTTAAAGGGAGTATGCGAGCCACAGACATTCACTTCGCCTAGCCATGTTTTGCTATGAGGAAACCGAACCTAGTATGCGGGCGCCTTTATACTCTGTATAAATCGTTCTGTCTTCTAGGCGAATCTGTCAAGAGTACAACGTTCTCTCTCTGACTTGCTCTTTTTCTTCCTGTTGTCAGGCACGGCTGGGCAGATGCCATGACGGCTATCCGACTGCCACATGTAAAGTATATCTGTCCCCACGCGTAAGTCTGTATGATTGTCTGTCATATTTTCGGACAAGTTTATTTCTCAGCTTAAGTGCCCTCTGTCTCAATTTCCAGAGTAGGATGTAATACCAGCGTTGAATCTTATATTTGGTAGTTTCTGATCTTTCTATACAACCACTTTGTGTTCCTCCACCCATGTGCACTTACATTGATTCACTTGTTTGTCCGCAGGCCCAGAATCCCCGTCACTCTCAATATGAAGATGACCATGCCCTCATGGTGAGTCATATGTTTGCACTGATCTGAAAAATATGTTATTGACCAATGGCTTGACTCTAACATGCACTTCAGTGGAAAAGCGATCTCCTTTTGGTAAGAGATTTGTTGAACAAGGAATTCCTTCAAAGACGGATTCACACACACACACTATCAGGATACCAGGGGCCCATAAGATATACAGTGAGCTCCAAAAGTATTGGGACAGTGACATATTTTTTGTTGTTTTGGCTCTGTACTACAGCATTTTGGATTTAAAATAATACAATGATTGAGGTTAAAGTGCAGACTGTCAGCTTTAATGTCAGGGAATTTGAGCTTTTCGTCCTCTAAAATATACAAAAAGTGGTGTAATTTCTCAACGGTTCATCCGATATAGATGAAAACCCTCAAATTAAAGCTGACAGTCTACACTTTAACCTCATCGACGTTGAATCATTTCAAATCCAAAGTGCTTGAGTACAGAGCCAAAACAACAAAACATTTCACTGTGCCAATACTTTTGGAGATCACTGTATGAGATGCGTATTAAATCGACTGACCATGGATCTGTAGGTTTGACCTGATGGGTCTCAGCCCAGATTCTCCAGAGGACGAGGCTGGCATCAAGAGGGCAGCGGAGAACAGTAAGTCATTCCGTGTGACACTAGTACTATACATGAGATATATATATATATATATATAATAGCATTGTAGATGCATATAGATATCATACCAAGCTCTATTCACATAACCATGTTAGCTAAAGCACAGTGTGCATCATAATTAGACATTATCAGCCCCACTATGTACTGTATACGTTCAATTTCCATTTTCACTCTTTTCCACAGTCAAGGCCATAATCGACCATGAGGCAAAGAATGGGATACCCGCCAATCGTGTGCTGCTTGGAGGGTTCTCTCAGGTAAGCGTCAATGTGAACCGCTATGGAGGTGATGTGCAAATGAAGTCCTCTTTTTCAAGTTCCCGATACTGCGATTTTTTTTTTATCTATTTTTTTCTCCAACGTTGGTGTAAACCATGTGAACATCTCTATAGGTCTAAACCCATTCTACCTCTCTTTCCCTCTATTGTTCCGTCTCCCAGGGTGGGGCTCTGTCCTTGTATACCGCTCTCACCTGTCAGCAGCAATTGGCGGGCGTGGTCGCTCTCAGTTGCTGGTTACCGCTTCACAAGAGTTTCCCACAGGTACAGTTACACAGCTTACTTGTTTGTCTAAAATGTACGGTACTCTCGGGGCCCCTGAACATTCCACAGAGCTGTTTCTTTTATTACTGGGCTGGATTCCAAACTGGAAAATGTACTCTCCCTTTGTCCTGGTCTTGGTCTTCACTTTTTGCTTGTATTATTTGGATGTAATGGTCTGTTGTTCCCATTAGGCGGCGAGCGCCAGTGGGAACCGAGACATGGCCATACTGCAGTGTCACGGGGAGATGGACCCCATGATCCCAGTGCAGTTTGGGGCCATGACGGCCGAGAAGCTCAAGGTCATAGTCAACCCTCAGAAAATCACCTTCCGGACCTACCCGGGACTCATGCACAGCTCCTGTCCTCAGGTAGAAGGGGATTTTGGTTGTAACATGCATGAGTATCGATGTTCTATATGTGTTAATATTTTTCTATGAGTATCGGTGTGGAAGTATTCATGGTGTTCGGTTTCTTTATAAGCCTCTTTATTTTGATTTTGCAGGAGATGGCAGCAGTGAAGGAATTCATTGAGAAGCAGTTGCCCCGAATCTGACCTCACCTCAACCCCACTGTGACCCTTAGACACTGACTTCTCACCTCTGACCTGCCATTCTCCCACTGGAAACAGCCATGAGCACTGCCCCCTCCCTCCCCATACATACACAGTAATACTTACTTTCACATATCATCGTCATATACACATAATACATTTCATAAAAATCCAACCAACGCACATCATACTGGACACACCATTTATAAACGCACATTTTGTTAACACACTGAAGTGCACACACAAGTCTTACCTTTTTGAGCGAGAATCACGCACTCACACAGTACATTCCCCTGGGATTCTTTTCTCTCTTATCCAACCCGCCATTGTCCCCTCTTTCTTTCTCTCAATCTCTCTCTCCTCTCATAACCTCCACTCCTGTTTCCCTTCTATGCTGTGTGTGTCAGTGAGTCAGTCAGTCAGTGAAGCAGTCAGTGTGCAGGTGGCCTTGTTGCTAGATGCCACCCGGTGTCAGAGAGCCTGGCTCAGGTTCAGCAGCCTGTGGTTCTGGTCCTCAGGCCCCGAGGTCTGGAGTGACTCTGGTGCCGTCTGGAGTGACTCTGGTGCCGTCTGGAGTGACTCTGGTGCCACGCTGCTCTGCATGCTATTCCCAATGGGTTCACGGCCACTGGCGGGGCTGTGGTCACACCCCAGCTACTCATGGGATGCCCCTGTTACTCCTGGGCGGCTCTACTTGTGCTGATTCTTCAAATATCTGACATTATTACAACAACAAAAAATGAAATAAAGGAACTATGGATCATTACTTTTGCCACCATCTTCTGTTCTTTACCACAATTTAGGGCTATTGATGATGTGGATAAAGTGTACATTTTATGATTTATTTTGTTTGACATGAATGGGAATGATAACAAAAATGAAGTGGCAGGATTTCATAAAAATCTATTGACTGATAAAGATTAAAATGTTGAATTTCATACACCTTAAATGGCTTTTAAAAAATCCTAGGAATTATTTTAGCTGCCGGTTCGTCTATTGCACAAAATAAATAGTCAGCGAAGCTAAACCTAGATTGGTGATGTCTCACACCAGATGGAACCAGACCAGGACATTGTGTAGTAGACACAACTTGACTCATTTGACTGCAGCTCTTCCTAGCCGTTCCCTCTCAGCATCTAGCATTTGACCAGTGAACCAAGTTCCATTCCATCCATGTGTCCAGCACACATCAGTTTCAGCTCTCACGCTGACAGGTCATTTTTTACTGTCGAGCAAAACTATTTACTCATTTGACAACTTACTGGCACCCACTAGTAAAGTGTGAAAAGGTCAGAGTTAACTCTGAAAATGGGTATACACTGGGAAGGCTTTGATAGAAAAAAGCTGTTCCTTTTTAATGGAAGGGTGATTTTTTGAAAAGCATTCATCTTGAACAACTTGTGGCTCTTGGGTGTATGACTTTAACTCTGAGTTTGTGTGCTAAAATAAGGTGTCCTGTATTTTCCTTCTGTCAATGTTTTCTCTCTTTATGATGACCTATTCTGTGTTACTGAAACCTAATTTAAAAGGGTAGACATTGGAGAATAAAAAATCTGTATTGATTGTTCTGCTATTTAATGAATGTCTCTTACTCCCTAAGTTGTCTGTTATTACATCTTTCCCCATGTCATCTTCCTTGACCCAACACATCTGTTGTTACTTTTCACTTGTACTAGTGGGCTACATTTTGTATTCTTTTCTCTGTTACTTTCTCTTTTATTTGTCTTCCATCCCTTTTTGCCCTCTAGTCCCATCCTATCCCCTAATTCCATGTGGGACAAGGTTGGATAAAGTGTCTCATGTGTTCTCCTGAGTTGTACTTTGTCTTTTGTTTGAATTTTTACGGTTGTGACTCATTTTGATTTTGTCATTTTGTCTCAATGTGTTTGGTCACTTTGTCATCTCATCTTTGTGTCTTTTTAATTTGACTGGCTAAAACATGTTGAGCGACTGTTGGTCCCTCAGGTTTATTTTTCCGAGACACCTGTATGTGTGTAATAAATGATTAAAATAACATCAGTGCATTTGAGTTGAGTTTTTTTGTTGTTGTGGAACGGTTATGGTAGTAATATTTCTGCTCTGTGAACTGTACATCACATCGTTCAAGAAATTGGGGCCGTCCAAAGCGTGCACGTGCACGTCTCTTGTGCAGACCATAGAGAATGATAGAGGCCTCTAGTAGCCCAAAGGGTGGTTCAGCATGGGCAGCGCCATTGGAGGGCTTCCACCATGCTTCTGCCATTTTTAAAGTAGCCAACTGGTTGGGAATTCCTATGGGTTGTAGCCTCAATGGCGCTGCAGACGCTATACAGACGCTATAATGCCACCGATATAAAGTTGAGTCCTCTATGTCTATGGTGCAGACTAAGAAATGTATGTATTTGGGTAGTTAAGTGGTAGTTACCACGCTAAATGAACAGGACAAGCTATATAACATAAATATTTCAGGGATTGAAACGATCGAGTCTGTTTGAAAGGAGTCTGTCACTTAAGTGTGACATGCATGAATTGTAATGACATGCATGTAATGTAATGTAATGACCATGCATGAATTGATCTACTACTGTAACGGCATCAGAAAGGTAAACGTAATGTTTCTTGAGACATTTAGCTATATAATAGCTTCTCCTTCGCCTTCTCTAATGCACTTTTTTTTGGTCTTTGAGTTGTGTTTCAGAGAGTAAACAAAAGTCGACCCGTCCCCAAGAGGAGTGAGGTGAGTTCAGAAACTCAAGAAAAGGCATCTGTTTGCACCACTGCATTGTCGACCATTGTCTTATAATTCATCACATTTCACAAGCCTATTTTCGGGGGGAAAAGGCACATATAGTTAACCACTGCCTGCCAATCTCTCAAAATATAATATGTAGGCTAGGAGATAGCCTACCACAGATGCATTCTTGCCACCGATGCAATTGTTAGTCCTTTTTCCAGACATGGGGATGCTTATTACATTCGATAATGCGAAGCATAAATTCACAGATAAGCTATGGTGATGTGAGGGACCAGTTTGAATGACAAAAGAAACAGAACACATTTATTAATGGTGTCTTTATTGGGTTATAGGCAAACAGTAATTTGACAACAATGGTAAATAGTATCCAGGCACATGAGCGATTGGTGGATTTCCCAGGCATTGCAGCTGTGCTTTTCCACAGGAATATGAATGTTCCCTCCAATGTCAGAAACTTACTTTTTTTTTGTTTTGTATTTGCATATTCTTGCACTTTTAATAGTGGCTGTCAAATTGTAAGTGAAAATTGCTTTTTATTCCTGCATCTCCACCATCAGTCTTTGGGTTAAACCTATTCCTGAACTAAAAAGCAAAAGTATGGATAGTCTCCATAGAGTATCCTTTTTAGTCCAGGAAACCGGCCCATGGTGCATTGATTCTTTTGACATGACATGAAAAGCTTTCGCAAAACTTCAAACTCAGCTCTCACAGACCACTGTTGTGGGGCAAGTGTGTATGCCCCACTGCCAAGTTCTTGTGCCAACTTGGAGTAACTTTCCTTGCCATTCACGACAAGGAACAGGTTATAAGCAATTTCCTGGGTAATGACTCATTTATTAGTGTCCCCTTTCAGCTGCCTCCGACAACAATGGTTTAGGTCTGCTGAGGCCAACCTGACCCTCTGTGTCTGTGTTACTGTCGTTGCTGATTATTGACCCAACCTTGCAATGTAAATGCTTTTAAATTAGGACTGACTGAGTGAATCCCAGACCCCACTGAAGTTCATAAAGGGAAACATTGCTCATATCAAAATAATCAAGTGTATTTTGTCCTTCAGTCACTGCTAGTATCCATTACTGCACTGCAAATTCATCCCATCTGAGAACATATTAACACATGTTTGTTGTAATTGTGGATGTATAGAGACAGAGATGCAGAAATAACCAAATGAAATACATTAGAATCACACGCTTATACATGAATTACAAGGCTTTTACACTTACAAAATACTGGCTTAAAGAACAACAACTGTCCCCGAGACAAATATAGAATAGCACTTTGTTTATTGCAAATTCTGTGTGTATAAAAATAAGAAAACTAAAAGTAATAGATATAACTTGTTTTGACAAATTATGACGACAAATCTTGATAAGAGTCCATTCAGTATCCAGTGCACCTTCAACAAAAGCTGTAAAAAGATATAATAAATACATAATTCGTTATAAAATATAATAAATACATAAAAGGTACATTTTGCTCTCTCTAGATCTAATGTTCAGTGCAAACTTAGTTCATCATAATTGTAAATGCGTAGCACTGCAATACTGCACGACACTTACAACGCCGCAATTTAGCCATATGAATCAGGTTGTTGCATATCATCATCTCAACATGACTTCTTATCACTTGGGCATAGTAGAATACATATCATACTTGATGTAACTGAATGAATAATGACTGATGCTGTTGTTTCACAATTCATATTACTGAACTCGATTTTTTTCACACAGTCTTTACATAGCAATTCGTTTATTTTGAGCCCCGCTGATATTGTTGTGAAGGCTGGCGATACCATCGCACACTAAATGCAATTCTTTGGAAAAGCTATGAAAAAAGAAATACACATTGAATTAAAGTTGTTCAACTTCATGTACTCTCTCTAAGCTTCTATTGAAGCACAATTTTGCTGACTTAAGAGTTGGGACTAGACTATGTTCTCCTCCTCTTCTTCACACTCTTCTTCACACCTTCCGCAGCAGTCACAACAGCGGCAGCAGCCACAGCAGTAGCGCCAAAGCCACCGTAGCAACCTGCTGAATGGAGAAGCTTCTGCTCCTACTACGCTCATCTGAGCATCCTCTATCACCGTGGGCTCCTCTGATTGACCCTGGAGCTCCAGTGAGGAACTGGCGAATGTCATATCCACTGTGGTTTGCTCTGTTTGTTGACTTATTTCTGCCAGCATACTGTACTCCTCCGTTGTTGATTCCTCCATCAACCACATTCTCTCTTCTTCTGTGGTTAATACCACGTCTGAGGTTTGGATACCTTTGTCACTTGTCTTGAGTGTTTCCATCTCTTTTTCCATATTAACCTGCAGTCTCTCGATCTCTCGGAACATCTCCACTTTTAGCATCTCAAGCTCCTGGTCCTTCTCCTGAAGTTTCCTCCTGCCTCTGTCCCACTCTCTTTGCCGAACTTGGCTGTCTCTCTCCAACTCGTCCTTCATCTTCTTTAGCTCTTCCTTCTCTCTTTGTATCCTTGTTCTCTGTACCAACTCATGTCTCTGAATCACTGCTAGTCTTTCCTCTAGATGATCTTTCATCTCATGAACTCTGTGCTTAATCTTCTCAATCTCCTCCTTTTCTGCATGAGCCTCTTGACGGATTTTCTCCAAATGATCTCTCATTGGGAGCCTTTCATCTGTTGTCAGATCCAACTCCACTCGCGTTGTAGTTGTCTTCTGTCCGAGGTTGTTCTCAGTTTCTTCTCTGAGTTGAGTGGAATCTTCGACCTGTCTCTGGATCTCAGTGGAATCTTCGACCTGTCTCTGGATGTCAGTGGAATCTTCGACCTGTCTCTGGATGTCAGTGGAATCTTCGACCTGTCTCTGGATCTCAGTGGAATCTTCGACCTGTCTCTGGATCTCAGTGGAATCTTCGACCTGTCTCTGGATCTCAGGGGAATCTTCAACCTGTCTCTGGATCTCAGTGGAATCTTCGACCTGTCTCTGGATCTCAGTGGAATCTTCGACCTGTCTCTGGATCTCAGTGGAATCTTTGATCTGTCCGCGCATCTCAGTCTCCACCAGTTCTTTTTTGGCTGTCTGTATCTCAGCTCTGATCTGTTGCAGCTCCTTCTTCTGTCTCTCTATTTCCACCATGTTGTTTTCAATCTCTTTTCTCTGTTTGTCTATTTCAACCATCAGCAGTGCAAGCTCACGCTCCTCATCCTCATTCTTCAGCTGTCCTACTTCCTCAATGTCTTGCGTTTGTGTCACAGCATTCATATAGCTCCTTTTGTCTTTATGCTCAGTTTTGCTCACATCTTTTTCTGTTTCCTGCTTTACCAGTTTGACTTCCTCCATGTCTCCACGTTCTTGTTTTGTCTCTGCTGTATGTGTTATTTCTTTCTTCTTGTCCATCTCTCTACTGCCTACTGCCATTATATTGTCTGCTCCTGAGCTAAGAGTGTCTGTCTCTGCCGAAGGCCGCTCCAGGTGTTCCATTTTCCTCCCCCCCTCTTCTTTATGTTGAGTAATCCAGTAACCTTCTGTATCCTTTTCTCTCTGGATCTCAACCCTTATCTTTTCCAATTGATCCCTCTCACTCTTTAACATGTCATGCTTGTTTTGTATGTCGTTCATAATCTCGTCCAGCTCTTCTCTCTCCTTCTGTAACTTTTGCCTCAAGCCTTCAATTTCCGCCTCATGCTGGTTTAGTAGTAACAGTCTTTGCTCCAACTCGTACTTCCCCCAATCTGTCACGTTCTTGTTTTTATTTCTGTCTTCCATGTGTTTTTGTATGTCAGCTCTCATTTGTTCTAGATCATCTCTGTCCTTCTTGACTGAGTCCATCGTTTCTTCCTCGGTCTGAAGTGTCTCAACCTTGCTTTGTTCGCGTTCCTCCTTTACTTTTTCTGTCTGTGTTGTATGTGAGATGAAGACAACGTCATCCCTCTGTTTCTGAACGCTGTCCTCTCTTTCCTCCGGCGGAGGCACCTCCATCATTGCTGCACCCTTTCTTTTGTCAATTTCCTCCTTCGGTCTTTCTATTTCAGCTGTCATGTGTTCCAACTCATCCATCTCAGACCTTGTCTTTTCCAGTTCATCTCTCTCTCTTTCCACCAAGTCCATATTGTTCATCGTCTCTTGTCTCTGTCTTTCCATATCAGTCTTAAATTGCTCAAGAGTGTCCTTCTCATCCTTTAAGACGGTTGTAATTTGTTCAATTTCGCATCTTTGCTGTGTAATCTTAGACTTCATTTGTTGCAGGTCATCCTTCTCCCTTTCAATCATGGCCTTGTTAGAGTCTATTTCTTCTCTCTCACTTTGCATCTTAACATTCATCAGCTCTAAATATGCCTTCTTTTGCTCCATCTCCTCAATGATTCTCACATTGTCCTCCATTAGCTTTTGTATTTGGATAGCCATTTCCTCTGTACCCTCTTTCTCCATGGTTTCCTCCACAACGTTCTCCAGATCTTCCAACACTCTCTGGGACTCTGTGTTAACCGGTTCTAACCCATCCTTCTCCCTCTCTGTCTTCTCTTTTATGCCCTTAGTTTCCTCCTTTCTTTCTGTTTCTTTCAGGCGTTCAAGTTCTTCTCTGTCGTGTTTCAGAGTTTCCATCAGGGTGTCTTCCATTTGATCTTTCTGTTCGTCTATTTCAGCCTTTATCCTCATCACATCCTCCTTCTCCCTCTTTGTCATTTCAATGATGGCTTCCACCTCCTCTGTTTGTTTTTGCATGTCAGCAAGCTTCTCTTCCAGTTCATTCTTTTCCATGATTATAGCATTTTGTGTTTTGTCCATCTGTTCTTTTTGTCTGTCGATGTCCATTTGAATGTTTTCCAACTCTTCTTTTTTGACATTTAACTCTTCCATTTGTGTTGCAATGTCATCTCTCTGTAGTTGTATTTCAGCATTAATCTGCTCAAAATTTTCTTTCATCTTCCCAATACTCTCTTTCATACTCTGCTCTTCCTCTTTCAGTGAAGCCATCAGATTTTTTGCTCCATCTTCTTCTCCTTCTAACTCAACCCTTCTTTGTTCCAGCTGACTAATATCAATTTCTATCATGTCCTTGGTGTTATCCAGTTCTTGTATTTCTTTTTCCATCTTCATCTTAATCTGTTCCAAGTCACGTTTCTCCTTTGATATCATGTCCTTCATGTTGAATGTTTCTTGTTTCTCTGTCTTTATCTCAGCTTTCAACATTTCCAGTTCAGCGTTCTTTGTCTTGCTATCCTCAATAACATGCTCAATGTCCTCCTGGTCCTTCTGAATTTGAACAGCCCTGTCCTTAACATTCTCCTTTTCCCTCTTTGTCTCTTCCACGAGGTTGTCTAGATTCTCTGACCGTTTCTGTAAATCATTTTTGATCTTCTCAATCTCATCCATCTCATCCTGTATCTTTTGTTTGTTCTCCTCTATTTCCTGTCTTTGTTTTCCTATTTCAGACTTCATGGATTCCAACTCATCACTCTCTGTCATTGTCAACCTGTTGGTTTGTTCCAGGTCCTCTTGATCTATGTCATGACCTTCAACTTCTTCCATGTCTCTTTTGAGCTGTTCCTCCAAGCTGTCTTCCATGGGCTCTGTCTGTGTTTGTACTTCAGCCTTTATCACAGCTGTTGGTTCCGTGATTTTATCCATCTCCTCCCTTTGTTTTTGCAAGGCAGCATTCCTCTCGTCCAGTTGATTCTTTTCCACAAATATATATTTTCTCATCTCATCATGTTCTACTTTCTGTCTGTCGAGATCAGCTTGGATGTTTTCCACGTCTGCTTTTTTGACATTTAACTCCTCCATTTGGGCTGCAATGTCCTCTCGCTGTAATTGCATTTCAGCATTGATCTGCTCTTGGTTGTCTTTCATCTTCTCGATATCCTCCCTCATTCTTTGCTCTTCTTCTTTCAATTCATGAATCAACTGTTCATCCTCAAACTTTCTTCGTTCTAGCTGACCAACCTCTGTTTCTAATGTTCCCTTGCGTTGATCCATTTTCTCTCTCTCTCTTTCTAATTCAAGCCGAATTTGTTTCAGATTGTTTTTCTCGCTTGATACCATGTCCTTGATGTTTTGTGTCTCTTCTTTTCCTTTCTCTATCTCAGCTTTAACTAATTTCAATTCGTCTTTCTTTGTCTTGATATCCTCAATGACACTTTTAATTTCCTCCCTTTTCTTCTGGGTTTGGACAGTCATGTCCTCAATAGTCTCCTTCTCCATCTGTGTCTCCTCAATGAGATTGTCTAGAGTTTTTGATCGTTTCTGTAACTCCATCTTAATCTGTTTCAGCTCATACTTTTCATCCTGCATCTTTTGTTGCTCTTGTTCTATTTCCTCCCTCTTGTTTTGCATGTACTCTTTCTGTCTGTTGATACTTGTCATGGTGTCCTCCAACTCTTTCTTTTTGACATTCAGCTCTTTCGTTTTACTTTCAATGTCCTCTCTCTTCAGCTGCATTTCAGCATCAATCTGCTCCAGATTGCTCTTCGTCTTCTTGATATCCTCCCTCATTTGTTGTTGGTCTTCTGTCAGTTTTCTCTCTATTTCGACCTTTGTCGCTTCCAGCCTTTCCATATCGATTGCTATCTTGATCTTGGTATTATCAATTTCTTCTCTTTCTCTTGCCATCTCCATCTTCATTTGTTCCAGATATTTTTGATCCTTTAATACAATGTCCTTGATATTCTCTGTTTCTTCCTTCTCTACCTCCACTTTTGTAAATTCCAGTGCGTGTCTTCTTATCTCGGGTTCTACCATGACGCTTTGAATTTCCTCCTTTTCCTTCTGGAATTGGACAGGCATGCCCTCAACATTCTCCTTTTTGCTCTTCATCTGTAAATCAGCCTTGGTCTGTTCCAGCCCATCCTTTTCATCTTGTATATTTTGTTTGTCTTCTTCTATTTCCCTTCTCTGGTTTTGTATTTCCTCCTTTTCTCTGTAAATATCAGTCAACATGTTTTCCAGCTCTCTCTTTTTGACATCCAACTCTTCCATTTTACTTTCAATATCATCTCTCTTCAGCTGTATTTCAGTATCTAGGTTTTCTTTCATCTTCCTGATATCCTCCCTCATTCTTTGGTCTTCCTCCTTCAATTCAGCAATCAGTTTTTCAGATTGATATTTTCCATTCTCTACCTCAGCCTTTCTATTTTCCAGCTCATCCATATCCATTTCAATCTTGCCCTTGGCGATATCAATTTCTTCCTTCTCTCTTTCAATCTCAATCGCCATTTGTTCTAGTTTGTCTTTTTCCTTGGAGATCATTTCCTTGACGTTTTCTGTTTCTTCCTTCTCTCCGTCAGCCGTTGCTTTCATCAATTCCAGATCAGCTTTCCTTGTCTTGATATCCTCAACAATACTTTCGACTTCCTCCCGTTCCTCCTGAATCTGGAAAGCCGCACGTTCAATGTTCTCCTTCTTCCTCATTGTCTCCTCAATGAGGTTTTCCAGATTGTCTGATCGTGTTTGTAACTCCATCTTGATCTGTTCCAGTTCATCCTTTTCATCTTGCATCTTTTGTTTGTCTTGTTGTATTTCTTCCCGTTGATTTTGCATTTCCTCTTTATTTCTGTTGATATCTGTCATAGCCTTATTCATCTCGGCCTGTTTTACATTCAGCTCCTCCATCTTGCTTTCAATGCCTTCTCTCTGGGGTTGTATTCCTGTGTGGATCTGTTCCAGGTTCTCCTTCATCTTGCAGACTTCCTCCTTCACTCTTTGCTCTTCCTCTTTCAGTTCAGCCATCCAATATTCTGCTTCATATTTTCTATTCTCTATCTCAGCTTTTCTCTTCTCCAGCTCATTCATATCAACTGCAATATTGTCCTTGGTGTTATCCATTTCCTCTCTCTCTCTCTCCATCTCAATCTTCATTTGTTTAAGATCATTCTTTTGCTTTGATAGGACATCCTTGACATTTTCAGTCTCTGATTTCTCTTTCTCTAGTTCAGCTTTCATCAATACCAGTTCCTCTCTCTGTCTGTTGTTGTTGACTATCAAGTTTTCAATGTCCTCTTTTTCTTTCTGGATTTGGACAGTCATGTCGTCAACAATCTCTTTCTCCCTCTTTGTCTCGTCCATTATGTTGTCTAGATGTTCAGACCGTGTCTCTAACTCCATCTTGATCTGTTCCAGTTCCATCTTCTCCTTTGTTACCATGTCCTTGATGTTCTCTGTTTCTAGTTTCTCTTTATCCACCTCAGTTTTCATGAATTCCAGTTTCTCTGTCCGTTTGTTGTTCTCTTCGACAACACTTTCAATTTCCTTCCTTTCCTTCTGGACTTGAATAGTCATTGTCTCAGCATCCTCTTTCTCCCGCTTTGTTTTCTCAAAAAGTTTTTCTAGATTTTCTGATCGTGTTTCTATCTCCATCTTAATCCTTTCCAGATCACCCTTTTCCTTTATCATCTTTTGTTTGTCTTGTTCAATTTGCTGTCGTTGGTATTGCATGTCCTCTTTTTGTCTGTCGATATCTGTCATACCGTTTTCCATCTCGGCCTTTTGGATATTCAGCTCCTCCATCTTGCTTTCAATGTCTTCTCTCTGTAGTTGTATTTCAGCTTTGATCTGCTCTAGACTGTCTTTCATCTTGCATATTTCTTCCTTCATATTTTGCTCTTCGTCTTTCAGTTCAGCCATCAACATTTCTGCTTCATATTTTCCATTCTCGATCTCAGCTTTTCTCTGTTCCAGCTCATCCATCTCCGTCAAGATCTTGCCCTTGGTGATATCAATTTCTTCCCTCTCTCTTTCCATTTCAATCTTCATTTTCTCCATGTTGTCTTTCTCTTTTAAAATAATTTCCATGATATTTTCTGTTTCTCGTTTCTTTGTCATAATCTCAGTTTTCATCACTTCCTGATTAGCTTTTGTTCTCTTGGTATCCTCAAAAACACTTTTCATTTCCTTCCTTTCTTTCTGGATTTGTTCCATTTCCTCCATTAGTCCCTGGGTTTCAGACTTCATCAGATCAAACTCATCTCTCTCTTTCATAGTCAATCTCTTTTCTCTCTCAAAGGCTTCTTTTTCCTTCTGTATCTCCTCCTTTACATCTTCAAGTTGTTGTCTTTCCTTCGTGAGCTGTTCCTTCCAGTCATTTTCCATAGGCTCGGTCTGTGCTTCTGCTTCAGCCTTCAAGCTCGTCAAGTCTTCCCTTTGTCTTTTCATCAGTTCAAGACTGATATCCAATTCCTCTTTCTCCTTACTTATCTTACCTCGCCTCTCTTCCAACTGATCTTTTTCTTTCAGTGTTTCATCCTTCCTGTCTTTCACTTCCTTCTTCTCTCTATCTAGTTCTTCACGCATTTTTTCCAACTCAAGCAATTTTGCATTCACTTGGTTCTTTTCACTGTCAATTTCATCTCTAAGTCTTTTGATTTCATAACTGTCCTGCTTTAAGTTGTCCATCTTCCTTCCTATTTCTTCCTGCATTCTATCCTCTTCCTCTTTGAGTCTAGCCATCTTCTTTTCCATGTTCTCCTTTTCTCTCACCATTTCTGCCTCTTTCACTCTCAGTTCACCCATTGAGTTTTCTATCATTTCCTTGTCATTATCCACCTCTAGCAACTGTTTTTTCATGTCCATCGTCATTTGTTCCAAATGTTCTTTCTCTTTCCTTTGGTCTTCCATGTGAGATTCTGTCTCCTCTCTCTGTTGCTGTGTCTCATTCCTCATTTGTTCCAGCTCCTCTCTCTTCTTTGTTAGCACATCCCGACTTTCTTCGATGTCTTGTTTCTCTCTTTCAATCTTGTCATTCATGAGTTCCAGTTCGTTCTGCTTTTGTTTGTTCTTTTCCATGAAACCCACCATTTCTTCCCTTTGTTTTTGAGTTTGGATAGCCAGTTCTTCCACCTTCCCCCTCTCCCGTCTTGTCTCATCCATGACCTGATTTATGTCTTCAGACCGTCTTTCTAACTCAGCTTTGATCTGTTCCAGCTTTTCCGTTTCCACACGAATGTCTTGTTTGTTTTGTTCCATTTCCTCCAATTGTCCCTGGGTTTCAGACTTCATCAGGTCAAACTCATCTCTCTCTTTCATAGTCAATTCCTTTTTTCTCTCAAAGGCTTCTTTTTCCTTCTGTATCTCCTCCTTTACATCTTCAAGTTGTTGTCTTTCCTTCGTGAGCTGTTCCTTCCAGTCATTTTCCATAGGCTCGGTCTGTGCTTCTGCTTCAGCCTTCAAGCTCGTCAAGTCTTCCCTTTGTCTTTTCATCAGTTCAAGACTGATATCCAATTCCTCTTTCTCCTTACTTATCTTACCTCGCCTCTCTTCCAACTGATCTTTTTCTTTCAGTGTTTCATCCTTCCTGTCTTTCACTTCCTTCTTCTCTCTATCTAGTTCTTCACG
Source organism: Salvelinus fontinalis (assembly GCF_029448725.1). Classification (NCBI taxonomy): domain Eukaryota; kingdom Metazoa; phylum Chordata; class Actinopteri; order Salmoniformes; family Salmonidae; genus Salvelinus; species Salvelinus fontinalis. The sequence continues at coordinate 39,401,710 of NC_074696.1, read as the reverse complement.
CATTTTTTCCAACTCAAGCAATTTTGCATTCACTTGGTTCTTTTCACTGTCAATTTCATCTCTAAGTCTTTTGATTTCATAACTGTCCTGCTTTAAGTTGTCCATCTTCCTTCCTATTTCTTCCCGCATTCTATCCTCTTCCTCTTTGAGTCTAGCCATCTTCTTTTCCATGTTCTCCTTTTCTCTCACCATTTCTGCCTCTTTCACTCTCAGTTCACCCATTGAGTTTTCTATCATTTCCTTGTCATTATCCACCTCTAGCAACTGTTTTTTCATGTCCATCGTCATTTGTTCCAAATGTTCTTTCTCTTTCCTTTGGTCTTCCATGTGAGATTCTGTCTCCTCTCTCTGTTGCTGTGTCTCATTCCTCATTTGTTCCAGCTCCTCTCTCTCCTTTGTTAGCACATCCCGACTTTCTTCGATGTCTTGTTTCTCTCTTTCAATCTTGTCATTCATGAGTTCCAGTTCGTTCTGCTTTTGTTTGTTCTTTTCCATGAAACCCACCATTTCTTCCCTTTGTTTTTGAGTTTGGATAGCCAGTTCTTCAACCTTCCCCCTCTCCCGTCTTGTCTCATCCATGACCTGATTTATGTCTTCAGACCGTCTTTCTAACTCAGCTTTGATCTGTTTCAGCTTTTCCTTCTCCACACGAATGTCTTGTTTGTTTTGTTCCATTTCCTCCAATTGTCCCTGGGTTTCAGACTTCATCAGATCAAACTCATCTCTCTCTTTCATAGTCAATGTCTTTTCTCTCTCAAAGGCTTCTTTTTCCTTCTGTATCTCCTCCTTTACATCTTCAAGTTGTTGTCTTTCCTTCGTGAGCTGTTCCTTCCAGTCATTTTCCATAGGCTCGGTCTGTGCTTCTGCTTCAGCCTTCAAGCTCGTCAAGTCTTCCCTTTGTCTTTTCATCAGTTCAAGACTGATATCCAATTCCTCTTTCTCCTTACTTATCTTACCTCGCCTCTCTTCCAACTGATCTTTTTCTTTCAGTGTTTCATCCTTCCTGTCTTTCACTTCCTTCTTCTCTCTATCTAGTTCTTCACGCATTTTTTCCAACTCAAGCAATTTTGCATTCACTTGGTTCTTTTCACTGTCAATTTCATCTCTAAGTCTTTTGATTTCATAACTGTCCTGCTTTAAGTTGTCCATCTTCCTTCCTATTTCTTCCCGCATTCTATCCTCTTCCTCTTTGAGTCTAGCCATCTTCTTTTCCATGTTCTCCTTTTCTCTCACCATTTCTGCCTCTTTCACTCTCAGTTCACCCATTGAGTTTTCTATCATTTCCTTGTCATTATCCACCTCTAGCAACTGTTTTTTCATGTCCATCGTCATTTGTTCCAAATGTTCTTTCTCTTTCCTTTGGTCTTCCATGTGAGATTCTGTCTCCTCTCTCTGTTGCTGTGTCTCATTCCTCATTTGTTCCAGCTCCTCTCTCTCCTTTGTTAGCACATCCCGACTTTCTTCGATGTCTTGTTTCTCTCTTTCAATCTTGTCATTCATGAGTTCCAGTTCGTTCTGCTTTTGTTTGTTCTTTTCCATGAAACCCACCATTTCTTCCCTTTGTTTTTGAGTTTGGATAGCCAGTTCTTCCACCTTCCCCCTCTCCCGTCTTGTCTCATCCATGACCTGATTTATGTCTTCAGACCGTCTTTCTAACTCAGCTTTGATCTGTTCCAGCTTTTCCTTCTCCACATGAATGTCTTGTTTGTTTTGTTCCATTTCCTCCAATTGTCCCTGGGTTTCAGACTTCATCAGATCAAACTCATCTCTCTCTTTCATAGTCAATCTCTTTTCTCTCTCAAAGGCTTCTTTTTCCTTCTGTATCTCCTCCTTTACATCTTCAAGTTGTTGTCTTTCCTTCGTGAGCTGTTCCTTCCAGTCATTTTCCATAGGCTCGGTCTGTGCTTCTGCTTCAGCCTTCAAGCTCGTCAAGTCTTCCCTTTGTCTTTTCATCAGTTCAAGACTGATATCCAATTCCTCTTTCTCCTTACTTATCTTACCTCGCCTCTCTTCCAACTGATCTTTTTCTTTCAGTGTTTCATCCTTCTTGTCTTTCACTTCCTTCTTCTCTCTATCTAGTTCTTCACGCATTTTTTCCAACTCAAGCAATTTTGCATTCACTTGGTCCTTTTCACTGTCAATTTCATCTCTAAGTCTTTTGATTTCATAACTGTCCTGCTTTAAGTTGTCCATCTTCCTTCCTATTTCTTCCCGCATTCTATCCTCTTCCTCTTTGAGTCTAGCCATCTTCTTTTCCATGTTCTCCTTTTCTCTCACCATTTCTGCCTCTTTCACTCTCAGTTCACCCATTGAGCTTTCTATCATTTCCTTGTCATTATCCACCTCTAGCAACTGTTTTTTCATGTCCATCATCATTTGTTCCAAATGTTCTTTCTCTTTCCTTTGGTCTTCCATGTGAGATTCTGTCTCCTCTCTCTGTTGCTGTGTCTCATTCCTCATTTGTTCCAGCTCCTCTCTCTCCTTTGTTAGCACATCCCGACTTTCTTCGATGTCTTGTTTCTCTCTTTCAATCTTGTCATTCATGAGTTCCAGTTCGTTCTGCTTTTGTTTGTTCTTTTCCATGAAACCCACCATTTCTTCCCTTTGTTTTTGAGTTTGGATAGCCAGTTCTTCAACCTTCCCCCTCTCCCGTCTTGTCTCATCCATGACCTGATTTATGTCTTCAGACCGTCTTTCTAACTCAGCTTTGATCTGTTCCAGCTTTTCCTTCTCCACACGAATGTCTTGTTTGTTTTGTTCCATTTCCTCCAATTGTCCCTGGGTTTCAGACTTCATCAGATCAAACTCATCTCTCTCTTTCATAGTCAATCTCTTTTCTCTCTCAAAGGCTTCTTTTTCCTTCTGTATCTCCTCCTTTACATCTTCAAGTTGTTGTCTTTCCTTCGTGAGCTGTTCCTTCCAGTCATTTTCCATAGGTTCGGTCTGTGCTTCTGCTTCAGCCTTCAAGCTCGTCAAGTCTTCCCTTTGTGTTTTCATCAGTTCAAGACTGATATCCAATTCCTCTTTCTCCTTACTTATCTTACCTCGCCTCTCTTCCAACTGATCTTTTTCTTTCAGTGTTTCATCCTTCCTGTCTTTCACTTCCTTCTTCTCTCTATCTAGTTCTTCACGCATTTTTTCCAACTCAAGCAATTTTGCATTCACTTGGTCCTTTTCACTGTCAATTTCATCTCTAAGTCTTTTGATTTCATAACTGTCCTGCTTTAAGTTGTCCATCTTCCTTCCTATTTCTTCCCGCATTCTATCCTCTTCCTCTTTGAGTCTAGCCATCTTCTTTTCCATGTTCTCCTTTTCTCTCACCATTTCTGCCTCTTTCACTCTCAGTTCACCCATTGAGTTTTCTATCATTTCCTTGTCATTATCCACCTCTAGCAACTGTTTTTTCATGTCCATCGTCATTTGTTCCAAATGTTCTTTCTCTTTCCTTTGGTCTTCCATGTGAGATTCTGTCTCCTCTCTCTGTTGCTGTGTCTCATTCCTCATTTGTTCCAGCTCCTCTCTCTCCTTTGTTAGCACATCCCGACTTTCTTCGATGTCTTGTTTCTCTCTTTCAATCTTGTCATTCATGAGTTCCAGTTCGTTCTGTTTTTGTTTGTTCTTTTCCATGAAACCCACCATTTCTTCCCTTTGTTTTTGAGTTTGGATAGCCAGTTCTTCCACCTTCCCCCTCTCCCGTTTTGTCTCATCCATGTCCTGATTTATGTCTTCAGACCGTCTTTCTAACTCAGCTTTGATCTGTTCCAGCTCTTCCTTCTCCACACGAATGTCTTGTTTGTTTTGTTCCATTTCCTCCAATTGTCCCTGGGTTTCAGACTTCATCAGGTCAAACTCATCTCCCTCTTTCATAGTCAATCTCTTTTTTCTCTCAAAGGCTTCTTTTTCCTTCTGTATCTCCTCCTTTACATCTTCAAGTTGTTGTCTTTCCTTCGTGAGCTGTTCCTTCCAGTCATTTTCCATAGGCTCGGTCTGTGCTTCTGCTTCAGCCTTCAAGCTCGTCAAGTCTTCCCTTTGTCTTTTCATCAGTTCAAGACTGATATCCAATTCCTCTTTCTCCTTACTTATCTTACCTCGCCTCTCTTCCAACTGATCTTTTTCTTTCAGTGTTTCATCCTTCCTGTCTTTCACTTCCTTCTTCTCTCTATCTAGTTCTTCACGCATTTTTTCCAACTCAAGCAATTTTGCATTCACTTGGTTCTTTTCACTGTCAATTTCATCTCTAAGTCTTTTGATTTCATAACTGTCCTGCTTTAAGTTGTCCATCTTCCTTCCTATTTCTTCCCGCATTCTATCCTCTTCCTCTTTGAGTCTAGCCATCTTCTTTTCCATGTTCTCCTTTTCTCTCACCATTTCTGCCTCTTTCACTCTCAGTTCACCCATTGAGTTTTCTATCATTTCCTTGTCATTATCCACCTCTAGCAACTGTTTTTTCATGTCCATCGTCATTTGTTCCAAATGTTCTTTCTCTTTCCTTTGGTCTTCCATGTGAGATTCTGTCTCCTCTCTCTGTTGCTGTGTCTCATTCCTCATTTGTTCCAGCTCCTCTCTCTCCTTTGTTAGCACATCCCGACTTTCTTCGATGTCTTGTTTCTCTCTTTCAATCTTGTCATTCATGAGTTCCAGTTCGTTCTGTTTTTGTTTGTTCTTTTCCATGAAACCCACCATTTCTTCCCTTTGTTTTTGAGTTTGGATAGCCAGTTCTTCCACCTTCCCCCTCTCCCGTCTTGTCTCATCCATGTCCTGATTTACGTCTTCAGACCGTCTTTCTAACTCAGCTTTGATCTGTTCCAGCTTTTCCTTCTCCACACGAATGTCTTGTTTGTTTTGTTCCATTTCCTCCAATTGTCCCTGGGTTTCAGACTTCATCAGATCAAACTCATCTCTCTCTTTCATAGTCAATCTCTTTTCTCTCTCATAGGCTTCTTTTTCCTTCTGTATCTCCTCCTTTACATCTTCAAGTTGTTGTCTTTCCTTCGTGAGCTGTTCCTTCCAGTCATTTTCCATAGGCTCGGTCTGTGCTTCTGCTTCAGCCTTCAAGCTCGTCAAGTCTTCCCTTTGTCTTTTCATCAGTTCAAGACTGATATCCAATTCCTCTTTCTCCTTACTTATCTTACCTCGCCTCTCTTCCAACTGATCTTTTTCTTTCAGTGTTTCATCCTTCCTGTCTTTCACTTCCTTCTTCTCTCTATCTAGTTCTTCACGCATTTTTTCCAACTCAAGCAATTTTGCATTCACTTGGTTCTTTTCACTGTCAATTTCATCTCTAAGTCTTTTGATTTCATAACTGTCCTGCTTTAAGTTGTCCATCTTCCTTCCTATTTCTTCCCGCATTCTATCCTCTTCCTCTTTGAGTCTAGCCATCTTCTTTTCCATGTTCTCATTTTCTCTCACCATTTCTGCCTCTTTCACTCTCAGTTCACCCATTGAGTTTTCTATCATTTCCTTGTCATTATCCACCTCTAGCAACTGTTTTTTCATGTCCATCGTCATTTGTTCCAAATGTTCTTTCTCTTTCCTTTGGTCTTCCATGTGAGATTCTGTCTCCTCTCTCTGTTGCTGTGTCTCATTCCTCATTTGTTCCAGCTCCTCTCTCTCCTTTGTTAGCACATCCCGACTTTCTTCGATGTCTTGTTTCTCTCTTTCAATCTTGTCATTCATGAGTTCCAGTTCGTTCTGCTTTTGTTTGTTCTTTTCCATGAAACCCACCATTTCTTCCCTTTGTTTTTGAGTTTGGATAGCCAGTTCTTCCACCTTCCCCCTCTCCCGTCTTGTTTCATCCATGACCTGATTTATGTCTTCAGACCGTCTTTCTAACTCAGCTTTGATCTGTTCCAGCTTTTCTTTCTCCACACGAATGTCTTGTTTGTTTTGTTCCATTTCCTCCAATTGTCCCTGGGTTTCAGACTTCATCAGGTCAAACTCATCTCCCTCTTTCATAGTCAATCCCTTTTTTCTCTCAAAGGCTTCTTTTTCCTTCTGTATCTCCTCCTTTACATCTTCAAGTTGTTGTCTTTCCTTCGTGAGCTGTTCCTTCCAGTCATTTTCCATAGGCTCGGTCTGTGCTTCTGCTTCAGCCTTCAAGCTCGTCAAGTCTTCCCTTTGTCTTTTCATCAGTTCAAGACTGATATCCAATTCCTCTTTCTCCTTACTTATCTTACCTCGCCTCTCTTCCAACTGATCTTTTTCTTTCAGTGTTTCATCCTTCCTGTCTTTCACTTCCTTCTTCTCTCTATCTAGTTCTTCACGCATTTTTTCCAACTCAAGCAATTTTGCATTCACTTGGTTCTTTTCACTGTCAATTTCATCTCTAAGTCTTTTGATTTCATAACTGTCCTGCTTTAAGTTGTCCATCTTCCTTCCTATTTCTTCCCGCATTCTATCCTCTTCCTCTTTGAGTCTAGCCATCTTCTTTTCCATGTTCTCCTTTTCTCTCACCATTTCTGCCTCTTTCACTCTCAGTTCACCCATTGAGTTTTCTATCATTTCCTTGTCATTATCCACCTCTAGCAACTGTTTTTTCATGTCCATCGTCATTTGTTCCAAATGTTCTTTCTCTTTCCTTTGGTCTTCCATGTGAGATTCTGTCTCCTCTCTCTGTTGCTGTGTCTCATTCCTCATTTGTTCCAGCTCCTCTCTCTCCTTTGTTAGCACATCCCGACTTTCTTCGATGTCTTGTTTCTCTCTTTCAATCTTGTCATTCATGAGTTCCAGTTCGTTCTGCTTTTGTTTGTTCTTTTCCATGAAACCCACCATTTCTTCCCTTTGTTTTTGAGTTTGGTTAGCCAGTTCTTCCACCTTCCCCCTCTCCCGTCTTGTCTCATCCATGACCTGATTTATGTCTTCAGACCGTCTTTCTAACTCAGCTTTGATCTGTTTCAGCTTTTCCTTCTCCACACGAATGTCTTGTTTGTTTTGTTCCATTTCCTCCAATTGTCCCTGGGTTTCAGACTTCATCAGGTCAAACTCATCTCCCTCTTTCATAGTCAATCCCTTTTTTCTCTCAAAGGCTTCTTTTTCCTTCTGTATCTCCTCCTTTACATCTTCAAGTTGTTGTCTTTCTTTCGTGAGCTGTTCCTTCCAGTCATTTTCCATAGGCTCGGTCTGTGCTTCTGCTTCAGCCTTCAAGCTCGTCAAGTCTTCCCTTTGTCTTTTCATCAGTTCAAGACTGATATCCAATTCCTCTTTCTCCTTACTTATCTTACCTCGCCTCTCTTCCAACTGATCTTTTTCTTTCAGTGTTTCATCCTTCCTGTCTTTCACTTCCTTCTTCTCTCTATCTAGTTCTTCACGCATTTTTTCCAACTCAAGCAATTTTGCATTCACTTGGTTCTTTTCACTGTCAATTTCATCTCTAAGTCTTTTGATTTCATAACTGTCCTGCTTTAAGTTGTCCATCTTCCTTCCTATTTCTTCCCGCATTCTATCCTCTTCCTCTTTGAGTCTAGCCATCTTCTTTTCCATGTTCTCCTTTTCTCTCACCATTTCTGCCTCTTTCACTCTCAGTTCACCCATTGAGTTTTCTATCATTTCCTTGTCATTATCCACCTCTAGCAACTGTTTTTTCATGTCCATCGTCATTTGTTCCAAATGTTCTTTCTCTTTCCTTTGGTCTTCCATGTGAGATTCTGTCTCCTCTCTCTGTTGCTGTGTCTCATTCCTCATTTGTTCCAGCTCCTCTCTCTCCTTTGTTAGCACATCCCGACTTTCTTCGATGTCTTGTTTCTCTCTTTCAATCTTGTCATTCATGAGTTCCAGTTCGTTCTGCTTTTGTTTGTTCTTTTCCATGAAACCCACCATTTCTTCCCTTTGTTTTTGAGTTTGGATAGCCAGTTCTTCCACCTTCCCCCTCTCCCGTCTTGTCTCATCCATGACCTGATTTATGTCTTCAGACCGTCTTTCTAACTCAGCTTTGATCTGTTTCAGCTTTTCCTTCTCCACACGAATGTCTTGTTTGTTTTGTTCCATTTCCTCCAATTGTCCCTGGGTTTCAGACTTCATCAGGTCAAACTCATCTCCCTCTTTCATAGTCAATCCCTTTTTTCTCTCAAAGGCTTCTTTTTCCTTCTGTATCTCCTCCTTTACATCTTCAAGTTGTTGTCTTTCCTTCGTGAGCTGTTCCTTCCAGTCATTTTCCATAGGCTCGGTCTGTGCTTCTGCTTCAGCCTTCAAGCTCGTCAAGTCTTCCCTTTGTCTTTTCATCAGTTCAAGACTGATATCCAATTCCTCTTTCTCCTTACTTATCTTACCTCGCCTCTCTTCCAACTGATCTTTTTCTTTCAGTGTTTCATCCTTCCTGTCTTTCACTTCCTTCTTCTCTCTATCTAGTTCTTCACGCATTTTTTCCAACTCAAGCAATTTTGCATTCACTTGGTTCTTTTCACTGTCAATTTCATCTCTAAGTCTTTTGATTTCATAACTGTCCTGCTTTAAGTTGTCCATCTTCCTTCCTATTTCTTCCCGCATTCTATCCTCTTCCTCTTTGAGTCTAGCCATCTTCTTTTCCATGTTCTCCTTTTCTCTCACCATTTCTGCCTCTTTCACTCTCAGTTCACCCATTGAGTTTTCTATCATTTCCTTGTCATTATCCACCTCTAGCAACTGTTTTTTCATGTCCATCGTCATTTGTTCCAAATGTTCTTTCTCTTTCCTTTGGTCTTCCATGTGAGATTCTGTCTCCTCTCTCTGTTGCTGTGTCTCATTCCTCATTTGTTCCAGCTCCTCTCTCTCCTTTGTTAGCACATCCCGACTTTCTTCGATGTCTTGTTTCTCTCTTTCAATCTTGTCATTCATGAGTTCCAGTTCGTTCTGCTTTTGTTTGTTCTTTTCCATGAAACCCACCATTTCTTCCCTTTGTTTTTGAGTTTGGTTAGCCAGTTCTTCCACCTTCCCCCTCTCCCGTCTTGTTTCATCCATGACCTGATTTATGTCTTCAGACCGTCTTTCTAACTCAGCTTTGATCTGTTCCAGCTTTTCCTTCTCCACACGAATGTCTTGTTTGTTTTGTTCCATTTCCTCCAATTGTCCCTGGGTTTCAGACTTCATCAGGTCAAACTCATCTCCCTCTTTCATAGTCAATCCCTTTTTTCTCTCAAAGGCTTCTTTTTCCTTCTGTATCTCCTCCTTTACATCTTCAAGTTGTTGTCTTTCCTTCGTGAGCTGTTCCTTCCAGTCATTTTCCATAGGCTCGGTCTGTGCTTCTGCTTCAGCCTTCAAGCTCGTCAAGTCTTCCCTTTGTCTTTTCATCAGTTCAAGACTGATATCCAATTCCTCTTTCTCCTTACTTATCTTACCTCGCCTCTTTTCCAACTGATCTTTTTCTTTCAGTGTTTCATCCTTCCTGTCTTTCACTTCCTTCTTCTCTCTATCTAGTTCTTCACGCATTTTTTCCAACTCAAGCAATTTTGCATTCACTTGGTTCTTTTCACTGTCAATTTCATCTCTAAGTCTTTTGATTTCATAACTGTCCTGCTTTAAGTTGTCCATCTTCCTTCCTATTTCTTCCCGCATTCTATCCTCTTCCTCTTTGAGTCTAGCCATCTTCTTTTCCATGTTCTCCTTTTCTCTCACCATTTCTGCCTCTTTCACTCTCAGTTCACCCATTGAGTTTTCTATCATTTCCTTGTCATTATCCACCTCTAGCAACTGTTTTTTCATGTCCATCGTCATTTGTTCCAAATGTTCTTTCTCTTTCCTTTGGTCTTCCATGTGAGATTCTGTCTCCTCTCTCTGTTGCTGTGTCTCATTCCTCATTTGTTCCAGCTCCTCTCTCTCCTTTGTTAGCACATCCCGACTTTCTTCGATGTCTTGTTTCTCTCTTTCAATCTTGTCATTCATGAGTTCCAGTTCGTTCTGCTTTTCTTTGTTCTTTTCCATGAAACCCACCATTTCTTCCCATTGTTTTTGAGTTTGGTTAGCCAGTTCTTCCACCTTCCCCCTCTCCCGTCTTGTCTCATCCATGACCTGATTTATGTCTTCAGACCGTCTTTCTAACTCAGCTTTGATCTGTTTCAGCTTTTCCTTCTCCACACGAATGTCTTGTTTGTTTTGTTCCATTTCCTCCAATTGTCCCTGGGTTTCAGACTTCATGAGATCAAACTCATCTCTCTCTTTCATAGTCAATGTCTTTTCTCTCTCAAAGGCTTCTTTTTCCTTCTGTATCTCCTCCTTTACATCTTCAAGTTGTTGTCTTTCCTTCGTGAGCTGTTCCTTCCAGTCATTTTCCATAGGCTCGGTCTGTGCTTCTGCTTCAGCCTTCAAACTCGTCAAGTCTTCCCTTTGTCTTTTCATCAGTTCAAGACTGATATCCAATTCCTCTTTCTCCTTACTTATCTTACCTCGCCTCTCTTCCAACTGATCTTTTTCTTTCAGTGTTTCATCCTTCCTGTCTTTCACTTCCTTCTTCTCTCTATCTAGTTCTTCACGCATTTTTTCCAACTCAAGCAATTTTGCATTCACTTGGTTCTTTTCACTGTCAATTTCATCTCTAAGTCTTTTGATTTCATAACTGTCCTGCTTTAAGTTGTCCATCTTCCTTCCTATTTCTTCCCGCATTCTATCCTCTTCCTCTTTGAGTCTAGCCATCTTCTTTTCCATGTTCTCCTTTTCTCTCACCATTTCTGCCTCTTTCACTCTCAGTTCACCCATTGAGCTTTCTATCATTTCCTTGTCATTATCCACCTCTAGCCACTGTTTTTTCATGTCCATCGTCATTTGTTCCAAATGTTCTTTCTCTTTCCTTTGGTCTTCCATGTGAGATTCTGTCTCCTCTCTCTGTTGCTGTGTCTCATTCCTCATTTGTTCCAGCTCCTCTCTCTCCTTTGTTAGCACATCCCGACTTTCTTCGATGTCTTGTTTCTCTCTTTCAATCTTGTCATTCATGAGTTCCAGTTCGTTCTGCTTTTCTTTGTTATTTTCCATGAAACCCACCATTTCTTCCCTTTGTTTTTGAGTTTGGATAGCCAGTTCTTCAACCTTCCCCCTCTCCCGTCTTGTCTCATCCATGACCTGATTTATGTCTTCAGACCGTCTTTCTAACTCAGCTTTGATCTGTTCCAGCTTTTCCTTCTCCACACGAATGTCTTGTTTGTTTTGTTCCATTTCCTCCAATTGTCCCTGGGTTTCAGACTTCATCAGGTCAAACTCATCTCTCTCTTTCATAGTCAATCCCTTTTTTCTCTCAAAGGCTTCTTTTTCCTTCTGTATCTCCTTCTTTACATCTTCAAGTTGTTGTCTTTCCTTCGTGAGCTGTTCCTTCCAGTCATTTTCCATAGGCTCGGTCTGTGCTTCTGCTTCAGCCTTCAAGCTCGTCAAGTCTTCCCTTTGTCTTTTCATCAGTTCAAGACTGATATCCAATTCCTCTTTCTCCTTACTTATCTTACCTCGCCTCTCTTCCAACTGATCTTTTTCTTTCAGTGTTTCATCCTTCTTGACTTTCACTTCCTTCTTCTCTCTATCTAGGTCTTCACGCATTTTTTCCAACTCAAGCAATTTTGCATTCACTTGGTTCTTTTCACTGTCAATTTCATCTCTAAGTCTTTTGATTTCATAACTGTCCTGCTTTAAGTTGTCCATCTTCCTTCCTATTTCTTCCCGCATTCTATCCTCTTCCTCTTTGAGTCTAGCCATCTTCTTTTCCATGTTCTCCTTTTCTCTCACCATTTCTGCCTCTTTCACTCTCAGTTCACCCATTGAGTTTTCTATCATTTCCTTGTCATTATCCACCTCTAGCAACTGTTTTTTCATGTCCATCGTCATTTGTTCCAAATGTTCTTTCTCTTTCCTTTGGTCTTCCATGTGAGATTCTGTCTCCTCTCTCTGTTGCTGTGTCTCATTCCTCATTTGTTCCAGCTCCTCTCTCTCCTTTGTTAGCACATCCCGACTTTCTTCGATGTCTTGTTTCTCTCTTTCAATCTTGTCATTCATGAGTTCCAGTTCGTTCTGCTTTTCTTTGTTCTTTTCCATGAAACCCACCATTTCTTCCCATTGTTTTTGAGTTTGGATAGCCAGATCTTCCACCTTCCCCCTCTCCCATCTTGTCTCATCCATGACCTGATTTATGTCTTCAGACCGTCTTTCTAACTCAGCTTTGATCTGTTCCAGCTTTTCCTTCTCCACACGAATGTCTTGTTTGTTTTGTTCCATTTCCTCCAATTGTCCCTGGGTTTCAGACTTCATCAGGTCAAACTCATCTCCCTCTTTCATAGTCAATCTCTTTTCTCTCTCAAAGGTTTCTTTTTCCTTCTGTCTCTCCTCCTTTACATCTTCAAGTTGTTGTCTTTCCTTCGTGAGCTGTTCCTTCCAGTCATTTTCCATAGGCTCGGTCTGTGCTTCTGCTTCAGCTTTCAAGCTCGTCAAGTCTTCCCTTTGTCTTTTCATCAGTTCAAGACTGATATCCAATTCCTCTTTCTCCTTACTTATCTTACCTCGCCTCTCTTCCAACTGATCTTTTTCTTTCAGTGTTTCATCCTTCCTGTCTTTCACTTCCTTCTTCTCTCTATCTAGTTCTTCACGCATTTTTTCCAACTCAAGCAATTTTGCATTCAGCTGGTCCTTTTCACTGTCAATTTCATCTCTAAGTCTTTTGATTTCATAACTGTTCTGCTTTACGTTGTCCATCTTCCTTCCTATTTCTTCCCGCATTCTATCCTCTTCCTCTTTGAGTCTAGCCATCTTCTCTTCCATCTTCTCATTTTCTCTCACCATTTCTGCCTCTTTCACTCTCAGTTCACCCATTGAGCTTTCTATCATTTCCTTGTCATTATCCACCTCTAGCAACTGTTTTTTCATGTGCATCGTCATTTGTTCCAAATGTTCTTTCTCTTTCCTTTGGTCTTCCATGTGAGATTCTGTCTCCTCTCTCTGTTGCTGTGTCTCATTCCTCATTTGTTCCAGCTCCTCTCTCTCCTTTGTTAGCACATCCCGACTTTCTTCGATGTCTTGTTTCTCTCTTTCAATCTTGTCATTCATGAGTTCCAGTTCGTTCTGCTTTTGTTTGTTCTTTTCCATGAAACCCACCATTTCTTCCCTTTGTTTTTGAGTTTGGATAGCCAGTTCTTCCACCTTCTCCCTCTCCCGTCTTGTCTCATCCATGACCTGATTTATGTCTTCAGACCGTCTTTCTAACTCAGCTTTGATCTGTTTCAGCTTTTCCTTCTCCACACGAATGTCTTGTTTGTTTTGTTCCATTTCCTCCAATTGTCCCTGGGTTTCAGACTTCATGAGATCAAACTCATCTCTCTCTTTCATAGTCAATCCCTTTTTTCTCTCAAAGGCTTCTTTTTCCTTCTGTATCTCCTCCTTTACATCTTCAAGTTGTTGTCTTTCCTTCGTGAGCTGTTCCTTCCAGTCATTTTCCATAGGTTCGGTCTGTGCTTCTGCTTCAGCCTTCAAACTCGTCAAGTCTTCCCTTTGTCTTTTCATCAGTTCAAGACTGATATCCAATTCCTCTTTCTCCTTACTTATCTTACCTCGCCTCTCTTCCAACTGATCTTTTTCTTTCAGTGTTTCATCCTTCTTGTCTTTCACTTCCTTCTTCTCTCTATCTAGGTCTTCACGCATTTTTTCCAACTCAAGCAATTTTGCATTCACTTGGTTCTTTTCACTGTCAATTTCATCTCTAAGTCTTTTGATTTCATAACTGTCCTGCTTTAAGTTGTCCATCTTCCTTCCTATTTCTTCCCGCATTCTATCCTCTTCCTCTTTGAGTCTAGCCATCTTCTTTTCCATGTTCTCCTTTTCTCTCACCATTTCTGCCTCTTTCACTCTCAGTTCACCCATTGAGTTTTCTATCATTTCCTTGTCATTATCCACCTCTAGCAACTGTTTTTTCATGTCCATCGTCATTTGTTCCAAATGTTCTTTCTCTTTCCTTTGGTCTTCCATGTGAGATTCTGTCTCCTCTCTCTGTTGCTGTGTCTCATTCCTCATTTGTTCCAGCTCCTCTCTCTCCTTTGTTAGCACATCCCGACTTTCTTCGATGTCTTGTTTCTCTCTTTCAATCTTGTCATTCATGAGTTCCAGTTCGTTCTGCTTTTCTTTGTTCTTTTCCATGAAACCCACCATTTCTTCCCATTGTTTTTGAGTTTGGATAGCCAGATCTTCCACCTTCCCCCTCTCCCGTCTTGTCTCATCCATGACCTGATTTATGTCTTCAGACCGTCTTTCTAACTCAGCTTTGATCTGTTCCAGCTTTTCCTTCTCCACACGAATGTCTTGTTTGTTTTGTTCCATTTCCTCCAATTGTCCCTGGGTTTCAGACTTCATCAGGTCAAACTCATCTCCCTCTTTCATAGTCAATCTCTTTTCTCTCTCAAAGGTTTCTTTTTCCTTCTGTCTCTCCTCCTTTACATCTTCAAGTTGTTGTCTTTCCTTCGTGAGCTGTTCCTTCCAGTCATTTTCCATAGGCTCGGTCTGTGCTTCTGCTTCAGCTTTCAAGCTCGTCAAGTCTTCCCTTTGTCTTTTCATCAGTTCAAGACTGATATCCAATTCCTCTTTCTCCTTACTTATCTTACCTCGCCTCTCTTCCAACTGATCTTTTTCTTTCAGTGTTTCATCCTTCCTGTCTTTCACTTCCTTCTTCTCTCTATCTAGTTCTTCACGCATTTTTTCCAACTCAAGCAATTTTGCATTCAGCTGGTCCTTTTCACTGTCAATTTCATCTCTAAGTCTTTTGATTTCATAACTGTTCTGCTTTACGTTGTCCATCTTCCTTCCTATTTCTTCCCGCATTCTATCCTCTTCCTCTTTGAGTCTAGCCATCTTCTCTTCCATCTTCTCATTTTCTCTCACCATTTCTGCCTCTTTCACTCTCAGTTCACCCATTGAGCTTTCTATCATTTCCTTGTCATTATCCACCTCTAGCAACTGTTTTTTCATGTGCATCGTCATTTGTTCCAAATGTTCTTTCTCTTTCCTTTGGTCTTCCATGTGAGATTCTGTCTCCTCTCTCTGTTGCTGTGTCTCATTCCTCATTTGTTCCAGCTCCTCTCTCTCCTTTGTTAGCACATCCCGACTTTCTTCGATGTCTTGTTTCTCTCTTTCAATCTTGTCATTCATGAGTTCCAGTTCGTTCTGCTTTTGTTTGTTCTTTTCCATGAAACCCACCATTTCTTCCCTTTGTTTTTGAGTTTGGATAGCCAGTTCTTCCACCTTCTCCCTCTCCCGTCTTGTCTCATCCATGACCTGATTTATGTCTTCAGACCGTCTTTCTAACTCAGCTTTGATCTGTTTCAGCTTTTCCTTCTCCACACGAATGTCTTGTTTGTTTTGTTCCATTTCCTCCAATTGTCCCTGGGTTTCAGACTTCATGAGATCAAACTCATCTCTCTCTTTCATAGTCATTCCCTTTTTTCTCTCAAAGGCTTCTTTTTCCTTCTGTATCTCCTCCTTTACATCTTCAAGTTGTTGTCTTTCCTTCGTGAGCTGTTCCTTCCAGTCATTTTCCATAGGTTCGGTCTGTGCTTCTGCTTCAGCCTTCAAACTCGTCAAGTCTTCCCTTTGTCTTTTCATCAGTTCAAGACTGATATCCAATTCCTCTTTCTCCTTACTTATCTTACCTCGCCTCTCTTCCAACTGATCTTTTTCTTTCAGTGTTTCATCCTTCTTGTCTTTCACTTCCTTCTTCTCTCTATCTAGTTCTTCACGCATTTTTTCCAACTCAAGCAATTTTGCATTCAGCTGGTCCTTTTCACTGTCAATTTCATCTCTAAGTCTTTTGATTTCATAACTGTTCTGCTTTACGTTGTCCATCTTCCTTCCTATTTCTTCCCGCATTCTATCCTCTTCCTCTTTGAGTCTAGCCATCTTCTCTTCCATCTTCTCATTTTCTCTCACCATTTCTGCCTCTTTCACTCTCAGTTCACCCATTGAGCTTTCTATCATTTCCTTGTCATTATCCACCTCTAGCAACTGTTTTTTCATGTGCATCGTCATTTGTTCCAAATGTTCTTTCTCTTTCCTTTGGTCTTCCATGTGAGATTCTGTCTCCTCTCTCTGTTGCTGTGTCTCATTCCTCATTTGTTCCAGCTCCTCTCTCTCCTTTGTTAGCACATCCCGACTTTCTTCGATGTCTTGTTTCTCTCTTTCAATCTTGTCATTCATGAGTTCCAGTTCGTTCTGCTTTTGTTTGTTCTTTTCCATGAAACCCACCATTTCTTCCCTTTGTTTTTGAGTTTGGATAGCCAGTTCTTCCACCTTCTCCCTCTCCCGTCTTGTCTCATCCATGACCTGATTTATGTCTTCAGACCGTCTTTCTAACTCAGCTTTGATCTGTTTCAGCTTTTCCTTCTCCACACGAATGTCTTGTTTGTTTTGTTCCATTTCCTCCAATTGTCCCTGGGTTTCAGACTTCATGAGATCAAACTCATCTCTCTCTTTCATAGTCAATCCCTTTTTTCTCTCAAAGGCTTCTTTTTCCTTCTGTATCTCCTCCTTTACATCTTCAAGTTGTTGTCTTTCCTTCGTGAGCTGTTCCTTCCAGTCATTTTCCATAGGTTCGGTCTGTGCTTCTGCTTCAGCCTTCAAACTCGTCAAGTCTTCCCTTTGTCTTTTCATCAGTTCAAGACTGATATCCAATTCCTCTTTCTCCTTACTTATCTTACCTCGCCTCTCTTCCAACTGATCTTTTTCTTTCAGTGTTTCATCCTTCTTGTCTTTCACTTCCTTCTTCTCTCTATCTAGGTCTTCACGCATTTTTTCCAACTCAAGCAATTTTGCATTCACTTGGTTCTTTTCACTGTCAATTTCATCTCTAAGTCTTTTGATTTCATAACTGTCCTGCTTTAAGTTGTCCATCTTCCTTCCTATTTCTTCCCGCATTCTATCCTCTTCCTCTTTGAGTCTAGCCATCTTCTTTTCCATGTTCTCCTTTTCTCTCACCATTTCTGCCTCTTTCACTCTCAGTTCACCCATTGAGTTTTCTATCATTTCCTTGTCATTATCCACCTCTAGCAACTGTTTTTTCATGTCCATCGTCATTTGTTCCAAATGTTCTTTCTCTTTCCTTTGGTCTTCCATGTGAGATTCTGTCTCCTCTCTCTGTTGCTGTGTCTCATTCCTCATTTGTTCCAGCTCCTCTCTCTCCTTTGTTAGCACATCCCGACTTTCTTCGATGTCTTGTTTCTCTCTTTCAATCTTGTCATTCATGAGTTCCAGTTCGTTCTGCTTTTCTTTGTTCTTTTCCATGAAACCCACCATTTCTTCCCATTGTTTTTGAGTTTGGATAGCCAGATCTTCCACCTTCCCCCTCTCCCGTCTTGTCTCATCCATGACCTGATTTATGTCTTCAGACCGTCTTTCTAACTCAGCTTTGATCTGTTCCAGCTTTTCCTTCTCCACACGAATGTCTTGTTTGTTTTGTTCCATTTCCTCCAATTGTCCCTGGGTTTCAGACTTCATCAGGTCAAACTCATCTCCCTCTTTCATAGTCAATCTCTTTTCTCTCTCAAAGGTTTCTTTTTCCTTCTGTCTCTCCTCCTTTACATCTTCAAGTTGTTGTCTTTCCTTCGTGAGCTGTTCCTTCCAGTCATTTTCCATAGGCTCGGTCTGTGCTTCTGCTTCAGCTTTCAAGCTCGTCAAGTCTTCCCTTTGTCTTTTCATCAGTTCAAGACTGATATCCAATTCCTCTTTCTCCTTACTTATCTTACCTCGCCTCTCTTCCAACTGATCTTTTTCTTTCAGTGTTTCATCCTTCCTGTCTTTCACTTCCTTCTTCTCTCTATCTAGTTCTTCACGCATTTTTTCCAACTCAAGCAATTTTGCATTCAGCTGGTCCTTTTCACTGTCAATTTCATCTCT